>NC_041382.1:169195471-169451002 GCF_002162155.2 Triticum dicoccoides
TAAATACTCATATATATAGTGTACTTATTATTTTCTTTAATATATTAACACAGTAGGAGCCTTTCCTACTGTTCATGGTCAAAAAAAAGAGGTAGCACTATGATCCGGCAACCCCGGAGTGACAACAACCGGGGCCACTCCCGGTGATGACCGTAGTTTGAGGAGTTCATGTATTCACTATGTGTTAATGCTTTGTTCCAGTTCTCTATTAAAAGGAGGCCTTGATATCCCTTAGTTTCCAATATGGACCCCGCTGCCATGGGAGGGTAGTACAAAAGATGTCATGCAAGTTCTTTTAATAAAGCACGTATGACTATTTACAGAATACATGCCTACATTATATCGATGAACTGGAGCTAGTGTCGTATCGCCCTAGGTTATAACTGTCTCATGATGAATATCATCCAACAAGTCACCGATCCAGTGCCTACGAATTTATCCTTATTGATCTTGTTGCGTTACTATTGCTATCATCACTGTTACACTTGCTACAAACTACTGCTATCACTGTTACTGTTACTATTGATGTTGTCACTGCTATCAAAACTATCATATTACTATGCTACTGATTACTTGCTACAGATAATTAATCTCTAGGTGTGGTTGAATTGACAACTTAGCTGCTAATACCTTCAAATATTCTTTGGCTCCCCTTGTGTCGAATCAATAAATTTGGGTTGAATACTCTACCCTCGAAAACGGTTGTGATCCCCTATACTCGTGGGTTATCATGGACCCTCAAAATAAGTTTTCGGGTTTAAGGGTTTTTGGATGCACAAGTAGTATCTCTACTTAGTGCAGAATTTTTGGCTTGCAAAGATAGGGGGCAAGCACCACATGTTAAAGGATCCATGACAAAGTCGGAATAACATCTGCTCCACCACCGCGCGATGGCGATCGCCCTGCTCACACACGCCTTGCCGCGCTCGCGCTCACCCTCACTCCAATGCGTGCGAGGTCCCACAGCGGTGTCCTCCGGGGGGGGCTTGCCAGAGGCGCCGGCAAGCATCGCATCCTCCTTGGCGAGCGCAACAACCTCCTTCTTGGCGGGCGCCAAGATCATCGGCAGTGCTCGCCTGTATTGTGTTTGACGAAATTGTCAGGACGGACACAGCCACAAATGGGGCAGCACTGTTGGGCGATGCGGTCGTCCCAAATGAAAAAGCTGACAAACATGTCCGCTTCGCCGACCTAAATGAACAAATTGCGCATTCGTTTGGGTTGGCCGGTTGAAGTTGCTCTAAGTAGTCATTGCATGAGTTTTCTGTTGAAATATTGGTGTTGATCTCATGTCTCGTTGATGTGTACTACACAAACTTCTTCTTGTAGACATTGTTGGGCCTCCAAGTGCAGAGGTTTGTAGGACAGTAGCAAATCTCCCTCAAGTGGATGACCTAAGGTTTATCAATCCGTAGGAGGCGTAGGATGAAGATGGTCTCTCTCAAGCAACCCTGCAACCAAATAACAAAGAGTCTCTTGTGTCCCCAACACACCCAATACAATGGTAAATTGTATAGGTGCACTAGTTCGGCGAAGAGATGGCGATACAAATGGTATATGGATAATAGATAATAGTTTTTGTACTCTGAAAATATAAAAACAGCAAGGTAGCAAGTGATAAAAGTGAGCATAAACGGTATTGCAATGATAGGAATTAAGGCCTAGGGTTCATACTTTCACTAGTGCAAGTTCCCTCAACAATACTAACATAATTGGATCACAAACTATCCCTCAACATGCAACAAGGAGTCACTCCAAAGTCACTAATAGCGGAGAACGAACGAAGAGATTATGGTAGGGTACGAAACCACCTCAAAGTTATTCTTTCCCATCAATCTGTTGGGCTATTCCTATAGGTGTCACAAATAGCCCTAGAGTTTGTACTAGAATAACACCTTAAGACACAAATCAACCAAAACCCTAATGTCACCTAGATACTCCAATGTCACCTCAAGTATCCGTGGGTATGATTATACGATATGCATCACACAATCTCAGATTCATCTATTCAACCAACACATAGGACCTCAAAGAGTGCCCCAAAGTTTCTACCGGAGAATCATGACGAAAACGTGTGCCAACCCCTATGCATAGGTTCATGGGCGGAACCCGCAAGTTGATCACCAAAACATACATCAAGTGAATCACGTGATATCCCATTGTCACCACAGATACGCATGGCAAGACATACATCAAGTGTTCTCAAATCTTTCAAGACTCAATCCAATAAGATAACTTCAAAGGGAAAACTCAATCCATTACAAGAGAGTAGAGGGGGAGGAGAAACATAAGATCCAACTATAATAGCAAAGCTCGCGATACATCAAGATCGTGCCACCTCAAGAACACGGGAGAGAGAGATCAAACACATAACTACTGGTACATACCCTTAGCCCCGAGGGAGAATTACTCCCTCCTCGTCATGGAGAGCACCAGGATGATGAAGATGGACACCAGAGAGGGATTGCCCCCTCCGGCAGGGTTCCGGAACGGGTCTAGATTGGTTTTCGGTGGCTACGGAGGCTTCTGGCGGCGGAACTCCCGATCTATTGTGCTCTCCAATCGTTTTAGGGTATATGGAGATATATAGGCGGAAGAAGTATGTCGGGGGAGCCACGAGGGGCCCACGAGGGTGGAGGGCGCGCCCCCTACCTCGTGGCTTCCTCATTGATCCCCTTATGTGCACTCCAAGTCTTATGGGTTTCTTCTGGTCCAAAAATAAGTTCCGTGAAGTTTCAGGTCAATTGGACTCCGTTTGATTTTCCTTTTCTTTGAAACCCTAAAATAGGCAAAAAAACAGAAACTGGCACTGGGCTCTGGGTTAAAAGGTTAGTCCCAAAAATAATATAAAAGTGTATAATAAAGCCCATAAACATCCAAAACAGAAGATAATATAGCATGGAGCAATCAAAAATTATAGATACGCTGGAGACGTATCAGCATCCCCAAGCTTAATTCCTGCTCGTCCTCGAGTAGGTAAATGATAAAAACAGAATTTTTGATGCGGATTGCTACTTGGCATAATTTCACTGTAATTCTTCTTAATTGTGGCATGAATATTCAGATCCGAAAGATTCAAGACAAAAGTTCATATTGACATAAAAATAATAATACTTCAAGCATACTAACTAAGCAATTATGTCCTCTCGAAATAACATGTCCAAAGAAAGTTCATCCCTACAAAATCATATAGTTTAGTCATGCTCCATTTTCGTCACACAAGAATGCTCTCATCATGCACAACCCCGATGACAAGCCAAGCAATTGTTTCATACTTTAGTAATCTCAAACCTATAAACTTTCACGCAATACTTGAGCGCGAGCCATGGATATAGCACTATGGGTGGAATAGAATATAATGATGGGGATTATGTGGAGAAGACAAAAGGAGAAAGTCTCACATCAACGAGGCTAATCAATGAGCTATGGAGATGCCCATCGATTGATGTTAATGCAAGGAGTACGGATTGCCATGCAACGGATGCCCTAGAGCTATAAATGTATGAAAGCTCAACAAAAGAAACTAAGTGGGTGTGCATCCAACTTTCTTGCTCACGAAGACCTAGGGCACTTGAGGAGGCCCATTGTTGGAATATACAAGCCAAGTTCTATAATGAAAATTTTCCCACTAGTATATGAAAGTGACAAAACAAGAGACTCTCGATCATGAAGATCATGGTGCTACTTTGAAGCACAAGTGTGGAAAAAGGATAGTAGCATTGTCCCTTCTCTCTTTTTCTCTCATTTTTTGGGGCCTTCTCTTTTTATGGCCTTTCTCTTTTTGGGGGGGCCTTCTCTTTTTTTATGGCCTTTCTCTCTTTTTTTATTCCTCACTTGGGACAATGCTGAAAATGATGATCATCACACTTCTATTTATTTACAAGTCAATGATTACAACTTGATACTAGAACAAAGTATGACTCTATATGAATGCCTCCAGCAGTGTACCGGGATATGCAATGAAACAAGAGTGACATGTATGAAAAATTACGAACGGTGGTTTTGCCACAAATACGATGTCAACTACATGATCATGCTAAGCAATATGAGAATGATGAACGTGGCATGATAAACGGAATGGTGGAAAGTTGCATGGCAATATATCTCGGAATGGCTATGGAAATGCCATAATAGGTAGGTATGATGGCTGTTTTGAGGAAGATATAAAGAGGTTTATGTGTGAAAGAGCGTATCATATCACGGGGTTTGGATGCACCGGCGAAGTTTGCGCCAACTCTCAATGTGAGAAAGGGCAATGCATGGTACCGAAGAGGCCAGCAAGGATGGAAGGGTGAGAGTGTGTATAATCCATGGACTCAACATTAGTCATAAAGAACTCACATACTTATTCCAAAAATCTACAAGTCACCAAAAACCTCGGTACTATGCGCATGCTCCTAGGGGGATAGATTGGTAGGAAAAGACCATCGCTCGTCCCCGACCGCCACTCATAAGGAGGACAATCAAATAACACCTCATGTTTCAAATTTGTTACATAACGTTTACCATACGTGCATGCTACGGGACTTGCAAACTTCAACACAAGCATTTCTCAAATTCACAACTACTCAACTAGCATGACTTTGATATTATTACCTCCATATCAAGCATCAAACTTCTCTTAGTATTCAATGCACTCATAAGAATTTTTTTTACTATTCTTGAATACCTAGCATATTAGGATTTTAAGCAAATTACCATGCTATTTAAGACTCTCCAAATAATCTAAGTGAAGCATGATAGTTCACCTATTTCTTCAAAATAAAACTACCACCATGCTCTAAAAGATATAAGTGAAGCACTAGAGCAAATGACAAACTACTCCGAAAGATATAAGTAAAGGTCAATGAGTAGTCGAATAATTCTGCAACTATGTGAAGACTCTCTAACATTTAATAATTTCAGATCTTGATATTTTATTCAAACAGAAAGCAAAACTAAAGAAAATAAAATGACGCTCCAAGCAAAACACATATCATGTGGTAAATAAAAATATAGCTCCAAGTAAAGTTACCGATGAACGAAGACGAAAGAGGGGATGCCTTCCGGGGCATCCCCAAGCTTAGGCTCTTGGATATCCTTGAATATTACCTTGGGGTGCCTTGGGCATCCCCAAGCTTAGGCTCTTGCCACTCCTTATTCCATAGTCCATCGAATCCTTACCCAAAACTTGAAAACTTCACAACACAAAACTTAACAGAAAACTCGTAAGCTCCGTTAGTATAAGAAAGTAAATCACCACTTCAAGGTACTGTAATTAACTCATTATTTATTTATATTGGTGTTAAACCTACTGTATTCCAACTTCTCTATGGTTTATAAACTATTTTACTAGCCATAGATTCATCAAAATAAGCAAACAACACATAGAAAACAGAATCTGTCAAAAACAGAACAGTCTGTAGTAATCTGGATCAAACGTATACTTATGGAACTCATAAAATTCTCAAATAAATTTCTGGACTTGAGTAATTTACCTATTAATCATCTTAAAAAAGAATTAACTAAATAGAACTCTCCAATAAAAAATGGCAGCAATTCTCGTGAGCGCTAAAGTTTCTGTTTTTTACAGCATGATCAACAAGACTTCCCCCAAGTCTTCCCAAAGGTTCTACTTGGCACAAACCTAATTAAAAGCATAAAACCACATCTAAACAGAGGCTAGATGAATTATTTAATACTAAACAGGAACAAAAAGCAAGGAACAAAAATAAAATTGGGTTGCCTCCCAACAAGCGCTATCGTTTAACGCCCCTAGCTAGGCATGATGATTTCAATGATGCTGACATAAAGGATAAGAATTGAAACATAAAGAGAGCATCATGAAGAATATGACTAGCACATTTAAGTCTAACCCACTTCCTATGCATAGGGATTTTGTGAGCAAACAACTTGTGGGAACAAGAATCAACTTGCATAGGAAGGTAAAACAAGCATAACTTCAAAACTTTAAGCACATAGAGAGGAAACTTGATATTATTGCAATTCCTACAAGCATATATTCCTCCCTCATAATAATTTTCAGTAGAATCATTAATGAATTCAACAATATAACCAGCACCTAAAGCATTCTTTTCATGATCTACAAGCATAGAAAAATTACTACTCTCCACACAAGCAAAATTCTTCTCATGAATAATAGTGGGAGCAAACTCACCAAAATAACTATCATGTGATTGAAAATTAAGATCAAGATGACAAGTTTCATGGTTATTATTATTCTTTAAAGCATACATGTCGTCACAATAATCATCATAGATAGGAGGCATGCTTTCATCATAATAACTTTGCTCATCAAAACTTGGGGGACAAAAAATATCATCTTCATCAAACATAGCTTCCCCAAGCTTGTGGCTTTGCATATCATTAGCATCATAGATATTCAAGGAATTCATACTAACAACATTGCAATCATGCTCATCATTCAAATATTTAGTGCCAAACATTTTGTAGATTTCTTATTCTAGCACTTAAGCACAATTATCATTTCCATCATACTCACGAAAGATATTAAAAAGATGAAGCATATGAGACAAACTCAATTCCATATTTTTGTAGTTTTACTTTATAAACTAAACTAGTGATAAAACAAGAAACTAAAACGACACGATTGCAAGATCTAAAGATATACCTTCAAGCGCTAACCTCCCCGGCAACGGCACCAGAAAAGAGCTTGATGTCTACTACACAACCTTCTTCTTGTAGACGTTGTTGGGCCTCCAAGTGCAGAGGTTTGTAGGACAGTAGAAAATTTCCCTCAAGTAGATGACCTAAGGTTTATCAATCTGTAGGAGGCGTAGGATGAAGATGGTCTCTCTCAAGTAACCCTGCAACCAAATAACAAAGAGTCTCTTGTGTCCCCAACACACCCAATACAATGGTAAATTGTATAGGTGCACTAGTTCGGCGAAGAGATGGCGATACAAATGGTATATGGATAATAGATAATAGTTTTTGTACTCTGAAAATATAAAAACAGCAAGGTAGCAAGTGATAAAAGTGAGCATAAACGGTATTGCAATGATAGGAAATAAGGCCTAGGGTTCATACTTTCACTAGTGCAAGTTCCCTCAACAATACTAACATAATTGGATCACAAACTATCCCTCAACATGCAACAAGGAGTCACTCCAAAGTCACTAATAGCGGAGAACGAACGAAGAGATTATGGTAGGGTACGAAACCACCTCAAAGTTATTCTTTCCCATCAATCTGTTGGGCTATTCCTATAGGTGTCACAAATAGCCCTAGAGTTTGTACTAGAATAACACCTTAAGACACAAATCAACCAAAACCCTAATGTCACCTAGATACTCCAATGTCACCTCAAGTATCCGTGGGTATG
Source organism: Triticum dicoccoides (assembly GCF_002162155.2). Taxonomy (NCBI): domain Eukaryota; kingdom Viridiplantae; phylum Streptophyta; class Magnoliopsida; order Poales; family Poaceae; genus Triticum; species Triticum dicoccoides. Next base: position 169,202,817 of record NC_041382.1, read on the forward strand.
ATTATACGATATGCATCACACAATCTCAGATTCATCTATTCAACCAACACATAGGACCTCAAAGAGTGCCCCAAAGTTTCTACCGGAGAATCACGATGAAAATGTGTGCCGGCCCCTATGCATAGGTTCATGGGCGGAACCCACAAGTTGATCACCAAAACATACATCAAGTGAATCACGTGATATCCCATTGTCACCACAGATACGCACGGCAAGACATACATCAAGTGTTCTCAAATCTTTAAAGACTCAATCCGATAAGATAACTTCAAAGGGAAAACTCAATCCATTACAAGAGAGTAGAGGGGGAGGAGAAACATAAGATCCAACTATAATAGCAAAGCTCGCGATACATCAAGATCGTGCCACCTCAAGAACACGGGAGAGAGAGAGATCAAACACATAGCTACTGGTACATACCCTTAGCCCCGCGGGAGAACTACTCCCTCCTCGTCATGGAGAGCACCGAGATGATGAAGATGGCCACCGGAGAGGGATTGCCCCCTCCAGCAGGGTGCCGGAACGGGTCTAGATTGGTTTTCGATGGCTACGGAGGCTTCTGGCAGCGGAAATCCAATCTATAGTGCTCTCCGATCGTTTTAGGGTATATGGAGATATAGAGGCGGAAGAAGTACGTCAGGGGAGCCACGAGGGGCCCACGAGGGTGGAGGGCGCGCCCCCCTACCTCGTGGCTTCCTCGTTGACACCCTTACATGCACTCCAAGTCTTCTGGGTTTCTTCTGGTCCAAAAATAAGTTCCGTGAAGTTTCAAGTCAATTGGACTCCGTTTGGTTTTCCTTTTCTTCGAAACCCTAAAATAGGCTAAAAAACAGAAACTGGCACTAGGCTCTGGGTTAATAGGTTAGTCCCAAAAATAATATAAAAGTGTATAATAAAGCCCATAAACATCCAAAACAGAAGATAAAATAGCACGGAGCAATCAAAAATTATAGATACGTTGGAGACGTATCAGTCGTCTGAAGAATCAAATTGGCCTAAGAAACGCTTGTTGAGACGATACGCACTGATATGTCCATTTTGCATCATGCTTTTATATTGATATTTATTGCATTATGGGCTGTTATTACACACTATATCACAATACTTATGCCTTTTTCTCTTATTTTATAAGGTTTACATGAAGAGGGAGAATGCCGGCAGCTGGAATTCTGGATTAGAAAAGGAGCAAATATTAGAGACCTATTGTGCACAACTTCAAAAGTCCTGAAACTTCACGGAGAATGTTTTTGGAATATATAAGATATATTGGACGAATAAAATAGCAGAGGGGGCCACTAGCTAGCCACAAGGGTGGAGGGCGCGCCTGATACGTCTCCAACGTATCTATTATTTCTGATTGTTCCATGCTATTATATTATCCATCTTGGATGTTTTATATGCATTTATATGCTATTTTATATGATTTTCGGGACTAACCTATTAACCTAGAGCCCAGTGCCAGTTTATGTTTTTCCTTGTTTTTGAGTTTTACAGAAAAGGAATACCAAACAGAGTCCAATTGACCAGCCAATTTTTGATGATTTTTTATTGACCAAAAGAAGCCCCCGGAGTAAAATAGTTGGGCCAGAAGAGTCCCGAGCCATCCACGAGGGTTGAGGGCGCGCCCTCTGCCTTGTGGATGACTCGGAGGGCCCCCCCTGACGTGAGACCGATGCCAAAAATTCCTATAAATACAGAAACCCCCAAAAAGAAACCTAGATCGGGAGTTCCGCCGCCGCAAGTCTCTGTAGCCACAAAAAACCAATCGGGGCCCTGTTCCGGCACCCTGTCGGACGGGGGATCCATCACTGGTGGCCATCTTCATCATCCCAGCGCTCTCCATGACGAGGAGGTAGTTCACCCTCGGGGCTGAGGGTATGTACCAGTAGCTATGTGTTTGATCTCTCTCTCTCTCCCGTGTTCTTGATATGGCACGATCTTGATGTACTGCGAGCTTTGCTATTATAGTTGGATCTTATGATGTTTCTCCCCCTCTATCTCCTTGTGATAAATTGAGTTTTCCCTTTGAAGTTATCTTATCGGATTGAGTCTTTAAGGATTTGAACACTTGATATATGTCTTGCGTGGGATACCCGTGGTGACAATGGGGTATTCTATTGATTCACTTGATGTATGTTTTCGTGATCAACTTGCGGGTTCCGTGACCTTAGGAATCTATGCATAGGTGTTGGCACACGTTTTCGTCTTGACTCTCTGGTAGAAACTTTGGGGCACTCTTTGAAGTTCTTTGTGTTGGTTGAATAGATGAATCTAAGATTGTGTGATGCATATCGTATAATCGTACCCGCGGATACTTGAGGTGACGTTGGAGTATCTAGGTGACATTAGGGTTTTGGTTGATTTGTGTCTTAAGGTGTTATTTTACTACGAACTCTAGGGCTGTTTGTGACACGTATAGGAATAGCCCAATGGATTGATCGGAAATAATAACTTTGAGGTGGTTTTGTACCCTACAATAATCTCTTCGTTTGTTCTCCGATATTAGTGACTTTGGAGTGACTCTTCGTTGCATGTTGAGGGATTGTTATATGATCTAATTATGTTATCCTTGTTGAGAGAATTTGCACTAGTGAAAGTATGAACCCTAGGCCTTGTTTCCTAGAATTCCAATACCTTTTACGCTCACTTTTACCACTTGCTACCTTGCTGTTTTTATATTTTTCAGATTACAAAAACATATATCTACCATCCATATTGCACTTGTATCACCATCTCTTCGCCGAACTAGTGCACCTATACAATTTACCATTGTATTGGGTGTGTTGGGGACACAAGAGACTCTTTGCTATTTGGTTGCAGGGTTGTTTGAGAGAGGCCATCTTCATCCTATGCCTCCCACGGATTGATAAACCTTAGGTCATCCACTTGAGGGAAATTTGCTACTGTCCTACAAGCCTCTGCACTTGGAGGCCCAACAACGTCTACAAGAATAAGGTTGTGTAGTACACATCAAGCTCTTTTCTGGCACCGTTGCCGGGGAGGTTAGTGCTTGAAGGTATATCTTTAGATCTTGCAATTGAATCTTTTAGTTTCTTGCTTTATCACTAGTTTAGTTTTTAAAAGAGAACTACAAAAAATGGAATTGAGGGTGCCTCATATGCTTCATCTTTTTAATATCTTTCGTGAAAATAAGGATTCTGATAATTGTGCCAAAGTGTTAGAAGAAGAATGCATTAAAATGTTTGGCGCTAAATCTTTAGATGATGAGCATGATTGCAATGCTGTTAGTATGAATTCTTTGAATATCCATGATGCTAATGATATGCAAATCCACAAGCTTGGGGATGCTATGTTTGATGAAGATGATATTTTTTGTCCCCCAAGTTTTGATGAGCAAATTTATTATGATGAAAGCATCCCTCCTATCTATGATGATTATTGTGATGACACATATGCTATAAACAATAATGATATCCATGAAACTTGTCATCATGATTTTAACTTTCAATTGGATTATGCCTCACATGATAGTTTGTTGAGTCTGCTCCCACTACTATTCATGAGAAGAAATTTGCTTATGTGGAGAGTAATAAAAATTCTATGCTTGTAGATCATGAAAAGAATGCTTTATGTGATGGTTATATTGTTGAATTCATTCATGATGCTACTGAAAATTATTATGAGGGAGGAATATATGCTCGTAGGAATTGCAATGATATCAAGTTTCCTCTCTATATGCTTAAAATCTTGAAGTTATGCTTATTTTGCTTTCCTATGCTAGTTGATTCTTGTTCCCATAAGTTGTTTGCTCACAAAATCCCTATACATAGGAAGTGGGTTAGACTTAAATGTGCTAGTCATATTCTTCATGTGACATTAAAGAAAAGCGTCACTGAAATCGTCATGCCTGGCTAAAAAGGCATTAAAGAAAAGCGCTTGTTGGGAGACAACCAAATATTTACCCCTACTGTTTTTGTGCGTTCACATGATTAAGCTACTGTAGTAATCATGTTTTATAGCTTTTGTTTGAATAAAGTGCCAAGTAAGACCTTTGGGAGGGCTCACGGTGATAGTTGATTTGATCTTGCTGAAAAACAGAAATGTTTGCGCTCAGGTAAACAATTCTCATTTTTAACAGAAGCGTGATAAAATACTGATTATTTTTGCACAAGATTAATAAACAAATTTACTAGGACTTCCTAATTTCTCAGTATTTTGGGAGTTACAGAAGTATTCCAGAGTTACAGATTACTACAGACTGTTCTGTTTTTGACAGATTCTGTTTTCGATGCATAGTTTGCTTGTTTTCTAGTTTCTATGGCTTATATTGCTTAATATAAATTGTAGAAATGGTATGATACAGTAGGCATCATGTGAGAAAAATTATGAATCTTGTCTTGACAGTACCTATGTGGTGATTTGCTTTCTTATACTAACGGAGCTTACGAGTTTTCTGTTAAGTTCTGTGTTGTGAAGTTTTCAAGTTTTGGGTAAAGATTCGATGGACTACGGAATAAGGAGTGGCAAGAGCCTAAGCTTGGGGATGCCCAAGGAACCCCAAGGTAATATTCAAGGACAACCAAGAGCCTAAGCTTGGGGATGCCCTGAAAGGCATCCCCTCTTTCGTCTTCGTTCATCGGTAACCTTACTTGGAGCTATATTTTTATTAACCACATGATATGTGTTTTGCTTGGAGCATCATTTTCTTTTATTAGGATTCTCTTGCTGTTATTTATAGTAATATTTTGCATCTTTTACTTCAATAAAAAGGTCAAGTATAGCCTTTACCATGCTTATTTTGCAAGCCCATGTGTTGCTATTTTAAAAACAGAAAGTTTGCTGTTATGTTTTGAATATTTGTGAATAGTCAGAACATGATAAAATCTTGAAATTTTACACAGTGAGTAACAACAAATTATCTACAGTGTGGTAATTTTTCAGAATTTTTGGAGTTAAAGAAGTATGATTCCTCTTGCATTCTTTATAGACTATCCTGTTTAGACAGATTGCTGTTATGATTGCATTGTTTGCGTATGTTTGCTTGTTTAATGATTCTATTTGAGGATAGGACTATTAAAAATGCAGAGGCAATTAGTATGCAATGTCAAATTATAATTTTAGTGATTTTCTACAGTAGAGAATGATAAGTTTTGCACTGATTTATACTAACTTATCTCACGAGTTCTTGTTGAGTTTTGTGTGCATGAAGTTTTTAAGATTCTAGGAAACTGTGATATGAGAGGAATTAAGGAGACACAAAAGCTCAAGCTTGGGGATGCCGAAGGCATCCCTAATTAATATTTCAAGAAGTCTCAAGCATCTAAGCTTGGGGATTCCCCGGTAGGCATCCCACCTTTCTTCATCAACAATCATCGGTTAGCCTCGGTTGAGCCTAAGTTTCTGCTTCTTCACATGATATGTGCTATCCTTGCAATGTCATTTTTTTGCTTTCTGTTTGAATAAAGTACTTAAGATCTGAAATTTTATTTATGAGAAGGAGTCTTCACATAGTTACATAATTATTCAACTACTCACTGTGCTTCGCTTATATCTTTTGGAGTAGTTTGCCGTTTGCTCTAGTGCTTCACTTATATCTTTTTAGAGCATGGCGGTAGTTTCATTTTGAAGAAATTGTTGAACTCTCATGCTTCACTTATATCATTTCAAGAGTCTCTAAACAGCATGGTATTTTGCTTTGGTTATGAATTTAGTCCTAATATGATGGGCATCCAAGAGGGATATAATAAAAACTTTCATATAAAGTGCATTGAATACTATGAGAAGTCTGATTCCTTATGATTGTTTTGAGATATGAAGATGGTGATATTAGAGTCATGCTAGTGAGTAGTTGTGAATTTGAGAAATACTTGTGTTAAGGTTTGTGAGTCCCGTAGCATGCACGTATGGTGAACCGTTATGTAACGAAGTTGGAGCATGAGATATTTTTTGATTGTCTTCCTTATAAGTGGCGGTCGGGGACGAGCGATGGTCTTTTCCTACCAATCTATCCCCCTAGAAGTATGCGCGTAGTACTTTGTTTCGGTAGCTAATAGACTTTTGTAATAAGTATGTGAGTTATTTATGACTAATGTTGAGTCCATGGATTATACGCACTCTCATCCTTCCACCATTGCTAGCCTCTCTAGTACCGCGCAACTTTCGCCAGTACCATAAACCTTCCTCAAAACAGCCACCATACCTACCTATTGTGGCATTTCCATAGTCATTCTGAGATATATTGCCATGCAACTTTCCACTATTTCGTTTATTATGACACGCTCCATCATTGTCATATTGCTTTGCATGATCATGTAGTTGACATTGTATTTGTGGCAAAGCCACCGATCATAATTCTTTCATACATGTCATTCTTGATTCATTGCACATCCCGGTACACCGCCGGAGGCATTTATATAGAGTCATATTTTGGTCTAAGTATCGAGTTGTAATTCTTGAGTTGTAAGTAAATAGAAGTGTGTTGATCTTCATTATTAGAGCATTGTCCCATGTGAGGAAATAAAAAAGGCCAAAAAAGAGAAGGCCCAAAAAAACAAAAAAATGAGAGAAAAAGAGAGAAGGGGCAATGCTACTATCCTTTTACCACACTTGTGCTTCAAAGTAGCATCATGATCTTCATGATAAAGAGTTTCCTATGTTGTCACTTTCATATACTAGTGGGAATTTTTCATTATAGAACTTGGCTTGTATATTCCAACGATGGGCTTCCTCAAATGCCCTAGGTCTTCATGAGCAAGCAAGTTGGATGCACACCCACTTAGTTTTCTTTTTGTGCTTTCATACACTTATAGCTCTAGTGCATCCGTTGCATGGCAATCCCTGCTCACTCACATTGATATCTATTGACGGGCATCTCCATAGCCCATTGATACGCCTAGTTGATGTGGGACTATCTCCTTCTTTTTGTCTTATCCACAACCACCGTCTATTCCACCTATAGTGCTATGTCCATGGCTCATGCTCATGTATTGCGTGAAAGCTGAAAAAGTTTGAGAACATCAAAAGTATGAAACAATTGCTTGGCTTGTCATCGGGGTTGTGCATGATTTGAATATTTTGTGTTATGAAGATGGAGCATAGCCAGACTATATGATTTTGTAGGGATACGATTTCTTTAGCCATGTTATTTTGAGAAGACATAATTGCCTTGTTAGTATGCTTGAAGTATTATTATTTTTATGTCAATATTAAACTTTTGTTTTGAATCTTATGGATATGAATATTCTTGCCACAATAAATAGAGTTACATGGATGAATATGTTAGGTAGCATTCCACATCAAAAAAAATTGTTTCTATCATTTACCTACTCAAGGACGAGCATGAATTAAGCTTGGGGATGCTTGATACGTCTCCAATGTATCTATAATTTGTTATTGTTCCATGTTATTATATTATCCATCTTGGATGTTTTATATGCATTTATATGCTATTTTATATGATTTTTGGGACTAACCTATTAACCTAGAGCCCAGTGTCAGTTTCTGTTTTTTCCTTGTTTTTGAGTTTTACAGTAAAGGAATACCAAACGGAGTCCAATTGACGTGCCAATTGTTGATGATTTTTTTATGGACCAAAAGAAGTCCCCGGAGTAAAATAGTTGGGCCAGAAGAGTCCTGAGCCATCCACGAGGGTGGAGGGCGCGCCCCCTGCCTCGTGGACGACTCGGAGACCCCCTGACGTGAGACCAACGCCAAAACTTCCTATAAATAGAGAAATCCCTGAAAAGAAACCTAGATCGGGAGTTCCGCCGCCGCAAGCCTCCGTAGCCACCAAAAACCATCAGGACCCTGTTCCGGCACCCTGTCGGAGGGGGGATCCATCACCGATGGCCATCTTCATCATCCCGACGCTCTCCATGACAAGGAGGGAGTACTTCACCCTCGGGGCTGAGGGTATGTACCGGTAGCTATGTGTTTGATCTCTCTCTCTCTCTCTCTCTCTCTCGTGTCCTTGATATGGCACGGTCTTGATGTACCACGAGCTTTGCTATTATAGTTGGATCTTACGATGTTTCTCCCCCGGTATCTCCTTGTGATGAATTGAGTTTTCCCTTTGAAGTTATCTTATCGGATTGAGTCTTTAGGATTTGAGAACACTTGATGTTTGTCTTGCGTGGGATACCCGTGGTGACAATGGGGTATTCTATTGATTCACTTGATGTATGTTTTCGTGATCAACTTGCGGGTTCCGTGACCTTGGGAATCTATGCATAGGTGTTGGCACACGTTTTCGTCTTGACTCTCCGGTAGAAACTTTGGGGCACCCTTTGAAGTTCTTTGTGTTGGTTGAATAGATGAATCTAAGATTGTGTGATGCATATCATATAATCATACCCGCGGATACTTGAGGTGACATTGGAGTATCTATGTGACATTAGGGTTTTGGTTGATTTGTGTCTTAAGGTGTTATTTTACTACAAACTCTAGGGCTGTTTGTGACACTTATAGGAATAGCCCAATGGATTGACCTGAAAGAATAACTTTGAGGTGGTTTCATACCCTACAGTAATCTCTTCGTCTATTCTCCGCTATTAGTGACTTTGGAGTGACTCTTTGTTGCATGTTGAGGGATTGTTATATGATCTAATTATGTTATCCTTGTTGAGAGAACTTGCACTAGTGAAAGTATGAACCCTAGGCCTTGTTTCCTAGCATTGCAATACCATTTACGCTCACTTTTACCACTTTCTACCTTGCTGTTTTTATATTTTCAGATTACAAAAACCTATATCTACCATCCATATTGCACTTGTATCACCATCTCTTCGCCGAACTAGTGCACCTATACAATTTACCATTGTATTGGGTGTTTTTGCATGTTTTTTACATCACAGGTAATCAATACCAGACGGAGTCCAAACGCAGCGAAACGTTTTGTGGATTTTTTACCAGAATACATCCAATGAGTCGGAAAAGCACCTGGGGGTGCTCTGGGGGGAGCACAACCCACCAGGGTGCGCCTGGAGGCCTAGGAGCGCCCTGGTGGGTTCTGCCCACCTCGGGTGCCCCCAGACCGCCTCTTTGCTCTATAAATTCCCCAATATTCCAGAAACCCTAGGGGAGTCGACGAAAATCAATTCCAGCCGCCGCAGAGTCCAGAACCACCAGATCCAATCTAGACACCATCACACAGGGGTTCACCACTTGCCTCTCCGATGATGCGTGAGTAGTTCTTTGTTGACCTTCGGGTCCGTAGCTAGTAGCTAGATGGCTTCCTCTCTCTCGTTTGATTCTCAATACAATGGTCTCTTGGAGATCCATATGATGTAACTCTTTTCGCAGTGTGTTTGTTGGGATCAGATGAACTTTGAGTTTATGATCAGATCTATCTTTTTATCCATGAAAGTTATTTGAGTTTCTTTGATCTCTTATATGCATGATTGCTTATAGCCTCGTATTTCTTCTCTGATATTTGGGTTTTGTTTGGCCAAGTTGATCCATTTATCTTGCAATGGGAAGAGGTGCTTTGTAGTGGGTTCAATCTTACGGTGCTTGATCCCAGTGACAGAAGGGGAACCGACACGTATGTATCGTTGCTACTAAGGATAAAACGATGGGGTCTATTTCTACATAAATAGATCTTGTCTACATCATGTCATCGTTCTTATTGCATTACTCCGTTTCTCCATGAACTTAATACACTAGTGCATGCTGGATAGCGGTCGATGTGTGGAGTAATAGTAGTAGGTGCAGGCATGAGTTGGTCTACTAATCTTGGACGTGATGCCTATGTAATGATCATTGCCTGGATATCGTCATGATTATTTGAAGTTCTATCAATTGCCCAACGGTAATTTGTTTACCCACCATTTGCTATTTTTCTCCAGAGAAGCCACTAGTGGAACCTACGGCCCTCGGGTCTCTTTCTCATATTATTTGCCTTTGCGATCTACTTTATTTGCCTTTTATTTTCAGATCTATTAAACCAAAAATATAAAAATACCTTGCTGCAATTTATTTTATTTGGTGTTCGATCTATCAATATTTACTACTCTCTCACGTCCATTTGCCAATTTCTGGCGCCGTTACCCGAAAGGGATTGACAACCCCTTTTACACGTCGGGTTGCGAGTATTTGTTATTTGTGCGCAGGTGATGTTTACGTAGTGTTGCTTGGTTCTCCTACTGGTTCGATAACCTTGGTCTCATCACTGAGGGAAATACCTATCGTCGTTGTGCTGCATCATCCCTTCCTCTTTGGGGAAATACCGACGTAGCTTCAAGCCGCATCACCCCCGTCATTGTGGGCCCCCTGGGAGGCCTCCAACGCCCATCTTCTCCTATATGGTGTGTTTTGACCTGAAAAAAATCAAAAGGAAGCTTTCGGGACGAAGTGCCGCCGTCTCGAGCCGGAACCTGGGCAGAACCAATCTAGGGCTCCGGTGGAGCTATTCTGTCAGGGAAACATTCCTCCGGGAGGGGGAAATCGAAGCCATCGTCATCACCAATGATCCTCTCATTGAGAGGGGGTCAATCTCCATCAACATCTTCACCAGCACCATCTCCTCTCAAACCCTTGTTCGTCTCTTGTATTCCATCTTTGTCTCAAACCCTCAGATTGGTACCCGTGGGTTGCTAGTAGTGTTGATTACTCTTTGTAGTTGATGCTAGTTGGTTTATCCGGTGGAAGATTATATTTTCAGATCCTTAATGATAATTAATACTCCTCTGATCTTGATCATAAATATACTTTGTGAGTATTTACGTTTGTTTCCGAGGACATGGGAGAAGTCTTGTTATAAGTAATCATGTGAATTTGGTATTCGTTCGATATTTTGATGAGATGTATGTTGTCTCTCCTCTAGTGGTGTTAGGTGAACATCGACAACATGACACTTCACCATTATTTGGGTCTAGGGAAAGGAATTGGGAAGTAATAAGTAGATGATATGTTGCTCGAGTGACAGAAGCTTAAACCTTAGTTTATGCATTGCTTCGTAAGGGGCTGATTTGAATCCATATGTTTCATGCTATGGTTAGGTTTACCTTAATTCTTCTTTTGTATTTGCGGATGCTTGCGAGAGGGGTTAATCATAAGTGGGAGGCTTTTCCAAGGAAGGGCAGCACCCAAGCACCGGTCCACCCATATATCAAATTATCAAAGTAACGAACCCGAATCATATGAGCATGATGAAAACTCACATACAACAATTCCCATGTGTCCTCGGGAGTGCTTTGCTTTATATAAGAGTTTGTCCAGGTTTGAACTTGTGACGCCCGGGTAATTAAGCTACAGTGATCCTTTGCTAATGATGCCACGTCACCTCGTTTATAGTTGCTAATCTTGAGTTAGTTTGAAACCGATTCAAATTCAAATTCAAAAATAGGCAGACAATAAAAGTTTTCAAATGTTAAAACTAAAATGTTCGAAGTGAATCAAATAATGCATAGGTAAATATGGTGGAGAAACCACACTTTTATAAAATATTTAAATGCCCAAATGGGAATGAAACAACAACATAACAAATTTATTAAATGCCTTTTGTTAATTATAAAATGTTAAAATATTTTACTTAGGGGTTTAAACTTTTTGTAGTAGAGGTATAATTAGTGATACAAATTTAGGCACAACTGTTGTGATTTATAAAACTAAATAAAATAAATAGTAAAAGAACAAAAACAGAAAACGAGACAAATAAAAAAATAAACAAATGGGGCAAAGCCACCCCCCTCTACCTGGGCCAAATGGCCCATTTGGCCATTTAGACCAACCAGGCCAGCGGCCGGCCCACCCTCGCTTCCCCTTATCCCCCCCGAAACCCTAACCCACCAACCGCATCACCTCCCACTCCCCCTCCCACGATCCCCACACTCCTCTGCCTCCCTCCCTCGATCCAGATTGGATCGGGGCAATCGGGGCCCGATCCCGAGCTCGCCTCGCCGTGGCTCCCGTTGACGTCGTCGCCGTCGCCCGCCCCGCACCACCTCGCTGGAGCCCCTCGCCGCCTCAGCCCCGTCGCCCCGTCGCCGAACCCTCCACGCCACCAGCACCTCCGACGCCGCCACTCGGAGCCCGCCGTCCGTCTGCCTCCTCGACAGCCCGTCATCCCCGTCCTCCTCGAGCTCGAGCCCGATGCCATTTTCCCCACGAACGCCGGTGAGGCTCCGGCCTCTCCCTCTCTCTATCTCCGTCCGTGACTGCGCCCGACCACCAACCCTTACGCGCGCCGGCCGCGCACCGCAGTCCCGCCCAGCCCGGCGTGTCACCGGGCGCGCTCGCGCCCGCCTCCATCCGCGTGCACGCGCCCACCGCCTTGACTCGCCCGCCGTTCGCCTACCGCGCCTGCGCCTCCCCACACGCCGCCGCTCGCGGCTCCACCGGCGTCCGCCACCATTGCCCCTGGCCGCCCCCTTCCCCACGTCGCTCTGTCTCTCCCCGCTCGCCGCTCGCGCCCTGCTCCCGCTGCCCGCGTTGCTGCTCACCGGAGCCACCGGCCCATGCAGCCACAGCTCCGCCCACCGCCTCGCCAACCGGCCTCCGCTGCTGCTGGTCCGCGCCTGCGGCCACCCCTCTCCGTCGACGCCCCGTCTCCGGCCGCTCCAGCCGCCGCGACCGGCGTCTCCCCTGGCCGGCGCCGTGGCCGCCATCACCTTGCTGCGCCGGCTTAGTGGGCTCCGCCCGCTAACGGGCACCCCGCGCGCCCATTCGCCTGCAAGCCCCCCTGGGCCTATGACGAACGGGGCCCACGCCCAGAACGAAAATAAAATAAAATAAATAAATAAACTTAATTAATTAATTAACTAAATTAATTAAGTTAATTAATCCTAGTTAATTAATCTAATTAATCTGTTAGCTTAATTAAACAGTAGTTTGTTTAGCCTAATCCTTAATTAACTAAAACAGTCAATGACAGGGGGGTCCCACCCCTGTTGACCAGTCAAACATTGACTGGTCAACTGGGTCCCTCTGGCCCACCTGTCAGTCATGGGGTACACTTTTGTGTACACTGTGCTGGGTGCGCCTAGCAATTTAGCAACTATTTTCGAATTAAAAATAATTCCAAAAATTAATAATTTTTTTAGAAAATCATATCTTTTAATCCGTAACTCGGATTAAATTATTTTCAACATGAAAGTTGCTCAGAACGACGAGACGAATCCGGATACGTAGCTCGTTCGTCCGCCACACACCCCTAGCATATCAAACACGCAACTTTCCCCTCCGGTTTATCTGTCCGAAAACGGGAACACCGGGGATATTTTTCCGGATGTTTCCCCCTTCACCGGTACCACCTCATACCGCATTAGGGCACGCCTAGCATCACGCTTTGTCATGTCATGCATCGTCATGCACTTGCTTGCTATGTATTTACTGTTTCTTCCCCCCTCTTCTCTTCGGTAGACCTCATGACGATGCTGATGCCCCTGTGGTCGACTACGTCACCGACGGCCCCTCCTTCTTGTCTGAGCAACCAGGCAAGCCCCCCCTTTGATCACCAGATATCGCCTACTCTTCTCCCTACTGCTTGCATTAGAGTAGTGTAACATGTTACTGCTTTCCGTTAACCCTATTCTGATGCATAGCCTGTCCTTGCCACTACTGTTGATACCTTTACCTGCAATCCTAATGCTTAGTATAGGATGCTAGATTATCATCAGTGGCCATACATTCTTGTTCGTCTGCCATGCTATATTATCGGGCCGTGATCACTCGGGAGGTGATCACGAGTATATACTATATACTTTATACATGATACATGTGGTGACTAAAGTCGGGTCGGCTTGTGGAGCACCCGCGAGTGATTCACGGATTGGGGGCTGAAAGGACCTTTGTCCCAACGGCCCTCTGTGTGGATCTTTGTGGCGAAGCGACAGGGCAGGTTATGACCACCTAGGAGAGAGGTGGGCCTGGCCCTGGTCGGTGTTCGCGGATACTTAACACGTTTAACGAGATCTTGGTATTTGATCTGAGTCTGGCTACTGGCCTATACGCACTAACCATCTACGCGGGGACAGTTATGGGCACTCGACGTCGTGGTATCAGCCGAAGCCTTCGTGACGTCAGCGACTGAGTGGCGCGCGCCGGATTGGACCGTAAGCCTGCTCTTGTATTAAGGGGGCTAGTTCTGCTTCCGGCCGCGTACGCAACGTGCAGGTGTGCAATGGGCGATGGGCCCAGACCCCTGCGCCATAGGATTTTAGACCGGCGTGCTGACCTCTCTGTTGTGCCTAGGTAGGGCTGCGACGTGTTGATCTTCCGAGGCCGGGCATGACCCAGGAAAGTGTGTCCGGCCAAATGGGATCGAGCGGGTTGGGATATGTGGTGCACCCCTACAGGAAAGTTAATCTATTCGAATAGCCGTGATCTTTGGTAACAGGACGACTTGGAGTTGTACCTTGACCTTATGACAACTAGAACCGGATACTTAATAAAACACACCCTTCCAAGTGCCAGATACAACCGGTGATCGCTCTCTCACAGGGCGACGAGGGGAGGATCATCGGTTAGGATTATGCTATACGATGCTACTTGGAGGTCTTCAGTCTACTCTCTTCTACATGCTGCAAGACGAGGCTGCCAGAAGCGTAGTCTTTGAAAGGACTAGCTATCCCCCCTTATCCCGGCTTTCTGCAGTTCAGTCCACATATAATAGCCTTATTCCAGTTGATACCAATGCATGCATATGTAGTGTAGCTCCTTGCTTGCGAGTACTTTGGATGAGTACTCACGGTTGCTTTCTCCCTCTTTTCCCCCCTATCCCTTCTATCTGGTTGTCGCAACCAGACGTTGGAGTCCAGGAGCCAAACGCCAACCGTCGACGACGACTCCTACTACACCGGAGGTGCCTACTACTACGTGCTGCCCGCTGACGACGACCAGGAGTAGTTTAAGAGGATTCCAGGCAGGAGGCCTGCGCCTCTTTCGATCTGTATCCTAGTTTGTGTTAGCCTTCTTAAGGCAAACTTGTTTAACTTATGTCTGTACTCAGATATTGTTGCTTCCGCTGACTCGTCTATGATCGAGCTCTTGTATTCGAGCCTTCGAGGTCCCTGGCTTGTAATATGATGCTTGTATGACTTATTTTATTTGTAAAGTTGTGTTGTGATATTTTCCCGTGAGTCCCTGATCTTGATCGTACACGTTTGCGTGTATGATTAGTGTACAGTCAAATCGGGGGCGTCACAAAACTTTGCTACAAAAAGGATTGGGCCACCTTGCGGCACCTTATTTATTTTTATTACTTGTTACCCGTTACGAATTATCTTATCACACAACTATTTGTTATCGATAATTCCAGTGCTTGCAAACAATACCTTGTCGAAAACCGATTATTATTTTCTTGTACTCCTTGTTGGGTTCGACACTCTTACTTATTGAAAGGACTACGATAAATCTCTTATACTTGTGGGTCATCACGCATGGCAATGGCAAAGGGTGCGCCACACGCAAGAGGATTTAGACGTGCGTGCATCTGCACATACGGTGGTGTTGGTGTACCTCGAGGCAACGCGTTTGTACGTATATGTAGGTGTCTTGTGTTTTTGTTTTTGGCACGAAAGATACGCTTTGACGATTTTGGTTCGTGCAATCAATTCATCGATTTTGGTCCGCACATATGTAGGTGTTCAACTTCTCATGGTGTTCTTCTTTTATCACAACACAGACGCAAGCGCTCGTATATACACGCATACACTCATTTTTATAAATGCATACACACTCTATCTCTATAAGCACTTTTCAGAGACTGAACTGACATATCATCTTAAAATTTTACGAAGTCATCATAGCCGCCTCGTAATTAACAGGAACATCTCCTCTCACTGAATGTGCATCGTCGGAAATCTTGAAAAAGTAAAATGCATTGGTGGTCACTGGACTTGTCGTGTATGTTCACTTTGGTCACTGTATTTAAGAATATGGTCAATACGGTCCTTAAATACGAGTTGCGGTGATTATACGGTCACTTTCACATTATATATCTTCATATTTGTTGAGTTGACCGGTTAAACAGTTTGAATGATGCCTCCTCAGCTCATTTTTTTTCTTTGTACCGACGCAGGCAAAATAAAATAGTGATGCGGTGGGGATTCGAACCCTAAACAGTGTACACTTATACCAACCGTCATGATTCCTTATTATACACTAGTAATAATGTACGTGCAATGCACGATTATACTGTGTAGGATATTAGTTGCATGTTATATTAGGTAAGATATATTTGTTGCATGTTGGTATTTGGTAAGATATCAATTACTTTTTCGCGGGAATGGTAGGATATTAATTACATGACAGATTTCAAAGGATAGCGTTGAGTCAAAACGTGTTTATAACCAATGGCAGTGGTGGGTACTGGGTAATTAGAGTGTTATAAGGCCTTGTACAATGGGAGATGCTTAGAGGGGTGCTTAGAAAAATAAACCGAGATTTTCTGAAGCACCGGTGCCTATTTCTACAGGAGAGACGCTTAGTTAAGCGTCTACCCTGTACAAATAAGCACCGATGCTTAAGGAAAGTCTGGTTTATTTCTCTAAGTACCTCCCTTAAGCACCTCCCATTGTACAAGGTCTAAACGTGTTTGGTGCTCAACATTGGAGCAATTTGAACCGCTAGATAACATGATTTGACGGTCGAGATAGTTTGAATCTGCACATTTGAATCTTTTATATTGGTATAGATATAGATATAGATTAGCGTGCATGCACATAGTGCACACACAGTATACGGCAATTTTAGCAATTTTTTTGAGCTGAATTTTACCAATTTTAAACTGAACATATGCATGAAAACGTTGTGTAGATGCAACGCACACGAAGTGTTTGAGAGAATCTTTTGCCGCTACGTTCAAGTTTTGTGGTATTTTTTTCTCTTATATTGGGATTGTTTCAAGTCAGCCGAAACATCCTAGTGTACCTCATGATCGAACTAACGGGTGCGCCATTCAATAGGTACTTTCCAATTGCATACTAAGCAGCCATGTATACCTTGGTTTCGTGCCATCCCACCAACGCTTACATAGCGGCGAGCTACCTATATGCAAGAAATAGAAACGAGGCCATATGCATGTGAACAAGGCTGGGGGCTCACGCTACATGCTCTCTGCTCGGGGCGCATGTGCAGCCGTCGCGGCCTCTGACTTCTCCTTCCTCGACGTCTTCTCCTTGTACGTGCTCACACAGATCGCACACATACAACACAAGCACGCACACACCCATCTTGTACACAAATATCACAAGCACGCACAATATGCATACGCACACAATCACAAATATGCACGTACCCATACAAGCTCAAGCACAGCATGCATGCACAGCAAGCAACAAACGACGTGTCATGGCTGTCACGTGAATGCATAATGTTACAGCAGGATTGCTTTCTCTAGTTTAGACAAAGAGAGATGAGCACAGCGGGCTAGCTTGCTGACATCCTATCGCTGTTTGGGGTTTGATTCCACACTATGTCACTATTTTATTTTGCCTCTATTTCTTTCTTCCACTCACAGACAAGTGGGGTCTGCGTCCATAGAGAAAAAAAAAGAGAGCTGACAAGGCATCATTCAAACTGTTTGACGGTCAACTCAAAAAAATACGAAGCTATATGAAGAGACGGTGACCGTATAATCATAACAACTCGTATTTAGTGATTGTATTCTTAAGTACAGTGATCAAAATGGGCGTACACGACAAGTTCAGTGACCACCGATGCATTTTACTCATCCTGAAATAAATTCAGGTTAAATGTGAGCACCAGGACTTAAACTCTGGTGAGCTGTGGATACCACTGTCCTCCTAACAATCCAACTACAGATTGGTTCGCTTTTTCATGGTGTTCTAGTAGCATTGTGATGCAGCGCTAGTAGTGGATATTTCTGCATTCTCTATTCGTGTGTATGTCACGTGTGTCAGATCTGCAGATGGCGATACACATCCGGCGATTTATGTACCAAAGGCTCTGTGTCTTTGCCTCCCCTTTTTCTTCTCTTTTAGTAGTAGGGAGCTGTAGTAGGGAGCGACTAACGGCCGATCGACTGAAAATATAAATTGAGCCAGTCAATTTTTCTTAGGCCAGAGAAAAATATATTTTGTTAACTTTCAGGGCCACCAAACGTCCAAATGTGCTGCCCAAAGCCCCAAACTCATGCGTACAGCAGCTGGCAAAGCATTCAGCCAAACCTGCCTGGGAGTGTTATCAACACCAAAGACTGCACGTTCATGGGCTATTTACTACAGTCCCATCCTATGACAATACAAAAAGGCAACATCGTCACTGAATTTTATTCTATTGAAAGTTTTGATCTCATGTTAGATTACTCTTTTTGGATCAGAACAAAGTCAGGCCTTGGACAGAAGGCCACACACCAGGTTTTGACTATCCTATGCTACTAAACTAACATAAAAACTAAAACAAAAAAGGCTTTGTAAAGAGGAATAAATTAGAGGCAATGGTAATACTCTTTAAGAAGACAATAAAATGAAAACTAAAATAAAAAACAATGAAAAAATTTGCACATAATTTACAAATAAATTGTGTTTTAAATAATATGCAATAATAAGCATATACTAGTCTAATTCTGCAATAATTTTTTTATAAGAAGGAATGAATTAAACACATTGGTATTATCCTTCAAGAAGAAAAATGAAATAAAAACTCAAACAAAATCAAAATATGAAGTTTTCTAAGGAATAGTGAATTAGTGGTGTTAGTATTACCCTTTAAGAGGAAAGAAAATGAAGATAAAATAAATACTGACAATTATTTTACACAATTTACAAAAGAATTGCAATCTTTATAATATGCAAGAAGAAACATATAATAGTGGAACTGTCTCAAAAAAAAGGTTCCTAAGAGGGAATGACTTGGTTGCATCGATATTACTCTTAAAGAAGAAGGACAATGAAATAAAAACTTAAACCAAATAAAATGAAGTTTTCGAAGGGAGAATGAATTAGTGGCATAAGTATCACCCTTTGATATGGTTAGAAATGAAATAAAAACTAAAATAAAATCAAAATATAAAGTTTTCTAAGGGAGAATCAACTAGTCACATTGGTAGTACCCTCTAAGAAGAACAAAATGAAACACATTAAAACAAATAATGAACAAACTTGCACACAACATACACAGATATTGCGCGTTTTTATGATATGCAAAAATAAGCTTATAATAGTGGAATTTTCACAAAAACAAAATAATGATATTTTCTAGGGAAGAATGAAACCCTTTAAGAAGAAAGAAAATAACATACTAAGACAAAACAAAATAACGAAGTTTTCTATGGACGAATGAAACCCTTTAAGAAAAAAATACAGAAACTAAAACTATAACAAAATAATGAAGTTTTCTATGTAAGAATGGAAACCTTTAAGAAAAAAGAACAAACAAAAATAAAATAAGGAAGTTTTCTAAGGGAAAATAAAACCCTTTAAGAAGAAAGAAAATTATAAAATAACTTGCACACAGTATGCCCTGAAATTGCACTTTTGTAATATGCAAAAAGAAAGCATATACGGTGCAATTTTAGCTCTCTACTATAATCTACACACATGGTGTATCATACTTGTGTGTATACTTACTTACAAACACAAAAATAAAAATAAGTTTTCCTAAGAAGAAATCAAGTATAGTGGCATTAGTACCACCCTTTAAGAAGAAAGGAATTTTAAACAATAATGATACAATTTGCACACAATTTACACCTGCTCGTCGGACGTCAGTAGGTACGTACGTACTGCGCCGCCGCTGACGGGTAAACGGCGATGAGCAGTTGAGCCTGCAGCGCTGCATGGGCATGCACGTAGAAGAAACAGAGCCCGAGTAACGTCGGCTCCAGCGATTCCACGGGTACAGGAGCAGTCCGCGGGGCAGTGTTTCATCAGAAAAAGAAGGGTCGATCCTTGCAACAAGAATTTCCTCTGCGTGGGCAGATCCTACGGGCGCCTGCAGTGTCCAAGATAACTCTGTTCGAATTCTGACCAACAGTGTCGGTAAATGCGAGAGACCAGCAGAGCCTGCATGCGCGAGGTGCACAAGCTATTTTCTGGCTTATGAAATCAGATACACACACAGTGATTGACGACTGAATCACCAATCCGTTGTTCTTTCATTTTATTTGATAAACATATTTATACACACATGTTTGAACGCACTGAAAAGCAATGACACACGGCAAATGTGTACGTTAAGACGCCCTTTGACGCTCGCCACACGAAATCACGAAATCCCCTCCTTACATGCCTAAGGCAAAAACAATGAACAAAACCAATCCAACAGCTGTAATTAACAACTAAGCGAAAGCGCCTTGAGACTTTGAAAGGCACCGCCTGCGTGCGTACGTGCTCATTTCCAGCGATAAGCCGGCCCGGACACCACGGCGGCCGGCCGGGCGTGCTCCTCGGAAGGACGCACGTCGGCCGGCGCCTGGATAAACTCCGACCACGGGCCCTGGTAGCGGCTGGCGTCGGCGTCGGCCGCTCCGGCCGGCAGCTCCCGGTAGTCCATGAGGTGCCGCCTGCTGCCGCTGCCGCCGTGGGAGCTGCCGTCCGACGAGGCGCAGCGGTAGCTGTCCCTCCCGTGGCTCTTCCTGATCGCGTCGATCACGAACGGGATCAGCCCTTCCATCGCTCAAACAATACAAAAATACACTCTCCTTCCTTCTTCTTCTTCCTCCGGCTGCTGTTCCTGCGCTGGATATTCTCGTTTGAACTTGTTGTTAGCTTGTGCTTCTGTCACGTGGGAGACTGGGGGCCTATTTATGGAGCCCAGCGGCCAGGGCGCGCGCGTGCGTCTGATGGCTGGCGGCGGGCGAGCGAGCGCGGGCGGGATTATCTGGTCGCGGCCGCAGCTCCGCTTTCCCTTGCCGGTGTGCGTTTGACTGACGGCGATCCGGGAAGCTTCTTCCTTCCTCCTCTCCCTACCTCGTCGTGCTGGGTGGTTACTAGGTATTGTTCCGTTCCGACGCATGTTTCTGACGACCCGGCGGTGTTCTCCGGAGTCTCGTTAAGTTTGCCAAATCGGGCACGACCTTGTAGCAGCACACCTATTTAGGCACGGGGTACGTAGTTGTCTATGTTGGACCGCTGTAAATAAAGCTTCTGTTATCGTCAATCACTAGGTTACGTCAGCGAGCTAGCAAAATTGTAGAAGCGCACTCATATCCGGAAGAACCTAGTCAAATCACGGACATTCTTTTGACCTTCCCTCTTGCGTTAAACCTTCCCTGGCTGGTTTCCGATGAGACCAACTGCAGCTCTCCTGCGTGCGTTCAAGGATCACAGGTGCGACGCTCGGAGAGTCACGTACTATAGATTCTATCCGCTCGGCTGCTTTCCCACTGTCGATTCTGCAGAAAATATCGGTCCACGCAAACCACGTGCACTACATGAGCCATAAATAATACTCCTATAGAAAATCTCAGCGACAAGCACGGTAAACACGTGGTTTTGAGAACATTCAAGGCCAGCTCGGAAAAAAGAATTATATGAGACCAGGTCTCACAAACTAGCATATGAGATCCATCCTGATGAATGACACGTAGCATTTATAAATCATAAAGTATCTACCCCACCTTCTACTTGAAATCAGAGAAATGTCGCGTGTCATCCATCAGAATGGGTCTCACCTACTAGCCCGTGAGACTAGATCTCATACAATTCTTTTTCCCGCCCTGACGTGACAGCGTTACTTTTGACTTGCTCCGGCTCATTTTACCGGGCTTCTACCGGATACTGCTATTTTTTTTAGGGAACGCCATTATGGCGGTTTATATTTCAAGGATAAATAAAGATAAATCGTTTGAGAGTACATCTACAAAGAAATCCGAAGGCTCTAACTTCCTCCCTCTGGTCCTTTTTACTCCGCATATTATATTTGGGTCAAGTCAAACTTTGCAAAGTTTGACCAAATACATATTAAAAAATATTAATATCTATTATACCAAATATATATCCCATGAAACTACATTTCGTAATGAATCTAACAAAATTGATTTGGCATCGTAAATGTTAATACTTTTTTCTATAAATTCGGTCAAAACAGATATGCTTTGACTTCAGACAGAACTTATATGCGGACTAAAAAGGACCTGAGGGAGTCCAGACAATGGTTCGAGAGTTCTTCAAGTTCCTAGACAACACATCTGCTGCCATATTGACCTCCTTGGGACAATGATTAGAAACTACAGAAAAATAATAATGAGCTAAAAAGGAGCACTCTTCATAGATGGCTGCTGCAGGGCCCAGTGAATTCCCACCGTTCTGCATCACATCAATAACCTCCAAGCAATCTGCCTCTACATGAATTCTATTGCAACCCATCTCGTTAGCAAGAAGAAGACCATCTCTCAGGCCTCAGGCCTCGGGCGAATGTGCCCGTGTCATCGCAAGATAGCTCGCTTCCTGAACCGCCCTCATAGTCATACCGGATACTGCTACTTGCAGATTGAACCAGTCAGCACATCAAACATGGTTTCCACCAAAAATTCATAACAAAAAACCCCTTGGGTGGATCCAAGTTCAACCTTCTTTTGAAATGCAACCAAGGGTTGGTTGCAATTTGGGATAGATAAAATTATTCAACCAGGTTTTGATATGATATACGTACAAAAAGATGCAACTGCACTGTGGAAGTGCAGGGCAGGGCAAAGACAAAACAATGTCAAGCAAATAAAAACTGGACCACCTACGGCACCAACAAGATAAATCACAGTAAGACGGGGGGAATATTTATAGCAAAACAATGTCTTCGTTGCAAAAACTGCAGGAGCAAGAGACTACTACAGTATTACACAATATTTATACGAGTTCATTCACGATGCTGAATATTAAAAGCAGACACTAGACTTCAGAACCCTAGATGCATGATAACAGACATCCGACACTACACAACGACTGAATATATAGAAGCACAAAGCGACAACTAAGCATAAGGAGCTTTTAGTCCGGTTAACGTCTTGAAATGTTACTTCCATGATGATGATGATGGCATCTCAATCATCTGGTCATGAACTCCTTCGGCATAGTTTGAGGCTGGCCCATGCCCATCAATCTCTGGATCTGAAACCAAGGGGAGGAACAGTAAGACAAACCAAATATATTGTGAAACAAGAAAATTGTAAAGCTTTATAGTCAAGACGAGACGTGCATACATACAGCTGCCTTTGAAGTGTTCTTGCGTAAGTTGAGCGAAACCGAGCTGTGGCGTCCTTCCATGGGCCAGCACAATCATTTGATTAGCTGATTGCTAATCAGAGTCTTCATACAAACCTTCATCGTCTGAAACCTCGTCAAAAGACCGCATATCTAGCTGATAGCGCAGCAGACCACCAATGCCACCGAATCCTCTGCAGAACTGCGATCCCTCTTGTGACTTGTTAGTGACAAACTCAAGCGCACAGCCGAACTTCTTGTATTCATTAGCAAACCACTCCAACAGAGATATTTTTTCCTGAACTTCCAACTCGGCATTGGTCTCACTATCGCGGAAATTGCTCTGATCCGCTTCCTGCTCCTTGTTCAAATGTTTGACAATAATTTCCCCAGAGACACTGTGCTTCAGCGAATATCTGTTGATGTCAAGATTCTCCCACACTATCAGAGTCTCAACAGCACCCATTTCAAGAGCCTTTAGAGTGTCATCAACACCAAAGACATACTTCCCAGTATCTTGACTGATCTCTTCAAAGTACTTGCCAATTAACTTCTTCTCCTGTATGAACTTCACATTTGCTAGAATCTCAGCTGACAACTCAATAGCTTGGTTGAACCCATTCTCGCCGCCATAAGAAACATCAACCACATTAAGTATCTTGGCTTGAAGTCTCTGGTCAAACATATCAGATTGGCTCAGCTCTGTCTTGAAATCAGCAGAACCAGCAAGAATCAGTCCAGAAACATTAGGCTGACTTGTAGCTGGATTGATAAAAAACTGAGTAGCAAGCTCAGCAGTTTTTCGGACATAGTTATGACGTTTTTCCATCCGAAGACGAGCAAAACGTAGAGCTGACTGCCCTCCTCTACCATGCTTCTTTGGGAGATCAACAGTAAATTTGTGAAGCACTTCACGTGTATTTCCACTTAGTGTGCCAAAAAGTGTACCATTACCATCCATAACAATGAAGCCGAACTTGTCATCAGATTCCAACAGCTCATTTAAAGCCTCAGTGTGGAACTTGTTATCACAAAGGTAAAGTGAGACATTTATAGGCTTGAATGGCTCAAAATCAATAGTAACTTTCTTTTCCTTTCCATCATCAGTAACAATGGTTCCAGTGTAGAGAACCAAACCATTGGGAGGAACTCTGTTGTAAAGCTTCAGCCTCTGCTGAGCTGAGGTGATGGCACCCAAAACTGATTGACGATTGACTCTACTCTTGATGTTTGAAGCAGTACCATACTCGTCGCCTAACATCTTCGCCACTCGAGAAACCTGATCACGTGGAGGCATAATAAGAGAGATCATGCTTGTGCCATTGCCTCTAGCAGACTCCAGTGCCTTGATTAGCTTTTTAATCTTCCAGATTTCAATGTTCCTATCAGTTTCCTGGCTCTCAGACATCTTGATAGAGCCCGGCTAAGACTAGTTCACCTGTAGACAGCCACACACACACACACGAACAGAAATATGAGGGCCTTGGTAAAAAAAACTTCCATGGGCCCAGTTGCCCCATAGAAACAATTGTTCATGAACTAAATGAAATAAGGGAATTCGTAAAATGTTCAGTGCAGATGCTGTAGGTATTTAATTTTTATTGCTAGCCCAAGTTGAGTTTGCAATATCCCAACTATGCCAGCAAGGTCCAAATTATAGTACAAATAAGAAACGACAGTCACAAGCACTTAATTACAAAAAATTGATCAAAGATAGTAGTAAGTGAAACTAATTTACAGGAAACATCATACTTTAAACACGGCACACAGGGAATGAAGCAAAACTAGTTTACTGGAAGCGGCAATACTTGAAACATAGCAAGCAATGTACGAAGCAGGGAAGTTCATCAAACAAAACAATTTCCCACAAGAAATTTGATATGTGAACAGGGTTGAGAATTCCATGTTAAGATATTTGACAAGACTTTGCAGCCAACATATAAAAAATTAATAAGCATATAAAGAAGAGCTATTGGTTGGTTGCACAGTGTTCAGCAAAGCATATGTGAACAGTATTCCTTCTATATTTGAAAAAAAAAAGTTCAAGCAGCTAGATAATTCCCATAATAACTGAAGAACATACAGAACCAAGCACAGTTGAGATCTGAAAAGTCATTCAGTAATAATAAAACTATGATGATACAAGGTAGAACATGCAACTACACGTATGAAATAAATGAAGAGCGGTCCTAGGATAATCTAGAAAAACTGGCTGCAGAACACAACAGTCAAAAATCTAAACAGTAGCAGTCATGTGTTGGACAACATAGTAAGCATAACTTAGTACTAAAACACATGGACTGCAGCCTTATATTTTATGACCAAGTGGTCTATAATGTAAATGATAGATCTGGTCAAGCAATATGGCATAGACTTTAGGTTATTGCAATTCCATTGACCTACTTAATACTTGATCTCTATAAACTAAGAGAATGAAGCACAATATTGATCTTAAGTAGAAAAAAATGACAATCTTTCTAGCATACAAACGCTCGGTTCAATCCACAATCATCTTTAACAAAGTATTAATTAGGTTAGAGCTATTAGGTATGCAAGGCAGAGTTGAGGATGCCAGTAACGTTACAACCCAATTAGTAGATGGCATGGTCTTCTTCATCTTTATTACCGAACTCTCTTTCTCTTCATAAGCAGATCAGGAGAAGCACTCTGGAACAAGGAGAAACCTTGCGTTTCTTTCTAATCAAAACCGCAGATAATTAGTCATAATTTAACTTGCAGTGGAACTGTGCAACCAAGAGTGAATCCTGGAGTGGGAAGCTGGGTCAGGGTGTGGAGACAAGGATAAGAGCAGATCATCCATGGGCGCGAAAGAAGGGGACGTGCGTGGACTGGGGAGAACTTGGGTGGATTCCATACAAGGTAAGCAATGATCTTGATGTGCTGAAATCCACTGGTAGAGTTTAAGATAACTCCAGGGAATCCTCACCCAAGCTATTGCAACAACACACTATTAAGTTTTACAAAGCTGAAGCATTATAAGTTGGCACGCATATATGTGAAAAGAAACACAAACAATTTGGATGCACCCAAAAGCAAGACGAGCAGCTCCTACCCGTTAGTAAAATTGCACACTAATTAACATCGTGGGCACTAACAGGAAGGCCCTCCGGACAAGTGGAATCGAAATAAACGCAACTCATATATACTCGAAAAAGAAGAAGCATCATCATCTAAGCCCGCATGTATTAGTACTCTGCCCCAACATCCTAACTCTTCTTCCGTACATCCAAACGAATCAATCAATCCATGCACTCAGCACGCAATCTCCAAACGGAACACGGATCGATCGCCTCGCACCGAAGAACCCGCGGATGAAAACCGCGCAAAATCGCAGAAAAACATCCGGCCAGCGCGCTCGCCTCGCGCAGATCCCGAAAATCGCAAGACAGCACAATCACCGCGTGAGCTAGAGAAGTATCGGTAAACGAAACCCCCCGGAAATTAACGAATAACAGGACGCAAATCGGACCAGAACACGTCGCACCACGAGAACTACGGATTGAGCACCAAATCGCGACGAAATCTAGCGGGATCGGGTTAGGGTTCGTTACCTAGGGGAAGGGGTTGGGGCGGAGGGAGGGGTGGGGAGTGCCGACTTCACGCGCGGCTGGCTGGGTGGGGAATCCTCTCCTCTCTCTGGCTGTCGGCTGCTTGGGAATATAGAGCGATAATAGTTTCCGCGGTGTTATTATACCACCTGGTGAGAGAGCTCGGCATCGGCCCGCCGCAGCCAGCTCGCGGCAGGATGGGCCGTTTAGCCCATCATCCTGGGAGGCCCGTTTCTTGTCAGACGATCGATGCTCAGCCTGCTGGGCCGGTGGCTGGTTAACCTTCTCGGGTCGTGGGCCTAACAAAAAAAATCTATGGCCGCGCTTTGGGAGCGAACACGGTGACAAAACGCGCGGGAGCAATATCTTGCATTAAGCGACATGGTAGCTTCTCCCACATTGACCTCTAAAGTAACGGGTTGACCGTTGACCCCTAGATCTCCTTGTTCCTTCGTTGTGCTGCTAGCCAGTAATCTAACGCGATTCACTTTAGATTAGTAGGCCGCGAACAACTTGTAGTAAAAAAAACAGATTTCCACAAAGTTTTTGGGGGTTTTTTCACCGGTTTTTCTTTGTTTCTTTTTTCATTTTACTGGTTTTTTATTAATTTTCTTCTTTATTAGTTTTCAATGGTTTTTCTCTTTTCTTTCTTTTTTCTTCCGTATTCATTGTTTCTTCCTTTTTTAATCTGTTTTGCTTTTGATTTCCCTCGGGTTTTCACTGTTTTCCCGTATACTTTTTAGAATATTTATAATACATTTTTTAAATATATATTCCATATTTTAAATACAAAATTAAAAAATAATACATGGTCAACATTTTTCCTATACACATATTATTACTTTTTTTCATTTCCTTGATTAACATTTTTCAAATAATATATTACATTTTTTAATATATGTTTTACATATTTTTAAAATAAATCAATGCTTTATTAACATTTTCAAATAAAATATTAAAGTTTTTTAATACATCATCGACAATTTTATACACATTTAAATTTTATCCAAATGCTTGATTAACATTTTTCATATACTTGTTCAACATTTTTCAAATGCTTGACTAACATTTTTATATGCATGATCAAAATAACTCAGCATTTTTTAATAAATGATCAAAAAAATTTCTATTCGTATTTAATATTTTTTAAATGCTTGATTAACATTTTTCAAATACATGTTCAACATGATATCAAATACTTGATTAACATCTTTTTAAATACATGATCAAATTTTTTCATCATTTTTTAATACTTAGTCAACATTTTTTCTATAGATATTTAACATTTTCAAATGCTTTATTAACATTTGTCCAAATGCCTCATCAACATTTTATAAATGTTTTGTAGAATACTTTTGTAATATAGAATATCTGGAAATATAAATAAATTATAAGAAAACAAGAAATATTTTCTCTACTACTTAAAAGGAACGCAAGGTTCCCATTTCACCTCTTTTTCATCCAACCTTTCTTATTATATACGCCCCCTTCTTTCCTTGTCTTTAATTTTTTTTTCTCCCATTTCTGTTTTTTCTCCCATGAAATTTCCCTAAAATGGAATCAATTCTCTCATGTTTTATTAACTTTGTCTACTATGAGAAAAGATTGCAAGGTTCTCATTCACCTCTCTTTCGTCCAACCTTCCTTATATACATCCCCCTCTTTCCTTCTTATCTTTGATTTTTCTCTCATCTTTGATTTTTCTCCCGTCGATTTTTCCCTAAAATGAAATCAATTCTCTCATGTTTAATTAACTTACCAAAGTAAGAACATATTTTCTTTGGTACGTCATTAAATTCTTACGAAATAAGTGCTTAACAAAAAAAATTGGTAGGTAAATCGTGGCTGCGCATTAATATAACAATAAACATGCAGTCACGGGCTAATCTATTAGAATGTTTATACTCCCGTTGCAACGCACGCGTAATTATATAGTAAAAAGAAAAAATGAGAGTAGCTGGTCAGCTGCATAATGGGTTGGCCTAATATGGAGTTTGCCTTCAGCGAGAATTCCCATCTCGTTGTAGGCGACAGATGTCAGCACCCTGACAAACGGGCACCGGTACGCGGTTACGCTGACGATATGGCCTTCCGTTGCTGTCACCCGCGTCTCTTTCTCCACGTCAGGAATCATCGTCTCCTCCCACCCCACGGATTGCTGCCCGGTGACCGACTGACCGGTGAGGTCGCCAAGCACCTCCACCACGACCGTGAGCTCGACACCCTGCTCCAAAGCTTCTGTCTTTCAGGCCTTCATTACCATACCTTTTCTTCACCCATCTTGGCCAGTTGGCCGGTCAATCGCGCGAAATGCTACCTGTACTACTGTCTACTGCATGTCAATTCAGGTAGGACCGGGGACGTGAGTACGTGAATGTACCAGTGCCTGGTGCTCGCTACCTTTAAATCTGTTAGTATCTCCCATTTTTCGGGGAAAATCTGTTGGTATCTCGCAAAAGAAAGAAAAACTGCTATCAGTAGCACCTTCGTGGCTCCTTTTCCAAGTGATGCAGACCACTTGATCGCTTTCTAGCGCTTTCGTGGTGGTCGCGGTGGACGTTCAGACGTTCCGCTCCCGACTCCACATCGGAAAGGAACGTACTGCGTATGCTCTTCTTCGGAATGGAATATAGGACAAACCTTTTATTCTGTGCTTTGTGTATGGTGCGAAGAAACAAGTGAAAAAAGACGCTTGCCCATGAAAATTCACACGGACACTCGACGAGCTAATCTACATCGTCTACATGGGAGGAGAAAAAAGAACGACTAACGCTGCAAACTGCCAACATTGACTCTTCCTCTTCCGGTCCTTTCTTACGAATTTGGAATTGGAGCGCTTGGCATACAGATAAGTAACAAGTTCTTTGGCGGATCCTGTACTTGATAGTTCTCGTGGGTAGTAGTTTTATAGTACTATTCTTTTCGTTCCAAAATAAGTGTCAACTTCGTACTAAAGTTGAGACATTTATATTGCGGCAGAGGGAGTACAACTTTGCCGACTGCATGTCTTATCCCAAGCGCATTGAATCATATCAAATAGTAGTATACAGATCCTTGTCTCTACGCCGTCCAGGTTTACAATACTATCAAGCATATAAAATTCTAAAACTTTGTACTATCAATTTTCAGAGATGAAATGTAAGGGGAAATCCCACCATTCATTAAAAAAACAAGCTTAAAATCCATCTTTTCGTAAAAAAAAGCTTTGAAGTTCATCTGTAAGTCTTATTGAGAGCATCCATTGTGTAGCATTTGGCCGCTCTATCGCTGCCTCTAAGCATCTTTGAAGCTGTTGTTGTGCACCCCATGGCGAAGCCTCTAAGCGAGCTTGAGAATACTCCGTCTGTTGCTGCAGGAATCAATTGCAATATATTTCAGTGATTTGATTGTAAGAACCATGCATAGTTAAGTTAATAATATATGAACTAAAACAAAAAATGAACACTATATATTGTATTTTGTTATTGTGTAATAAAAAATATTCTGAAAATAAGTGGAGTAATTGTAATTAATAAAATGAAAAAAATCAATGCATGTTGAGTTAACTTTTGATGAGGTGACACACGTGGCAAAGGTGGGATGCGTGCATAGGATTAACTAATGATGATTTTTTTTCCTCATGCATGTTGCGGTGGTCCTACGATAAGGTGGCATGTCTCCATGTATAAATAATAAAGGTACTAGCGGGTAGTGCGCGGCGGCACGCCGCGCCACTCGGGCTAATTAGCTATTTAGTTATTTTGTAATTTTTGGTAAGTTTGTTTGAAATATTTCTTTAGGATAAAGTAGTTCATAGATGAAACGATGCATTTAGTTGATACGCAGACGGGTAACAATTACGATGTAGTGCATACAAGTAAATAACACATCTAAGTGGTGCATACATAGGGGGTCTATAGTATATATCGAAAGACTCTTCGTTATTTTTTACATCTGGGATGTCGACCCTCCAGCTGGATTTGTCTCGGTAACATAATGGTAGAGTGAGGAAGTTAGTTCTTCTGCTTGTGTTGTCGGTGGTATGTTTCCAGTATAGATGATGTTGAAGCTTGAGGATGCACGTCCTGGCTCTCGACGAATGGGTAGGATATCTTGAAATTGGAGGCAGATTTTCTTGAGAATTCTTGTTCATCTTGACTTGTCTCGTTGAAGAATTGCTTTCTGCCGTGTTTGTATCTGTAACTCCTCTTCTTTGATTTTGCTCCATTCCTGTGCGGCTGAACAGCTCATGTATATTGTGTTGAGGACAACGTATTGCAAAACATGCAAAAGATGACTGTACTCTACACACGCGTGTCTGAGGTCTGCGCAAAGCAGTCTATGCATGTCTAGTCCAGAAATATATCTTTAATTACAATGCATAGTCATTTGCATCTTTTATTTGTCTTGTTGATACGTTCACGGGTGGGCAGAAGTAGGAGGAGGCGGACCTTGCTATGATTTATGGAGAAAGCTGCACAACTGCATGTGGGCTACAGTGGACTAATTGGTCAGGCACAGCTACAGTGCGCTATAGTGGACTAATTGGTCAGGCAGCTACAGATGTGGGTAGGCACAAGTACATCAGTGTTTAACCTTGGCGCGACAAGGTAGACAGGTCTGGCCTGGGCTGAGCGAGAGCGTGCTGGCGCGTGGGCTGGACATGACCAGGTACGTACGGCGGTGGCGACACCTGGGTTGGTTATGTAATGCTCAAGTCGTTGCCGTGAGGAAATGAAAATTTATATATCTTTTTATTTTATTTTTTGAATTGTAACCTTGTGTATATGTTATAAATAAATGCAAGTTTGCTATATATTGGTAAGTGCAGACAATTGCTAAGATAAACAGTGTAAGCTAGTGTAATCATATAAATTGCTAGGTGGCAAAAAAATCTTCACATAGTCTATCATTCGAATGCATGCATGGTGTATATGGGCCAACGAAAATTGACCTTATGGGCCAACGGAAAACCTATTACTATGCACCGCCCCATCCACCGGCCGCCGCCGCCGACCCCCGGCCCGCACCCTCTTCCACTCCACCGCTGCTGACGACCACCCGCACCCTCTCCCCCGCACCCAGCTCCCCGGCCCGCTCCACCGTCACAAATTTGATGATATTTTTTAAAAAATTATTACTATTTTTATAAAAAAAGTATTACTATTATGATTTAAACAAGTTTAAACATATTTAAACACAAATAAATATCAAACAACATTTTAAATGCATACCCTCGTCTACTTCTCTCTCGCGCACTTTCCCACAAGTCCCCCACTCGTCGCGTCTATCACGTAGAGCATCTAGAGCAGTACCGTCATAGTGCAAGGCGTGCTAGGTGCAGTGAGCACTCACCTCACGGACCGACAACTTATCAGCAATGCTTGCAGATTCGCCTCTGAGCACCGACGATGGAGCACCGAAAAACCTACTACTATGAACCGTTCTGACCAAATTCTCCCTCGCACGCTTTCCCGCATATCTCCCACTTGTGCCGTCTAGCATCCAGAGCATCTAGGCCAGTGGCATGGTAGTGTGGGGCGTGCCCGCTACCGATGCAGCGAGCAGTCACCTCACGGACCACCACCTTTTCGACGCTGCTTGCAGATTCGCCTCTTGAACACCGACGATTGAGCGGCGAGCGATGCTGGTGAACTTCGCCCATCATACACCGAGTTTGAGCTATAAAAATAACCACAGACTCTCTTCTTTTTCTCCATCCCCAGACTCTCTTCTTTTTCTCCATCCCCACAATGTGCCCCATTCCTTCTCCCTAATTTTCGCTTTTCTTTCTTCCTCCGGTGATAAAAGACCGAGAGGAGGCCCCCAATGGAGGACGTGATCTCAGAGTTGATCCTAATTCTCATGTCTGGGCTGCTAGCAGCATTTCTTGGCTTCTCTATGCTTCTGTGTGCAATGATCCTAGATGATCGCCATGACGCTGCTGCCCGAGCGGTGGCTCTCCGAGGCACTGGTGGCCCTGCCGCTGAAGGGAGACATGCTTAGTAGTGCTCTACCTGAACTACGTAGGAGATATCATATTGCTTTCCTTTATTTTTTTTGGCCTTTCGCCACTGGAGGCAGATATGCTTGGTAGTGTTCTACCTGAGCTACCAAGGAGATATCATACTGCTCTCTTTCATTTCTTTTTTATTTTTGTTCCTCCTTTGGGGGTAGCCTCATCTTGCTGGTTTCATGGCTTTTCTTTTTTGTGCTTATTGACCTTGGCACGTATTAAAAGGTATTATGCAATATAGGTTTGCTGTTGTTTTCCTTAGCGATTATTTACTTTTTGGAGAGCATGACCGATAGATAGCACATCAAGGTAATCAATAATTGTTGTACATAGCTAAAGGCTACACATGTTTTTCTTCAACGGCAAGAAAGAAAAAATGAAACCAAACTGCATAGGTAATAAGTAAATACAAAATCAAACACATAAAATGAAACACACATGACCTTAGTTAGTAGACCACAGACAATATACATGGCATAGAAGTACAAAGACAGATACTTTTACATATGACAAACTACGAAATACGACCTGATCTCCTCGATGCAAAGCAATCTTGTTAGCCTTGCTTGTTGACGCACCATCATCGATTTTAATTTCGGCAAGCTTCAGATTGTTAACACCCTATTCCATATTTGCTTGCTCACCTGCCTCTTCCCCGTCCATCTGCTTGGACATCTCTAACCGTTCAGTGTAATCATCCAAGATGGCATTAGCAATCACCTCTTACACTATATAGACGTGTCATGCTGGAATCTACGGCAGCGAAGCACTCCTTGAATGCCGAAGGCTGGTTTTCGTTATGCACAACAAGAACCATAAGCTGTGAATTGGTCAATAAAAAAAATTCACATGTTAATTTATCAGTAGGTAGGAAGTAGGTAGGAAGTGCAGTATGCAACCATGCACCTAGAAGATCAACACCTTTCCACATTTTATGTCAGTCCTAACCCAATAAAAAATTCGTAAAATCTATAATAAACCTAGCATAAATCAGTAATCAATACCAAATTTGAAAGAACTAACCATGTAAGAATGGAACTATAAACGACGAACGATTTCTTCATAGACTACATTCCTTGTGATTGGCGAATGTTCTCCGTTCTCATCTTCAATTAAGAATTTTAGACCCTTCCGGGACGTAACACGCGAGACGGCTACATACAATTGTTCATGTGAAAAAACGGATTCCTCAAATACACACAAATCTTATATAAAGTTTGCCCTTGACTTTTATTTATTGTCATCGCATAACACAGCCGAATTGGAAGCTGGCAACGACGCAATGTGAAAGGCCATTTACACCCAGGAGAATTAAGCACAATACGCGGAATACAAACTCGTTCCCCTTTATGTGAACCAGTAATGATTTCACCTTCTATAACTCTGTGGCCAAGTAGACATGAACTATTTAGGTATATGAGATATCCTCAGTGTTGTCGTTAGGTTTAACTTAAATGGGACTACATGTCATTGTGTTGTGAAGATGTTCTTATTTACACAATGTACTATCGAGGGGATACAAACCCAATGAGTATTCATATAGTCTCTGCACGATCAAAATGCACACGCATAAAAGATCATGATGGCAAAGCATAATCATACAAAACTGAAACTATGCCTGGACGGAGGAAGTAACGAAAAGGAAAGTAAAAAGAGCAACAATGATCCACGCCAATAAGCTACTGACTCAATGAAGATGACACAACCGTGCACACATGACACAAGTAGCCAAGCCGGCAAGAGTAATATGTGAAGCTGATGTCTACTACACAATCTTCTTCTTGTAGACGTTCTTGGGCCTCCAAATGCAGAGCTTTGTAGGACGGTAGCAATTTTTCCTTAAGTGGATGACCTAAGGTTTATCAATATGTGGGAGGCGTAGGATGAAGATGGTCTCTTTCAAGCAACCCTGCAACCAAATAACAAAGAGTCTCTTGTGTCCCCTACACACCCAATACAATGGTAAATTGTATAGATGCACTAGTTCGGCGAAGAGATGGTGATACAAGTGGTATATGGATGGTAGATAAATGTTTTGTAATCTGAAAATATAAAAACAACAAGGTAACTAATGGTAAAAGTGAGCACAAACGGTATTGCAATGTGTTGAAACAAGGCCTAGGGTTCATACTTTCACTAGTGCAAGTTATCTCAACAATAATAACATAATTGGATCATATAACTATCCCTCAACATGCAACAAAGAGTCACTCCAAAGTCACTAATAGCGAAGAACAAACGAAGAGATTATGGTAGGGTACGAAACCACCTCAAAGTTGTCCTTTCTGATCTATCTATTCAAGAGTCCGTAGTAAAATAACATGAAGCTATTCTTTCCGTTCAATCTATCATAGAGTTCGTACTAGAATAACACCTTAAGACAAAAATCAACCAAAACCCTAATGTCACCTAGATACTCCAATGTCACCTCAAGTATTCATGGGTATGATTATACGATATGCATCACACAATCTCAGATTCATCTATTCAAACCAACACAAAGTACTTCAAAGAGTGCCCCAAAGTTTCTATCGGAGAGTCAAGAAGAAAACGTGTGCCAACCCCTATGCATAGGTTCATGGGCGGAACCCGCAAGTTGATCCCCAAAACATACATCAAGTGAATAAATAGAATACCCCATTGTCACCACGGGTATCCCATTGCAAGACATACATCAAGTGTTCTCAAATCCTTAAAGACTCAATCCGATAAGATAACTTCAAAGGGAAAACTCAATCCATTACAAGAGATTAGAGGGGGAGAAACATCATAAGATCCAACTATAATAGCAAAGCTCGCGATACATCAAGATCGTGCCACCTCAAGAACACGAGAGAGAGAGAGAGAGATCAAACACATAGCTACTGGTACATACCCTCAGCCCCGAGGGAGAACTACTCCCTCCTCGTCATGGAGAGCGCCGGGATGATGAAGATGGCCACCGGAGAGGGATTCCCCCTCCGGCAGGGTGTCGGAACGGGTCTAGATTGGTTTTCGGTGGCTACGGAGGCTTCTGGCGGCGGAACTCCCGATCTATTGTGCTCCCCGATCATTTTAGAGTATATGGATATATATAGGCGGAAGAAATACATCACGGGAGACACGAGGGGCCCACGAGGATGGAGGGCGCGCCCAGGGGGGTGGGCACGCCCCCTGCCTCGTGGCTTCCTCGTTGATTCCCTGGCGTGCACTCCAAGTCTCTTGTATTGCTTTCTTTCCAAAAATAACTTTTCCGAAGGTTTCATTCCTTTTGGACTCCGTTTGATATTCCTTTTCTGCGAAACACTGAAACAAGGGAAAAACAGAATCTAGCACTGGGCTCTGGGTTAATAGGTTAGTCCCAAAAATCATATAAAATAGCATATAAATGCATATAAAACATCCAAGGTTGATAATATAATAGCATGGAACAATAAAAAATTATAGATATGTTGGAGACGTATCAGCATCCCCAAGCTTAATTCCTGCTCGTCCTCGAGTAGGTAAATGATAAAAACATAATTTTTGATATGGAATGCTACCTAACATATTTATCCATGTAGTTCTCTTTATTGTGGCAAGAATATTCAGATCCATAAGATTCAAGACAAAAGTTTAATATTGAGATAAAAATAATAATACTTCAAGCATACTAACAAAGCAATCATGTCTTCTCAAAATAACATGGCCAAAGAAAGCTATCCCTACAAAATCATATAGTCTGGCTATGCTTCATCTTCACCACACAACATATTTAAATCATGCACAACCCCGATGACAAGCCAAGCAATTGTTTCATACTTTTGATGTTCTCAAACTTTTTCAATCTTCACGCAATACATGAGCGTGAGCCATGGACATAGCACTATAGATGGAATAGAATGGTGGTTGTGGAGAAGACAAAAAGGAGAAGATAGTCTCACATCAACTAGGCGTATCAACGGGCTATGGAGATGCCCATTAATAGATATCAAATGTGAGTGACTAGGGATTGCCATGCAACGGATGCACTGATGACCCACAAGTATAGGGGATCGCAACAGCTTTCGAGGGTAGAGTATTCAACCCAAATTTATTGATTCGACACAAGGGGAGCCAAAGAATATTCTCAAGTATTAGCAGCTAAGTTGTCAATTCAACCACACCTGGAAACTTAGTATCTGCAGCAAAGTGTTTAGTAGCAAAGTAATATGATAGTGATGGTAACAGTAACAAAAGAGTAATGAAAGCAAAGTAATGTTTTTGGTATTTTGCATAGTTTTAAATAGCCGGCTATAGCCCCGCTATAACTCCGCTATAGCTGTTTGAGGGTGTTGCCGCTAAATGATTTCATGTACAATTTGCCGCTATAGCCCGCTATAGCCCAGCTATAGCTGTTTTTAAGGGTCGCCGCTAAATGTCATAGCCCGCTATTTAAAACATTAACAACAGGAAAGTAAATAAGCGTAAACCAGTATATGGAAAGCTCGTAGGCATCGGATCAATCATGGATAATTATGCCAGATGCGGTTCATCATGTAACAGTCATAACATAGGGTGACATAGAACTAGCTCCAATTCGTCAATGTAATGTAGGCATGTATTCCGAATATAGTCATACGTGCTTATGGAAAAGAACTTGCATGACATCTTTTGTCCTACCCTCCCATGGCAGTGGGGTCCTAATAGAAACTAAGGGATATTAAGGCCTCCTTTTAATAGAGAACTGGAACAAAGCATTAGCACATAGTGAATACATGAACTCCTCAAACTATGGTCATCACCGGTAAGTATCCCGATTATTGTCACTTCGGGGTTAACGGATCATAACACATAATAGGTGACTATAGACTTGCAAGATAGGATCTAGAACTCTCATATATTGATGAAAACATAATAGGTTCAGATCTGAAATCATGGCACTCGGGCCCTAGTGACAAGCATTAAGCATAGCAAAGTCATAGCAACATCAATCTCAGAATATAGTGGATACTACGGATCAAACCCTAACAAAACTAACTCGATTACATGGTGAATATCATCCAACACATCACCGTCCAGCAAGCCTACGATGGAATTACTCACGCACGGTGGTGAGCATCATGAAATTGGTGATGGAGGATGCTTGATGATGACGATGGCGACGAATCCCCCTCTCCGAAGCCCCGAACGGACTCCAGATCAGCCCTCTCGAGAGGTTTTAGGGCTTGGCGGCGGCTCCATATCGTAAAACACGATGATTTCTTCTTCTTTATTTTTTTCTCCTCGAAAGCAGTTATATGGAGGTGGAGTTGGAGTCGGAGACGCAACAGGGGGCCCACGAGGTAGGGGGCGTGCCCTAGGGGGGGCGCCCCCCACCCTCGTGAGAAGGGTGTGGGCCCCCTGGTCTTCATCTTTGGCGAGGATTTTTTATTATTTATTGTAAGGTATTCCGTGGAGTTTCAGGACATTCCGAGAACTTATGTTTTCTGCACATAAAACAATATCATGGCAATTCTGCTGAAAACAGCGTTAGTTTGGGTTAGTTCCATTCAAATCATACAAGTTAGAGTCAAAAACAAGGGCAATTTTTTTGGAAAAGTAGATGCGTTGGAGACGTATCAACTCCCCCAAGCTTGAACCCTTGCTTGTCCTCAAGCAATTCAGTTGACAAACTGAAACAAATAAAGAAAAACTTTTACAAACTCGGTTTGCTCTTGTTGTTGTAAACATGTCAAGCTAGCATTCAAGTTTTCAGCAAAGATTATAACTAACCACATTTGCAATAATTCTCAGGTCTCATGATTACCTATATCAATAGCATAATCAACTAGCAAGCCATAATAATAAATCTCGGATGACAACACTTTCTCAAAACAATCATAATATAATATAACAAGATAGTATCTTGCTAGCCCTTTCTGAAACCGCAAAACATAAATGCAGAGCACCTTTAAAGATTAAGGACTGACTAGACATTGTAATTCATGGTAAAAGAGATCCAATCATAGTCACACCCAATATAAATTAACGGTAATGAATGCAAATGACAGTTGCGCTCTCCAGCTAGTGCTTTTTAATAAGAGGGTGATGACTCAACATAAAAGTAAATAGATAGGCTCTTCGCAGAGGGAAGCAGGAATTTGTAGAGGTGTCAGAGCTCGGTTTTGAAATAGAGGTGAATATCATTTTGAGTGGTATACTTTCATTGTCAACATAACAACCAAGAGATGGCGATATCTTCCATGCTACACACATTATAGGCGGTTCCCAAACAGAATGGTAAAGTTTATACTCCCCCTCCATCAACAAACATCAATCCATGGCTTGCTCGAAACAACGAGTGCCTCCAACATACATCAGGTCCCAGGGGGAGTTTTGTTTGCAATTATTTTGATTTAGTTTGCATAGAGCATGGGACTGGGCATCCCGGTGACCAGCCCTTTATCTCGTGAGTGAGGAGCGGAGTCCACTCATCTTGAGAATAACCCGCCTAACATGGAAGATACAGACAGCCCTAGTTGATATATGAGCTATTCGAGCATACAAAATAGGATAATTATTTGAAGGTTTAGAGTTTGGCACATACAAATTTACTTGGAACGGCAGGTAGATACCGCATATAGGAAGGTATAGTGGACTCATGTGGAATAACTTTGGGGTTTAAGGAGGTTGGATGCACAAGCAGTATTCCCGCTTAGTACAGGTGAAGGCTAGCAAAAGACTGGGAAGCGATCAATTAGAGAGCGACAACAGCCATGTAAATGCATTAAAATTAATAAACACTGGATGCAAGCATGAGTAGGATATAATCCACCATGAACATAAATATCATGAAGGCTATGTTGATTTGTTTCGACTACATGCGTGAACATGTGCCAAGTCAAGTCACTTAAATCATTCAGAGGAGGATACCACCATATCATACCACATCATAACCATTTTAATAGCATGTTGACACGCAAGGTAAACCATTATAACTCATAGCTAATCAAGCATGGCATAAGCAACTATGATATCTAATTGTCATTGCAAACATGTTTATTCATAACGAGCTGAATCAAGAACGATGAACTCATCATATTTACAAAAACAAATGAGGTCGAGTTCGTACCAGCTTTTCTCATCTCAGTCAGTCCATCATATATCATCATAATTGCCTTTCACTTGCACGACCGAACGATGTGAATAATAATAAGAGTGCATGTGCATTGGACTAAGCTGGAATCTGCGAGCATTCAATAAACAGGAGAAGACAAAGCAATACGGGCTCTTTTGTCAGATAAATAATAATGCATATAAGAGCCACTTCATCAATTTAATTATGGTCTTCTCCTATCGAGCCCCAAAGAAAAGAAAAGAAATAAAACTATTTACACGGGAAACCTCCCAACAAGCAAAAGAAGAACGGGAAATATTTTTGGGTTTTCTTTTTAATTACTACTACAAGCATGGAAGGTAAATTAATTAAAAGCTACAACTAATTTTTTTTGTTTTTCTTAAGGTTTATTAAACACACAAGAAGAAAGCATAAAAAGGAAAGTAAACTAGCATGGATGATACGATGAAAAAGTATGAGCACCGACATCTAGCAATGAGTGTGTGTGAACATAAATGTAATGTCGGTGAGAAATACGTACTCCCCCAAGCTTAGGCTTTTGGCCTAAGTTGGTCTATGGCCACGGCTGGCCTGGCGGATATTCATAATAATAGTTGGGGTCGTACTGCGATGAGGAAGCAGAAGGCTCCGATTGCCACTGGCTGGCAATCATCTCCGGATCCCACTGATAGTTAGACTGTCATGAAGGATCAAATTGTGGTTCCGGTTCTGGCTCCTCGGCTGGTGCAGGGTTCCGGTAGGCGTGAATAGCCGTCAATGGAACAAGGTACATGCCTACAGTCAAATCAAACAAAGAAGGAGCAGGCAGGATAATAGTCTTAGGATGATGTTTGTTAAAGAACAATTGATATTTAAGCTCTCCTGCCCTATTCTTAATAATAAAATCATGTGCCACCATACTTTTATGATTTAGATAAACACGAGGCAGCACTTTTTCTTCCTTCTCAGCATGCCTAATAGGTATGTTAAAATGTGCGGCTAGGCGTGTAGCATAGATGCCTCCAAAGATGGGACCCTTAGTACGGTTCATACTTAACCATCTAGCAATAATGACACCTATACTAAAAGTGTTATCACTGTATAAACCGTGGAGCAGAATGATTATATCAGGGATACTAAGGTTTCCACAGTTTCCGCGTCCAATTAATCAACGACTAGCAAATAATGCAAAGTAACGTAAAATAGGAAAATGTATGCTAGTGATTCGTGCATCGGAAACCTTTCTAGTTTCTCCTACAGTGATAGTATCAATAAACCCCTCCACATCGTCATGATGTGGTTCTTCTATCTTGCCCTCAAAAGGGACTAAACAAATCCGACAAAAATCATAAAGTGACATCTCCTTATGCTCATAATATAAATGAAACTCCACCGTAGGTCGTGAGTTCCTAGAATGAAAATAAAAGTTTTGCACAAAGGTATTTGTTAGTAAGAGATACTGATCGCATTGGTCGTGGAGGAAGGCGGTGAGGCCTGCATTATGAGAAAATTCATGAAAATCTTCATAAATCCCGGCTGCTCTCAAGAAATCCTCGGAAGGCCATTCACACGCCCGAACCTCCGCGGTGCGCGGCAAATTATACTTAGGCTTCGGTGCCTTTTTCTTCGAGCTTTGGCTCGATGAGCCCCTCAAAAATCTCTTCATTATTCTCTGAAAAATTCTGAAATTTTTAGTAACTTCAAAATAAATGTAAACCAAACTCAATAATATTGATAGCAACTGCTCCTACAAGTGCCTAGGGCCTATATCATGCATCAAAACTATTTTTGACCATATAAATTTGACATGCAAGCTCAAGAACATGGTCACCTAAGCAACACAAATTTGCAATGAATAAAGCACTAGAATAAAAAATAATTGGACCAATGGAGGAGTCACATACCAAGGAACAATCTCCCCAAGCAGTTTTGTGAGAGGTGCTTCGAGCAAGGAGATCGAAAATGGCAGCAAAACGAGCTTGGACTCGGGTTTGAGTTGGTTTTTCGTGTTTGTGGGACGAAGAAGAAGAAGATGGGTGCAGGAATAAGTGGAGG
The DNA here is from genome assembly GCF_002162155.2 of Triticum dicoccoides. Taxonomy (NCBI): domain Eukaryota; kingdom Viridiplantae; phylum Streptophyta; class Magnoliopsida; order Poales; family Poaceae; genus Triticum; species Triticum dicoccoides. The sequence goes on from NC_041382.1 coordinate 169,244,532, forward strand.
AGGGCAACCGTAGGCCCGCGAGGCAGGGGGCGCGTCCTAGGGGGGGCGTGCCCTCCACCCTCGTGGCAAGGTGGTTGGCCCCCATGGTGTGTTCTTTGTTCCATAAATCCTCAAATATTCTATAACAATCATATTTAATTTTCACGGCATTTGGAGAACTTTTATTTTCGATGTATTTTTATATTGCACGAATAATCAGATAATAGGCAGAAAAATATTTGTTTTTACTTTATTTAATATAAATAACAGAAAGTATAGAGAGGGTACAGAAGGTTGTGCTTCTAGTTTCATCCATCTCATGCTCGTCAAAAGGAATCCACTAACAAGGTTGATCAAGTCGTGTTAACAAACTCATTCCGATTAACATGAAACCGGAGAAATTTCGAATAACACTATGTTACCTCAACGGGTATATGCACATCCCCAATAATAAGTATATCATATTTCTTCTTGATAGTAGGAAGTGGAAATTCAAAACCTCCAAATATAATCGATGGAATTTTTCCGATAAAATTGATACTACGAACTTGAGGTTGTTTAATTGGAAAGTGTACCGTATGCTCATTACCATTAAAATGAAAAGTGACATTGCCTTTGTTGCAACCAATAACAGCCCATGCGGTATTAAGAAAAGGTCTTCCAAGAATAATAGACATACTATCATCCTCGGGAATATCAAGAATAACAAAGTTCGTTAAAATAGTAACGTTTGCAACCACAACAGGCACATCCTCACAAATACCGATAGGTATAGCAGTTGATTTATCAGCCATTTGCAAAGATATTTCAGTAGGGGACAACTTATTCAAGTCAAGTCTACATAAAGCAGTTTTAACATAGTTTCTTTTAATGGAGCATGGTATAGTAGGTACTCCTGGATCTCCAAGTTTCTTTGGTATTCCACCCTTAAAAGTATAATTAGCAAGCATGGTGGAAATTTCAGCTTCTGGTATCTTTCTTTTATTTGTAATAATATCTTTCATGTACTTAGCATAAGGATTTGTTTTGAGTATATCACTTAATCGCATACGCAAAAAGATAGGTCTAATTATTTCAGCAAAGTGCTCAAAATCCTCATCATCCTTTTTCTTGGATGGTTTGGGAGGAAAAGTCATGGGTTTTTGAACCCAAGGCTCTCTTTCTTTACCATGTTTCCTAGCAACAAAGTCTTTCTTATCATAACTTTGATTCTTTCATTGTGGGTTATCAAGATCAACAACAGGTTCAATTTCTACATCATTATCATTACTAGGTTGAGCATCATTATGAACATCATCATTAACATTTTCATTAGGTCCATGTTCATTTCCAGATTGTGTTTTAGCATCAGACATAGAGAATCATTTGGATTATCAGGTGGTTCAGCAATAGGTTCACTAGAAGTTTGCACAGTTCTATCATTTTTCTTTTTCTTCCTTTTAGAAGAACTAGGTGCATCGATATTATTTCTCTGAGAATCTTGCTCAATTCTCTTAGGGTGGCCTTCAGGATACAAAGGTTCCTGAGTCACTCTACCAGTTCTAGTAGCCACTTTAATATCATAATCATTTTTCTTACTATTCATTTCATTGAGCAATTCTTTTTGAGCTTTAAGTACTTGTTCTACTTGAGTGGTAACCATAGAGGCATGTTTGCTAACAAGTTTAAGTTCACCTCTAACATTAGCCATATAATCACCCAAGTATTTAATCTTATCAGCATCCTATTTTAATTGTCTACCAAAATAAGCATTGAAGTCTTCTTGTTTAAACATAAAATTATCAAACTCATCCAAGCATTGACTAGCAATTTTAGTAGGAGGGATTTCAGCTCTATCATATCAATAGAGAGAATTTACCTTTACTACTTGTGTTGGGTTATCGGGGTCTGGGGGTTCTTCAATAAATAAAGGATTAAGATCATATGTTTCTTCAACAGGCGGTAAATTAAGACCATATATTTCTTCAATAGGAAGTAAATTCTTAACATCTTCAACTTTAATACATTTTTCTTTCATAGATTTCTTTGCCTCTTGCATATCTTCAGGACTGAGAAATAGAATACCTCTCTTCTTCGGAGTTGGTTTAGGAATAGGATCATTAATTGGAGCAGGAGCTGGCTCCGGAGGTGTCCAATTATTTTCATTTGTCAACATATTATTCAATAAGATTTCAGCTTCATCCGGTGTTCTTTCCCTGAAAAGGGAACCAGCACAACTATCCAGGTAATCTCTGGAAGCATCAGTTAGTCCATTATAAAAGATATCAATTATTTCATTTTTCTTAAGAGGCTGATCAGGCAAAGCATTAAGTAACTTGAGAAGCCTCCCCCAAGCTTGTGGGAGACTCTCTTATTTAATTTGCACAAAGTTGTATATTTCCTTTAAAGCAGCTTCTTTCTTATGAGCAGGGAAATATTTAGCAGAGAAGTAATAGATCATATCCTGGGGACTACGCACACAACCAGGATCAAGAGAATTAAACCATATCTTAGCATCACCCTTTAATGAGAATGGAAATATTTAAGGATATAAAAGTAGCGAGATCTCTCATCATTAGTGAATAGGGTGGCTATATCATTTAATTTAGTAAGATGTGCCACAACAGTTTCAGATTCATAACCATGAAAAGGATCAGATTCAACCAAAGTAATTATATTAGGATCAACAGAGAATTCATAATCCTTATCAGTAACAAAGATAGGTGAAGTAGCAAAAGCAGGATCAGATTTCATTCTAGCATTTAGAGATTGCTTACTCCATTTAGCTAATAATTTTTTAAGTTCAGTTCTATTTTTGCAAGCTAAAATAGCAAAAGAAGCTTCTTGATCAAATAAATAACCCTCAGGAATAACAAGTGATTCTTCATCATCACTTTCATCAGTATCATTAGATTCAATATTTTCAATTTTTCCAGCCCTAGCAAGTTGTTCATAAAGAAAATCACTAAATGGCATAGTAGTAGCAGGCATAGAGGTAGTTTCATCATAAGTATCATGCATAGCAGAAGTGGCATCATCAATAACATGCGACATATCAGAACGAATAGCAGAAGCAGGTGTAGGTGTCGCAAATTTACTCATAACACAAGGTGAATCAAGTGCGGAGCTAGATGGCAGTTCCTTACCTCCCCTCGTAGTTGAGGGATAGATCTTGGTTTTTGGATCTCTCAAGTTCTTCATAGTGTCCAGCAGATATAAATCCCAAGTGACTCAAAGAATAGAGCTATGCTCCCCGGCAACGGCGCCAGAAATTAGTCTTGATGACCCACAAGTATAGGGGATCGCAACAGCTTTCGAGGGTAGAGTATTCAACCCAAATTTATTGATTCGACACAAGGGAAGCCAAAGAATATTCTCAAGTATTAGCAGCTGAGTTGTCAATTCAATCACACATGGAAACTTAGTATCTGCAGCAAAGTGTTTAGTAGCAAAGTAATATGATAGTGATGGTAACGGTAACAAAAGAGTAATGAAAGCAAAGTAATGTTTTTGGTATTTTGTAGTGATTGTAACAGTAGCAACGGGAAAGTAAATAAGCGTAAACCAGTATATGAAAAGCTCGTAGGCATCGGATCAATGATGGATAATTATGCCGGATGCGGTTCATCATGTAACAGTCATAACATAGGGTGACTGTAGCTCCCCGAGACCGATGTGCCAAGTGTCCTCTAGTTATTTTGCTGTTGTCGCCTTGTCATTTGCTTGCGTGTTGCATCTTGTCATGTCATCATGCGCATTGCATCATCATGTTTTCAAAACTTGCATCCGTCCGGGTTCCCCAGTTCCGTCCGTTGTCCGTTCCGAGCCCAACCACACTTGCACGCGCCCGCGGCTTGACCGAAATAGTATTTTTATAAGTGGCTGGAAAATGTTCTCAGAATGGGTTGAAAGTTGGCACGCGGTCTTATTATAGTGTAGGTAGGCCGCCTGCCAAGTTTCATCGCATTCGGAGTCCGTTTGACGCCCCAATGGATAACTATAGCGGCAGTATAGCGAGTCTTTTCAACGGACGTTTTCGGTCTCCGGAAACCGTATCGGGCTGCATCTCTCCCCTCTTCTCCCAGACCAACCCGCTCCCCACAATCCGCCAGACCCAACCTAACCTCTCTCGTCAGCCCGCGGCCCTCCTCGCGCGTGCGTCCGAAAGTTGTCCTGAACCCGACCCGGACTGTCGCCACCGTTGTGTCCGGATCATCCCCAAACATCTAGAAAACATCTCTGTTTTCTTATTTAGGCTCCCTAGCCTATTTTTTTCCCGACCGTCCGATTTTGATCGGAGGGACGAGATAGCCCCTAATCTTACCCACTCACTATATAAACTAGACCAACCCTAGATCCTAGGCAGTTTGTCCCTTCCATTCATCCCATCCGCCGCCACTCTCCTTGTTTTCAACGCCGGCCAATCCCCACTATTTTCGATCGATCCATCCATCCAACTGCATCCATTCCATCGCCGGCCTCATCCGCATCCCCGCCTTCTTTTTCTTCAGTCTTCCTCGCAGCCAGCCGACGCCCGATCCAGGATGGATTGAGGCCACGGCCTTGCGCGCCTCTGCCTCGCCGGTGGTTGTTGGCCACTCAAACAGGAGCAGCAGACCAGAGCCCCGCAGGTCGTCGTCTCCCTCCTCCCATCTTCCTTTCCTCCCGCGTTTCTCCTGTTGCTTGTCTCTTATCTCTGTCTATCTCCCGTGGTCAGGAGAACCCTGCCGCCAGAACGCACGGGAGCAGCATCCTGCCATCGCCCGCTAGCTCTGCTGCCTACTGCACTTGCTGAGCACTTGCGTTGACCCAACCACGTGCCGCCCGGAGCTCCTCGACACCGTCCGGATCCGTCGTCCTGGAGATCCGCCTTCCCGCCGCCCTCTCGTCTGCCTCCAGCCGTCCCTGTCGCCAAGCGCCGCTGGCGACCTTTCCTGCTTCACGCTGAGAGTCGCGCCCCTGTTTTGCCCGAAGGGAACGAGCAGGACGACGAGTGCGTTGACCAGCCCGTTCGCTGCTTCCCGATCGAGCGTCTGGGCCAACCTCGCTTCGTGCCTCATCGCGCCCTGCCCGCGGCCCAGCAAGTCGCTCCGGCCCAGCCGCTCCCCTCCACCGCGGCCTGCCAGCTGCAGCCCACAGAACCGACCCAGTTGATGTTGGCCTTGGTGAGCCACCGCAGACCCAGCGCCCATTTCACTGTTTAGATTCGACCCATTTGTTTTTTTTAGATCTGTGATTTTAGCTTTTTCCACAGAGTGCCAGTTTTACAGAAAAGACCCTCATGTTCATACATTTAATATCTCACAAACTAAGCATCACATGTAAAAACTTTATATATGAAAGTTGCTTAGAATTTTGTCTAGTTTAATAAAATGCAAATTTCATCCATGTTTGAAATGTTTAAAATGCTGTTTGTTTAAATTTGCTTAAAAAACTTGCTAAAATGCTTTAATTCATAAGTAATTAACCGTAGCTCGGATTTAATTAATCTTTCTATGTAAATGGGGTAGAAAAATGCCTAGTTTAACATGATGCACTCATCTAGCATGTTTAACAACTATAAAATTATGTTCAGGGTAGATTAGTACCAAACCTTAAATTTTGCGCATGAGGAGTTTCCGGACTTGTTGGTTGTTGATCCGACCTCATTTAAACTTGCCTAGATAGGTAGTTTTCTTTTGCTTCACCTCTTGCCAGGTTAAGAACATTTAATATTGTTGGGTTCATAACAAGATCGAACTAAATAAGTCACGTGGTGTTTCATCAATATGCAACGGAGTTGCATATTGAGCTCCACTTAATTTGTAGGGTTGTTTGTGCACTTTGCCATGCCATGCTTCCTTAAACCGGTCATGCATCATACTTGGTTGTGCATCATGCCATGTTCATGTGTTGGTTGTTTACTATGTTGGTTGCTTCCTTTCCGGTGTACTTTTCTCGATAATCCGGTAATGTTGCGTTTGTGAGGATCCGTTCGACTTCGTCCGTTTGTCTTCTTCATGGACTCGTTCTTCTTCCTTGCAGGATCTCAGGCAAGATGACCATACCGAAATCACTTCTACCTTTGCTTGCTAGATGCTTGCTCTTTTGCTATGCCTATGCTACGATACCTACCACTTGCTATATCATGCCTCCCATATTGCTAAGCCAAGCCTCTAACCCTCCTTGTCCTAGCAAACCGTTGTTTGGCTATGTTACCGCTTTGCTCAGCCCCTCTTATAGCGTTGTTAGTTGCAGGTGAAGATTGGTATTGTTCCTTGTTGGAACATGGATATTTTGTTGGGATATCACAATATCTCTTATTTATATTAATGCATCTATATACTTGGTAAAGGGTGGAAGGCTCGGTCTTATGCCTGGTGTTTTGTTCCACTCTTGCCGCCCTAGTTTCCGTCATATCGGTGTTATGTTCCCGGATTTTGCGTTCCTTACACGGTTGGGTTATAATGGGAACCCCTTGACAGTTCGCTTTGAATAAAACTCCTCAAGCAAGGCCCGACCTTGGTTTTATCATTCGCCACCTAGCCTTTTTCCCTTGGGTGTCGCGCATCTCGAGGGTCATCTTTATTTTAACCCCCCCGGGCCAATGCTTGTCTAAGTTTTGGTCCAAACTAGAGCCCCTTGCAGTGCCACCTCGGGGAAACTCGAGGGCTGGTTTTAGTTGTACGGATTGCTTATCCGGTGTTGCCCTGAGAACGAGATATGTGCAGCTCCTATCGGGATGTCGGCGCATTGAGCGGTCTTACTGGACTTGTTTTACCATTGTCGAGGATGTCTTATAACCGGGATGCCGAGTCTGATCGGATTGTCTTGGGAGAAGGAATATCCTTCGTTGACCGTGAGAGCTTGTGATGGGCTAAGTTGGGACACCCCTGTAGGAATTTGATCTTTCAAAAGCCGTGCCCGCGGTTATGGGCAGATGGAAATTTGTTAATGTTCGGTTGTAGAAAACCTAAAGTTGATCTTATTTAAAATACATCAACCACGTGTGTTACCGTGATGGTCTCTTTCCGGCGTAGTCCGGGAAGTGAACACAGTGTTGGAGTAATGCTTGACGTAGGTTGTTCTAGGATCACTTATTGATCATAGTTGTTCGACCGTGCTTTTGCCTTCTCTTCTCGCTCTCATTTGCGTATGTTAGCCACCATATATGCTAGTCGCTTGTTGCAGCTCCACCTCATACCTTTTACCCTTCCTATAAGCTTAAATAGTCTTGATCGCGAGGGTGTGAGATTGCTGAGTCCCCGTGACTCACAGATACTTCCGAAACCAGTTTGCAGGTGCCGATGATGCCGTGAATGTGACGCAACCGAGCTCAAGGAGGAGCTCGATGAAGATCATGTTCGTTATGTTGTTTCGTTTCCATTTGATCGGTAGTGGAGCGCAGTTGGGACGATCGGGGATCTGTGTAGCATTTGGGGTAGTCTTCTTTTATTTTGGTTCCGTAGTCGGACCTTGATTGTATCTGGATGATGTAATGTTTTTATTCATGCAATTGTGTGAAGTGGCGATTGTAAGCTAACTATGTATCTCTTTCCCTTATGTATTACATGGGTTGTGTGAAGATTACCTCACTTGCGACATTGCTTTCAAAGCTGTTATGCCTCTAAGTCGTGCTTCGACACGTGGGAGATATAGCCGCATCGAGGGCATTACAAGTTGGTAATCAGAGCCTTCCCCGACTTAGGAGCCCCCTGCTTGATCGAATCGCTGGTGTTGTTGAGTCTAGAAAAATGTTTTGAGTCATTTAGGATTATATATATCGGAGAGTAGGATTTTTTTTACTCCTCAATCCCTTCATCACTCTAGTGAGGCATCCTGCCATAGAGTTTTGACTCTTCTCTTCTCAAATTTCACTAATTTGTTTTTTAGGATCACGCGGGTATCTTGGAATCGTTCCGATGGTTTTGTGACGAGAACATTGTTCTTGGTGCCTCCTAACATTTAGGGGTTGTGGCAGTGTCCCAGAGAGTTGAGCTTCGAGGTGTTGTCGTCACAATTTTATCATTGTAATTCTGGAATACCTAAGTTTCGCCGACATCGAAAATCTCTTTTATGCAGTTGTTGGTGAGATAACCTCGACGCCACCTAGTACTGGGGCGGGAGTTCAGGAGTATTGCCATAACTCGTATAACGGATGCTTTTCGAAGGTTGAGGTAAACGATTTTTGAAGGTTTCTTGGTTATGTGTTGAAGGATGGATACAGCTGGATGTAGGATTTGCTAGTTTTGGGTGAGATATTATGCTTCCCCTGTATCCCCAACACCTGATTGCATAACTAGAAAGTTTCGGGAGTTTATAAGTGGGAATTCAAGTAGCTCTTAGCATATCTTTCCGACAGATGTGTGATATGAAATTGGGGTTCGACGTCTAGTGGTACGCCTATCCACGGTTGGTTTTACAGTGGTCTCGTTGTGTCTTAAAGAGTCCTTGGCTATGCTGACTCGGGGACGCTTCGTATGTCATGTGCACTGCCTTCTACATGATGTTGTTGTACGATCGAGCCCGTGTGGGCCCCACCACGAAAACTTCGGATGAAATCTCTATCATATGTTTGTTCCGGCTTATTTTGCAAGCCAATCCTTTGTTTTGTTTTCAGTTGTGGTATTCGAGTTGCTTCGAAGTCAAATGTTGATTACATACCTTTCCTAAGCGGTGTTCTCATACTCCTATGTGAATGCAATCCTTCTTGATCTTCGAGCTTGCCATCTCAATTTCTTCTGAACCGGTGTGCTTCTCATCAAGTGGATCCGTTCATTTTTGACAGTCGCGAGATCAATTCTCAGTTCTTTGCAACGGTGTTCGTTTCATCCGTTCCAAGTTGACTTTGTTTTCCCATCCTTCCTCCCTTGTTTTTTCTTCAAGGAATCAGTTTTCTTAATTCGTTATCCATTTTATGGATGTGAAGTCTCTCCACTCTTTTCAATCAACGTTCTTACACGGTGGTTCTCTTGAAGATGCTCTACTCGTTCATCATTCTTCGTTTTTCCCCCTCCCGTGGATTCAATTCAAGTTTTCAGTGTTGAGTATATTCCTTTTCCTCGCGTCTAATGCTTTTTCCATGCCGGTGCACCCCTGAATCATCCACTTCTCGCTATTCAATTATTCCGGAGTGCTCAAGATATCTCAGAGGGCTCGTCTTGTCATTCAAGATCCACTCAAGCACTTTTCGAGGATGTTATCTCTTTCAAGTCATTTTAGTTCAACTGGTGCAAATCGCTCTTCAAAATCATTCAACGGTTTATCTTTTCAGTGGGCCCTAACCCATAGGTATTTTCTAGGATCTTACCTGACTTTTCTAATTTTCCCGGAGCTATCCTCAAATTTCTTTTCGAAGTTTGATGTAAGAATGATTTATCATCAGTCAAATGTCTTTCTCCAAGATCTTTCAAATTCTTTTCATCATTGGTTCAACCTGTCTAATTTTCTTTCCGGAGTATCTCAACAATTCATGGTGGTGTTTCTCGTCATCATTCTCAACATTTGAATACCGAAGAAGAGTTTCTCTTTAATCTTGCTCCATTCTCTTCAACATTCATGGTGCTAGCCTTATGTCATCCTCTCATAATTGTTTTCGATTATGACAATTCTTTTCTTCCTTCCAGAGCAATTCAAGAGTCTTTTCAGTTTGATTCTTCGGAGGCCATCAATTCAGGATTATTCATTCTCAGCTTTCAGCTATCATTCTCCAAAATCATATCGGTGCATCGTTCAAGTATTCTCTTATCAGCTCGTGATCTCTTCGTTTCACTTGTATCTAAATTCTCTCAAGCATCTTCATTCATTTGCTAATTTTTCCCGGTGTTTCGATATCTTTTCCTTTAACATTTTAATTCTTACAGTGGTTTCCTCACGATTCTCTTCCATGCTTACCATATCAATTTATTCATTGTTTCAACCCGATCGGTGGTTCATTGGAGACCTTTCTCAAGTTTGCGCTATTCCTATCTTAATCCTTTTTACGAGAATAAGTGGTATTCAATCCATTGCTTGTCATCAATTTAATTGGTGAAGGATATGCATAACATAATTCTTATTCTTGTTTCATCGAGTAAATTCAATTCCTGCTTTCCGGAGTGGTTCATCATATCACATTCTCGGTTCGAGATGCCTTATCTTTTCTTTACCAAGAGTTCCAAGCTTTCGTAATTATGTCACCATGGAGATTCATCTAAATCTTTACAAGGATTCACCTTGTGTTTTCAACTTCTCTTACCTTCCGTTTGATCATCCTTTTGTTACCGGAGTTCTTCATGAAGGTTCTACATGATGTTTTCATCAAGGATTTAATTTCCTTCTCGAGTGTTCATCAACATTCTTTTCTAAGGAGCTCAAGTATTCTTCTTTGTGCAATCCAGAGTGCAATTCTTTCTACCATATTATTGGAGGTGGTATTATGTCATTCTTAATAATTTGAGTTCATGTTTCATGATTCTCAAGTTATCAAAAATGAGATATATTAAATCCATCAACCTCGTCATTGGAGTTATCTTGGGTTATATTTCACCTAAAGCCATCCCTAAGGATTGTTGCTAATTGTGTACTCATAAATGACCCAAGTTCTTCATTTATCCTCCCGATGAAATAAATTTCTCATCTCCTTGTTGATATCTATATAATCTTGTTCCCGTTAGTGGCCGGTTGTCACCTCATAATCTTGAGATGTTTTCCCATAAGCCCACAATAAGCTTACTCTTTTCGTTGTTGGTTTTCCAACAACTCCGTTCGACCATTCTCCTAAGGATGCCTTTTCAAGCTCAATTGTGGCACAAGTTGGCATTTTCCTCTCCATTCTTTTATTTCAATTATCTATTTTCTATTTCTTCCTTCCGGAGGTTGTTGCTCTCTTCAACCCATCTTCTTGTTTTGTCAGGATCGTGATCGTTCTTTTTGCTTATCCATATAACCGGAGTGTTGTGCCCTTTGCTCAAGTTCTTTTCATCTTATCAAGTCTTTCATCTCGTTTCTACCGGAGTGTTTGGATGTACTTCTTGTCCATTGCAACCCTTTTCTCATGTCTTTCAACCGACAAGGTTCTGGTAATGTTCCTTCTTCCTCTTTTCTAACGGAGTGGTTTTCAACTTCGTTCATCTCCGTTGTATTATTTTCTCGAGAATGGCTTAACCTTTTCAAGGTTCTTTGGTTTCACTCATTTGTCAAAGAAACAACTTAGTTTTACCTCTTCTCTTTCTCTTCCGTTTTCCCTCCGGTGCCATTCTAGATCTTGGGACGAGATCCTCTCATAGTGGTGGAGTGTTGTAGCGCCCCGAGACCGATGTGCCAGGTGTCCTCCAGTTATTTCGCTGTTGTTGCCTTGTCATTTGCTTGCGTGTTGCATCCTGTCATGTCATCATGCACATTGCACCATTGTGTTTTCGAAACTTGCATCAGTACGGGTTCCCCAGTTCCGTCCGTTGTCCGTTCCGAGCCCAACCACACTTGCACGTGCCCGCGGCATGTCAGAAATAGTATTTTTATAAGTGGCCAGAAAATGTTCTCGGAATTGGTTGAAAGTTGGCGTGCGGTCTTATTATAGTGTAGGTAGGCCGCCTGCCAAGTTTCATCGCATTTGGAGTCCGTTTGGCGCCCCAATGGATAACTATAGCGGCAGTATAGTCGGTCTTTTCGTCGGACGTTTTCGGTCTCCGGAAACCGTGCCGGGCTGCATCTCTCCCCTCTTCTCCCAGATCAACCCGCTCTCCACAATCTTCCAGACCCAACCTAACCTCTCTCGTCAGCCCGCGGCCCTCCTCGCGCGCGCGTCCGAAAGTTGTCCCGAACCCGACCCGGACTGCCGCCACCGTTGTGTCCGGATCATCCCCAAACAACTAAAAAACGTCTCCGTTTTCTTATTTGGGCTCCCTAGCCTATTTTTTCCCGGCCGTCCGATTTTGATCGGAGGGACGAGATAGCCCCTAATCTAACCCACTCACTATATAAACTAGACCAACCCTAGATCCTAGGCAGTTTGTCCCTTCCATCCATCCCATCCACCACCACTCTCCTTGTATTAAACGCCGGCCAATCGCCACTGTTTTCGATCGATCCATCCATCCAACTGCATCCATTCCATCGCCAGCCTCATCCGCAGCCCCGCCTCCTTTTTCCTCAGTCTTCCCCGCAGCCAGCCGGTGCCCGATCCAGGATGGATTGAGGCCACGGCCTCGCGCGCCTTTGCCTCGCCGGTGGTTGCCTGCCACTCAAACAGGAGCAGCAGACCGGAGCCCCGCAGGTCGTCGTCTCCCTCCTCCCATCTTCCTTTCCTCCTGTGTTTCTCCTGTTGCTTGTCTCTTATCTCTGTCTCTCTCCCGTGGTCAGGAGAACCCTGCCGCCAGAACGCACGGGAGCAGCCTCCTGCCATCGCCCGCTCGCTCTGCTGCCTACTGCACTTGCTGAGCGCTTGCGTTAACCCAACCATGTGCCGCCTGGAGCTCCTCGACGCCGTCCAGATCCATCGTCCTGGAGATCCGCCTTCCCGCCGCCCTCTCGTCCGCCTCCAGCCGTCCCTGTCACCAAGCGCCGCCGGCGACCTTTCCTGCTTCGCACTGAGAGTCGCGCCCCTGTTTTGCCCGAAGGGAACGAGCAGGACGATGAGCGTGTTGACCAGCCCGTTCGCTGCTTCCCGATCGAGTGTCTGGGCCAACCTCGCTTCGTGCCTCATCGCGCCCTGCCCGCGGCCCAGCAAGTCGCTCCGGCCCAGCCGCTCCCCTCCACCGCGGCCTGCCAGTTGCAGCCCACAGAACCGGCCCAGTTGATGTTGGCCTTGGTGAGCCACCGCAGACCCACTGCCTAGTGCACTGTTCAGATTCGGCCCATTTGTTTTTTTTAGATCTGTGATTTTAGCTTTTTCCAGAGAGTGCCAGTTTTACAGAAAAGACCCTCATGTTCATACATTTAATATCTCACAAACTAAGCATCACATATAAAAACTTTATATATGAAAGTTGCTTAGGATTTTGTCTAGTTTAATAAAATGCAACTTTCATCCATGTTTGAAAATTTTAAATTGCTGTTTGTTTAAATTTGCTTGAATAACTTGCTAAAATGCTTTAATTCATAACTAATTAACCGTAGCTCGGATTTAATTAATCTTTATATGTAAATGGGGTAGAAAAATGCCTAGTTTAACATGATGCACTCATCTAGCGTGTTTAACAACTCTAAAATTATGTTTAGGGAAGATCAGCACCAAACCTTAAAATTTGCGCATGAGGAGTTTTCAGACTTGTTGGTTGTTGATCCGACCTCATTTAAACTTGCCTAGATAGGTAGTTTTCTTTTGCTTCACCTCTTGCCATGTTAAGAACATTTAATATTGTTGGGTTCATAACAAGATCGAACTAAATAAGTCACTTGGTGTTTCATCAATATGCAACGGAGTTGCATATTGAGCTCCACTTAATTTGTAGGGTTGTTTGTGCACTTTGCCATGCCATGCTTCCTTAAACCGGTCATGCATCATACTTGCTTGTGCATCATGCCATGTTCATGTGTTGGTTGTTTACTATGTTGGTTGCCTCCTTTCCGGTGTACTTCTTCTCGGTAATCCGGTAACATTGCGTTTGTGAGTATCCGTTCGACTTCGTCCGTTTGTCTTCTTCATGGACTCGTTCTTCTTCCTTGCGGGATCTCAGGCAAGATGACCATACCCTCGAAATCACTTCTATCTTTGCTTTCTAGATGCTCGCTCTTTTGCTATGCCTATGCTGCGATACCTACCACTTGCTATATCATGCCTCCCATATTGCTAAGCCAAGCCTCTAACCCTCCTTGTCCTAGCAAACCGTTGTTTGGCTATGTTACTGCTTTGCTTAGCCTCTCTTATAGCGTTGTTAGTAGCAGGTGAAGATTGGAGTTGTTCCTAGTTGGAACATGGATATTTTGTTGGGATATCACAATATCTCTTATTTATATTAATGCATCTATATACTTGGTAAAGGGTGGAAGGCTCGGCCTTATGTGTGGTGTTTTGTTCCACTCTTGTCGCCCTAGTTTCTATCATATCGGTGTTATGTTCCCGGATTTTGTGTTCCTTACACGGTTGGGTTATAATGGGAACCCCTTGACAGTTCGCTTTGAATAAAACTCCTCCAGCAAGGCCCAACCTTGGTTTTATCATTCGCCACCTAGCCTTTTTCCCTTGGGAGTCATGCATCCTGAGGGTCATCTTTATTTTAACCCCCCCCCCCCGGGGCCAATGCTTGTCTAAGTGTTGGTCCAAACTAGAGCCCCTTGCAGCGCCACCTCGGGGAAACTCGAGGGCTGGTTTTAGTTGTACGGATTGCTTATCCAGTGTTGCCATGAGAACAAGATATGTGCGGCTCCTATCGGGATGTCAGCGCATTAGGCGGTCTTGCTGGACTTGTTTTACCATTGTCGAGGATGTCTTGTAACCGGGATGCCGAGTCTGATCGGATTGTCTTGGGAGAAGGAATATCCTTCGTTGACCGTGAGAGCTTGTGATGGGCTAAGTTGGGACACCCCTGCAGGGATTTGATCTTTCAAAAGCCGTGCCCGCGGTTATGGTCAGATGGGAAATTGTTAATGTCCGGTTGTAGAAAACCTGAAGTTGATCTTAATTAAAATACATCAACCGCGTGTGTTACCGTGATGGTCTCTTTCCGGCGTAGTCCGGGAAGTGAACACGGTGTTGGAGTAATGCTTAACGTAGGTTGTTCTAGGATCACTTCCTGATCATAGTTGTTCGACCGTGCTTTTGCCTTCTCTTCTCGCTCTCATTTGCGTATGTTAGCCACCATATATGCTAGTCGCTTGCTGCAGCTCCACCTCATACCTTTTACCCTTCCTATAAGCTTAAATAGTCTTGATCGCGAGGGTGTGAGATTGCTGAGTCCCCGTGACTCACAGATACTTCCAAAACCAGTTTGCAGGTGCCGATGATGCCGTGCAGGTGACGCAACCGAGCTCAAGGAGGAGCTCGATGAAGATCGTGTTCGTTATGTTGTTCCGTTTCCAGTTGATCAGTAGTGGAGCCCAGTTGGGACGATCGGGGATCTGTGTAGCATTTGGGGTAGTCTTCTTTTATTTTGGTTCCGTAGTCGGACCTTGATTGTATCTGGATGATGTAATGTTTGTATTCATGTAATTGTGTGAAGTGGCGATTGTAAGCCAACTATGTATCTCTTTCCCTTATGTATTACATGGGTTGTGTGAAGATTACCTCACTTGCGACATTGCTTTCAATGCGGTTATGCCTCTAAGTCGTACTTCGACACGTGGGAGATATAGCCGCATCGAGGGCGTTACAGTGACATAGAACTAGCTCCAATTCGTCAATGTAATGTAGGCATGTATTCCGAATATAGTCATACGTGCTTATGGAAAAGAACTTGCATGACATCTTTTGTCCTACCCTCCCATGGCAGCGGGTCCTAATGGAAACTAAGGGATATTAAGGCCTCCTTTTAATAGAGAACCGGAACAAAGCATTAGCACATAGTGAATACATGAACTCCTCAAACTAGGGTCATGATCGGTAAGTATCCCGATTATTGTCACTTCGGGGTTAACGGATCATAACACATAATAGGTGACTATAGACTTGCAAGATAGGATCTAGAACTCTCATATATTGATGAAAACATAATAGGTTCAGATCTGAAATCATGGCACTCGGGCCCTAGTGACAAGCATTGAGCATAGCAAAGTCGTAGCAACATCAATCTCAGAACATAGTGGATACTAGGGATCAAACCCTAAGAAAATTAACTCGATTACATGCTGAATCTCATCCAACCCATCACCGTCCAGCAAGCCTATGATGAAATTACTCACGCACGGCGGTGAGCATCATGAAATTGGTGATGGAGGATGGTTGATGATGACGACGGCGACAAATCCCCCTCTCCGGAGCCCCGAACAGATTACAGATCAGCCCTCCTGAGAGGTTTTAGGGCTTGGCAGCCGCTCCGTATCGTAAAATGTGATGATTTTTTCTTCTTTATTTTTTCTCTCCAAAAGCAGTTATATGGAGGTGGAGTTGGAGTCGAAGACGCAAAAGGGGGCCCACGAGGTAGGGGGGCGAGCCCTAGGGGGGGAGCCCCCCACCCTCGTGAGAAGGGTGTGGGCCCCCTGGTCTTCATCTTTGGCGAGGATTTTTTATTATTTATTGTAAGGTATTCCGTGGAGTTTCAGGTCATTCCGAGAAGTTTTGTTTTCTGCACATAAAACAACATCATGGCAATTCTGCTGAAAACAACGTCAGTCCGGGTTAGTTCCATTCAAATCATACAAGTTAGAGTCCAAAACAAGGGCAAAAGTGTTTGGAAAAGTAGATACATTGGAGACGTATCATGCACTAGAGCTATTAGTGTATGAAAGCTCAACAAAAGAAACTAGTGGGTGTGCATCATACTTGCTTGCTCACGAAGACCTAGGACATTTTGAGGAAGCCCATGAAGGAAATATGCCCTAGAGGCAATAATAAAGTTATTATTTATTTCCTTATATCATGATAAATGTTTATTATTCATGCTAGAATTGTATTAACCGGAAACATAATACATGTGTGAATACATAGACAAACTTAGTGTCACTAGTATGCCTCTACTTGACTAGCTCGTTAATCAAAGATGGTTATGTTTCCTAACCATGAACAAGGTGTTGTTGTTTGATTAACGAGGTCACATCATTAGTTGAATGATCTGATTGACATGACCCATTCCATTAGCTTAGCACCCGATAGTTATTATGTTGCTATTGCTTTCTTCATGACTTATACATGTTCCTATGACTATGAGATTATGCAACTCCCGTTTACCGGAGGAACACTTTGTGTGCTACCAAATGTCACAACGTAACTGGGTGATCATAAAGGAGCTCTACAGGTGTCTCCAAGGGTAGATGTTGGGTTGGCGTATTTCGAGATTAGGATTTGTCACTCCAATTGTCGGAGAGGTATCTCTGGGCCCTCTCGGTAATGCACATCACATAAGCCTTGCAAGCATTGCAACTAATGAGTTAGTTGCGAGATGATGTATTACGGAACGAGTAAAGAGACTTGCCGGAAACGAGATTGAACTAGGTATTGGATACCGACGATCGAATCTCGGGCAAGTGACATACCGATGACAAAGGGAACAACGTATGTTGTTATGCGGTCTGACCGATAAAGATCTTCGTTGAATATGTAGGAGCCAATATGGGCATCCAGGTCCCGCTATTGGTTATTGACCGGAGATGTGTCTCAGTCATGTCTACATTATTCTCGAACCGTAGGGTCCGCACACTTAACGTTACGATGACAGTTATTATGAGTTTATGCATTTTGATGTACCGAAGTTAGTTCGAAGTCCCGGATGTGATCACGGACATGACGAGGAGTCTCGAAATGGTCGAGACATAAAGATTGATATATTGGAAGCCTATATTTGGACATCGGAAGTGTTCCGGGTGAAATCGGGATTTTACCGGAGTACCGGGAGGTTACCGGAACCCCCCGGGAGCCATATGGGCCTTAATGGGCTTTAGTGGAAAGGAGAAAGGGGCAGCCCAAGGTGGTCGCGCGCCTCCCCCCTCCCCTATTCCTATTAAGACTAGGAGAGGTGGCCGGCCCCCCTCTCTCTCTTTCCCCCTCGAGGAATCCTAGTCCAACTAGGATTGGGGGGGGGGGGTCCTACTCCCGGTAGGAGTAGGACTCCTCCTGGCCGGCGGCCCCCTCCCCCGTTGGCTCCTTTATATATGGAGGCAGGGGGCACCTCTAGACACACAAGTTGATCATTGAGATTGTTCCTTAGCCGTGTGCGGTGCCCCCTGCCACCATATTCCACCTCAATTATATTGTAGCAGTGCTTAGGCGAAGCCCTGCGACGGTAGAACATCAAGATCGTCACCACGCCGTCGTGCTGACGGAACTCCTCTCCGACGCTTTGCTGGATCGGAGCCCGGGGATCGTCATCGAGCTGTACGTGTGCTAAGAACTCGGAGGTACCGGAGTAACGGTGCTTGGATCAGTCGGATCGGGAAGACGTATGACTACTTCCTCTACGTTGCGTCAACGCTTCCGCAGTCGGTCTGCGTGGGTACGTAGACAACACTCTCCCCTCTCGTTGCTATGCATCACTATGATCTTGCGTGTGCGTAGGAATTTTTTTGAAATTACTGCGTTCCCCATCAGCCCATCATTGGAATATACAAGCCAAGTTCTATAATGTAAAATTCCCACTAGTATATGGAAGTGACAACATAGGAGACTCTCTATCATGAAGATCATGGTGCTACTTTGAAGCACAAGTGTGGTAAAAGGATAGTAGCATTGCCCCTTCTCTCTTTTTCTCTCATTTTTTAATATATATTTTGTTATTTTTTTATTTGGGTCTTCTTTTTTTGATGGCCTCTTTTTTTTATTTGGGCTTCTTTGGCCTCTTTTTTTTTCGTCCGGAGTCTCATCCCGACTTGTGGGGGAATCATAGTCTCCATCATCCTTTCCTCACTGGGACAATGGTCTAATAATGATGATCATCACACTTTTATTTTCTTACAACTCAAGAATTACAACTCGATACTTAGAACAAGATATGACTCTATATGAATGCATCCGGCGGTGTGCCGGGATGTGCAATGATTCATGAGTGACATGTATGAAAAAAATTATGAACGGTGGCTTTGCCACAAATACAATGTCAACTACATGATCATGCATAGCAATATGACAATGATGAAGCATGTTATAATAACGGAACGGTGGAAAGTTGCATGGCAATATATCTCGGAATGGATATGGAAATGCCATAATAGGTAGGTATGGTGGCTGTTTTGAGGAAGGTAAATGATGGGTTTATGGTTTCGCCGAAAGTTGCGCGGTACTAGAGAGGCTAGCAACGGTGGAAGGGTGAGAGTGCGTATAATCCATGGACTCAACATAAGTCATAAAGAACTCACATACTTATTGCAAAAATCTATTAGTTATCGAAACAAAGTACTATGCGCATGCTCCTAGGGGGTAGATTGGTAGGAAAAGACCATTGCTCGTCCCCGACCGCCACTCATAAGGAAGACAATCAATAAATAAATCATGCTTCGACTTTGTCACATAACGGTTCACCATACGTGCATGCTACGGGAATCACAACCTTTAGCACAAGTATTTCTCAAATTCACAACTACTCAACTAGCATGACTCTAATATCATCATCTCCATATCTCAAAACAATTATCAAATATCAAACTTCTCTTAGTATTCAATGCACTTCATATGAAAGTTTTTATTATATCCCTCTTGGATGCCCATCATATTAGGACTAGTTTCATAACCAAAGCAAACTACCATGTTGTTCTAAGGACTCTCAAAATAATATAACTGAAGCATGAGAGTTCATCTATTTCTATAAAATAAAACCACCACCATGCTCTAAAAGGATATAAGTGAAGCACTAGAGCAAATGACAAACTACTCCGAAAGATATAAGTGAAGATCAATGAGTAGTCAAACAATTATGCACCTATATGAAGATTCTCTAACATTTAATAATTTCAGATCTTGGTATTTTATTCAAACAGCAAGCAAAACAAAAGAAAATAAAATGACGCTCCAAGCAAAACACATATCATGTGGCGAATAAAAATATAGCTCCAAGTAAAGTTACCGATGAACGAAGACGAAAGACGGGATGCCTTCCGGGGCATCCCCAAGCTTAGGCTTTTGGTTGTCCTTGAATTTTACCTTGGGGTGCCTTGGGCATACCCAAGCTTAGGCTCTTGCCACTCCTTATTCCATAGTCCATCGAATCTTTACCCAAAACTTGAAAACTTCACAACACAAAACTTAACAGAAAACTCGTAAGCTCCGTTAGCGAAAGAAAACAAAACACCACTTCAAGGTACTGTAATGAACTCATTCTTTATTTATATTGGTGTCAAACCTACTGTATTCCAACTTCTATATGGTTTACAAACTCTTTTACTAGCCATAGATTCATCAAAATAAGTAAATAACACATGAAAAACAGAATCTGTCAAAAACAGAACAGTCTGAAGTAATCTGTAGGTTTCGACCACTTCTGGAACTCATAAAATTCTCAAATAAATTGGTGGACCTTAGGAATTTGTCTATTAATCATATGCAAAAATAATTAACTAAATATCACTCTCCAATAAAAAATGACAGCAATTCTCGTGAGCGCTAAAGTTTCTGTTTTTTACAGCATGATCATAAAGACTTCGCCCAAGTCTTCCCAAAGGTTCTACCTGGCACAAACACTAATTAAAACATAAAACCACATATAAACAGAAGCTGGATGAATTATTTATTACTAAACAGGATCAAAAAGTAAGGAACAAAAATAAAGTTGGGTTGCCTCCCAACAAGCGCTATCGTTTAATGCCCCTAGCTAGGCATGATGATTTCAATGATGCGCATATAGTAGATAAGAATTGTAACATAAGGAGAGCATCATGAAGAATATGACTAGCACATTTAAGTCTAACCCACTTCCTATGCATAAGGATTTTGTTAGCAAACAACTTATGGGAACAAGAATCAACTTGCATATGAAAGCAAAACAAGCATAACTTCAAAACTTTAAGCACATAGAGAGGAAACTTGGTATTATTGCAATTCCTACAAGCATATATTTCTGCCTCATAATAATTTTCAGTAGCATCATGAATGAATTTAACAATATAACTATCACATAAAGCATTCTTTTCATGATCTACAAGCATAGAATTTTTATTACTCTCCACATAAGCAAGATTCTTCTCATTCGGAATAGTGGAAGCCTATATTTGGACATCGGAAGTGTTCCGGGTGAAATCGGGATTTTACCGGAGTACCGGGAGGTTACCAGAACCCCCCGGGAGCCATATGGGCCTTAATGGGCTTTAGTGGAAAGGAGAAAGGGGCAGCCCAAGGTGGCCGCGCGCCTCCCCCCTCCCCTAGTCCTATTAGGACTAGGAGAGGTGGCCGGCCCCCCTCTCTCTCTTTCCCCCTCGGGGAATCCTAGTCCAACTAGGATTGGGGGGGAGTCCTACTCCCGGTAGGAGTAGGACTCCTCCTGCGCCCTCCTCCTGGCCGGCGGCCCCCTCCCCCTTTGGCTCCTTTATATACGGAGGCAGGGGCACTTCTAGACACACAAGTTGATCATTGAGATTGTTCCTTAGCCGTGTGCGGTGCCCCCTGCCACCATATTCCACCTCGATTATATTGTAGCAGTGCTTAGGCGAAGCCCTGCGTCGGTAGAACATCAAGATCGTCACCATGCCGTCGTGCTGACGAAACTCCTCCCCGACGCTTTGCTGGATCGGAGCCCGGGGATCGTCATCGAGCTGTACGTGTGCTAAGAACTCGGAGGTACCGGAGTAACGGTGCTTGGATCTGTCGGATCGGGAAGACGTACGACTACTTCCTCTATGTTGCATCAATGCTTCCGCAGTCAGTCTGCGTGGGTATGTAGACAACACTCTCCCCTCTCGTTGCTATGCATCACCATGATCTTGCGTGTGCGTAGGAAATTTTTTGAAATTACTGCGTTCCCCATCAGTGGCATTCGAGCCAGGTTTTATGGTTTGATGTTATTTGCACGAGTAGAACACAAGTGAGTTGTGGGCGATATAAGTCATACTGCCTACCAGCATGTCATACTTTGGTTCGGCGGTATTGTTGGACGAGACAACCCGGACCAACATTACGCATATGCTTACACGAGACCGGTTCCCCCGACGTGCTTTGCACATAGGTGGCTTGCGGGCGACTGTCTCTCCAACTTTAGTTGAACCGAGTGTGGCTACGCCCGGTCCTTGCGAAGGTTAAAACGGAGTCTATTTGACAAATTATCGTTGTGGTTTTGATGCGTAGGTGAGATTGGTTCTTGCTTAAGCCCGTAGCAGCCACGTAAAACTTGCAACAACAAAGTAGAGGACATCTAACTTGTTTTTGCGGGGCATGCTGTGATGTGATATGGCGAAGACATGATGCTAAATTTTATTGTATGAGATGATCATGTTTTGTAACCGAGTTATCGGCAACTGGCAGGAGCCATATGGTTGTCGCTTTATTGTATGCAATGCAATCGCGATGTAATGCTTTACTTTATTACTAAATGGTAGTGATAGTCGTAGAAGCATAAGATTGGCGAGACGACAACGATGCTACGATGGAGATCAAGGTGTCGCGCCGGTGACGATGGTGATCATGACGGTGCTTCGGAGATGGAGATCACAGGCACAAGATGATGATGGCCATATCATATCACTTATATTGATTGCATGTGATGTTTATCTTTTTATGCATCTTATCTTGCTTTGATTGACGGTAGCATTATAAGATGATCTCTCACTAAATTATCAAGAAGTGTTCTCCCTGAGTATGCACCGTTGCCAAAGTTCGTCGTGCCCAGACACCACGTGATGATCGGGTGTGATAAGCTCTACGTCCATCTACAACGGGTGCAAGCCAGTTTTTGCACACGCAGAATACTCAGGTTAAACTTGACGAGCCTAGCATATGCAGATATGGCCTCGGAACACGGAGACCGAAAGGTCGAGCATGAATCATATAGTAGATATGATCAACATAACGATGTTCACCATTGAAAACTACTCCATCTCACGTGATGATCGGTTATGGTTTAGTTGATTTGGATCACGTGATCACTTAGAGGATTAGAGGGATGTCTATCTAAGTGGGAGTTCTTAAGTAATTTGATTAATTGAACTTAAACTTATCATGAACTTAGTACCTGATAGTATCTTGCTTGTTTATGTTGATTGTAGATAGATGGCTCGTGCTGTTGTTCCGTTGATTTTTAATGCGTTCCTTGAGAAAACAAAGTTGAAAGATGATGGTAGCAATTACACGGACTGGGTCCGTAACTTGAGGATTATCCTCATTGCTGCTCAGAAGAATTACGTCCTAGAAGCACCGCTGGGTGCCAGGCCTGCTGTTGGAGCAACACCAGATGTTATGAACGTCTGGCAGAGCAAAGCTGATGACTACTCGATAGTTCAGTGTGCCATGCTTTACGGCTTAGAATCGGGACTTCAACGACGTTTTGAACGTCATGGAGCATATGCGATGTTCCAGGAGTTGAAGTTAATATTTCAAGCAAATGCCCGGATTGAGAGATATGAAGTCTCCAATAAGTTCTATAGCTGCAAGAAGGAGGAGAACAGTTCTGTCAGTGAGCATATACTCAAAATGTATGGGTATAATAATCACTTGATTCAGATGGGAGTTAATCTTCCAGATGATTGCGTCATTGACAGAATTCTCCAATCACTGCCACCGAGCTACAAGAGCTTCGTGATGAACTATAATATGCAAGGGATGAACAAGACTATTCCTGAGCTCTTCGCAATGCTGAAAACTGCGGATGTAGAAATCAAGAAGGAGCATCAAGTGTTGATGGTCAACAAGACCACTGGTTTCAAGAAAAAGGGCAAAGGAAAGAAGAAGGGGAACTTCAAGAAGAACGGCAAACAAGTTGCTGCTCAAGAGAAGAAACCCAAGTCTGGACCTAAGCCTGAGACCGAGTGCTTCTACTGCAAGCAGACTAGTCACTGGAAGCGGAACTGCCCCAAGTATTTGACGGATAAGAAGAATGGCAAGGTGAACAAAGGTATATGTGATATACATGTTATTGATGTGTACCTTACTAGAGCTCGCAGTAGCACCTGGGTATTTGATACTGGTTCTGTTGCTAATATTTGCAACTCGAAACAGGGACTATGGATTAAGCGAACACTAGCAAAGGACGAGGTGACGATGCGCGTGGGAAACGGTTCCAAAGTCGATGTGATCGTGGTCGGCACTCTACCTCTACATCTACCTTCGGGATTAGTATTAGACCTAAATAATTGTTATTTGGTGCCAGCGTTGAGCATGAACATTATATCTAGATCTTGTTTGATGCGAGACGGTTATTCATTTAAATCAGAGAATAATGGTTGTTCTATTTATATGAGTAATATCTTTTATGGTCATGCACCCTTGAAGAGTGGTCTATTCTTGTTGAATCTCGATAGTAGTAACAACATATTCATAATGTTGAAGCCAAAAGATGCAGAGTTGATAATGATGGTGCAACTTATTTGTGGCACTGCCGTTTGGGTCATATCGGTGTAAAGCGCATGAAGAAACTCCATACTGATGGACTTTTGGAACCACTTGATTATGAATCACTTGGTACTTGCGAACCATGCCTCATGGGCAAGATGACTAAAACACCGTTCTCCGGTACTATGGAGAGAGCAACAGATTTGTTGGAAATCATACATACAGATGTATGTGGTCCGATGAATATTGAGGCTTGTGGTGGATATCGTTATTTTCTCACCTTCATAGATGATTTAAGCAGATATGGGTATATCTACTTAATGAAACATAAGTCTGAAACATTTGAAAAGTTCAAAGAATTTCAGAGTGAAGTTGAAAATCATCGTAACAAGAAAATAAAGTTTCTACGATCTGATCATGGAGGAGAATATTTGAGTTACGAGTTTGGTGTACATTTGAAAAATTGTGGAATAGTTTCGCAACTCACGCCACCCGGAACACCACAGCGTAATTGTGTGTCCGAATGTCGTAATCGTACTTTATTAGATATGGTGCGATCTATGATGTCTCTTACAGATTTACCGCTATCGTTTTGGGGTTATGCTTTAGAGACGGCCGCATTCACGTTAAATAGGGCACCATCAAAATCCGTTGAGACGACGCCTTATGAACTATGGTTTGGCAAGAAACCAAAGTTGTCGTTTCTTAAAGTTTGGGGGTGCGATGCTTATGTGAAAAAGCTTCAACCTGATAAGCTCGAACCCAAATCGGAGAAATGTGTCTTCATAGGATACCCAAAGGAGACTGTTGGGTACACCTTCTATCACAGATCCGAAGGCAAGACATTCGTTGCTAAGAATGGATTCTTTCTAGAGAAGGAGTTTCTCTCGAAATAAGTGAGTGGGAGGAAAGTAGAACTTGACGAGGTAACTGTACCTGCTCCCTTATTGGAAAGTAGTACATCACAGAAAACTGTTTCTGCGACACCTATACCAATTAGTGAGGAAGCTAATGATGATGATCATGAAACTTCAGGACAAGATACTACTAAACCTCGTAGATCAAATAGAGCGAGATCCACACCAGAGTGGTACGGTAATCCTGTTCTGGAAATCATGCTGCTAGATCATGATGAACCTACGAACTATGAAGAAGCGACGGTGAGCCCAGATTCCGCAAAATGGCTTGAAGCCATGAAATCTGAGATGGGATCCATGTATGAGAACAAAGTATGGACTTTGGTTGACTTGCTCGATGATCGGCAAGCAATTGAGAATAAATGGATCTTCAAGAAGAAGACTGACGCTGATGGTAATGTTACTGTCTACAAAGCTCGACTTGTCGCAAAAGGTTTTCGACAAGTTCAAGGGGTTGACTACGATGAGACTTTCTCATCTGTAGCGATGCTTAAGTCTGTCCGAATCATGTTAGCGATTGCCGCATTTTATGATTATGAAATTTGGCAGATGGATGTCAAAACTGCATTCCTGAATGGATTTCTGGAAGAAGAGTTGTATATGATGCAACCAGAAGGTTTTGTCCATCCAAAGGGAGCTAACAAAGTATGCAAGCTCCAGCGATCCATTTATGGACTGGTGCAAGCCTCTCGGAGTTGGAATAAACGCTTTGATAGTGTGATCAAAGCATTTGGTTTTATACAGACTTTTGGAGAAGCCTGTATTTACAAGAAAGTGAGTGGGAGCTCTGTAGCTTTTCTGATATTATATGTGGATGACATATTACTGATTGGAAATGATATAGAATTTCTGGATAACATAAAGGGATACTTGAATAAGAGTTTTTCAATGAAAGACCTCGGAGAAGCTGCTTACATATTAGGCATAAAGATCTGTAGAGATAGATCAAGGCGCTTAATTGGACTTTCACAAAGCACATACCTTGACAAGATTTTGAAGAAGTTCAAAATGGATCAAGCAAAGAAAGGGTTCTTGCCTGTGTTACAAGGTGTGAAGTTGAGTCAGACTCAATGCCCGACCACTGCAGAAGATAGAGAGAAAATGAAATATGTTCCCTATGCTTCAGCAATAGGCTCTATCATGTATGCAATGCTGTGTACCAGACCTGATGTGTGCCTTGCTATAAGCTTAGCAGGGAGGTACCGAAGTAATCCAGGAGTGGATCACTAGACAGCGGTCAAGAACATCCTGAAATACCTGAAGAGGACTAAGGATATGTTTCTCGTATATGGAGGTGACAAAGAGCTCACCGTAAGAGGTTACGTTGATGCAAGCTTTGACACTGATCCGGACGATTCTAAATCGCAAACCGGATATGTGTTTACATTAAACGGTGGAGCTGTCAGTTGGTGCAGTTCTAAACAAAGCATCATAGCGGGATCTACATGTGAAGCGGAGTACATAGCTGCTTCGGAAGCAGCGAACGGAGGAGTCTGGATGAAAGAGTTCATATCCAATCTAGGTGTCATACCTAGTGCATCGGGTCCAATGAAAATCTTTTGTGACAATACTGGTGCAATTGCCTTGGCAAAGGAATCCAGATTTCACAAGAGGACCAAGCACATCAAGAGACGCTTCAATTCCATCCGGGATCTAGTCCAGGTGGGAGACATAGAGATTTGCAAGATACATACGGATCTGAATTTTGCAGACCCGTTGACTAAGCCTCTTCCACGAGCAAAACATGATCAACACCAAGGCTCCATGGGTGTTAGAATCATTACAATGTAATCTAGATTATTGACTCTAGTGCAAGTGGGAGACTGAAGGAAATATGCCCTAGAGGCAATAATAAAGTTATTATTTATTTCCTTATATCATGATAAATGTTTATTATTCATGCTAGAATTGTATTAAACGGAAACATAATACATGTGTGAATACATAGACAAACTTAGTGTCACTAGTATGCCTCTACTTGACTAGCTCGTTAATCAAAGATGGTTATGTTTCCTAACCATGAACAAGGTGTTGTTGTTTGATTAACGAGGTCACATCATTAGTTGAATGATCTGATTGACATGACCCATTCCATTAGCTTAGCACCCGATCGTTTAGTATGTTGCTATTGCTTTCTTCATGACTTATACATGTTCCTATGACTATGAGATTATGCAACTCCCGTTTACCGGAGGAACACTTTGTGTGCTACCAAACGTCACAACGTAACTGGGTGATCATAAAGGAGCTCTACAGGTGTCTCCAAGGGTAGATGTTGGGTTGGCGTATTTCGAGATTAGGATTTGTCACTCCAATTGTCGGAGAGGTATCTCTGGGCCCTCTCGGTAATGCACATCACATAAGCCTTGCAAGCATTGCAACTAATGAGTTAGTTGCGAGATGATGTATTACGGAACGAGTAAAGAGACTTGCCGGAAACGAGATTGAACTAGGTATTGGATACCGACGATCGAATCTCGGGCAAGTGACATACCGATGACAAAGGGAACAACGTATGTTGTTATGCGGTCTGACCGATAAAGATCTTCGTTGAATATGTAGGAGCCAATATGGGCATCCAGGTCCCGCTATTGGTTATTGACCGGAGATGTGTCTCAGTCATGTCTACATTATTCTCGAACCGTAGGGTCCGCACGCTTAACGTTACGATGACAGTTATTATGAGTTTATGCATTTTGATGTACCGAAGTTAGTTCGGAGTCCCGGATGTGATCATGGACATGACGAGGAGTCTCAAAATGGTCGAGACATAAAGATTGATATATTGAAAGCCTATATTTGGACATCGAAAGTGTTCCGGGTGAAATCGGGATTTTACCGGAGTACCGGGAGGTTACCAGAACCCCCCGGGAGCCATATGGGCCTTAATGGGCTTTAGTGGAAAGGAGAAAGGGGCAGCCCAAGGTGGCCGCGCGCCTCCCCCCTCCCCTAGTCCTATTAGGACTAGGAGAGGTGGCCGGCCCCCCTCTCTCTCTTTCCCCCTCGGGGAATCCTAGTCCAACTAGGATTGGGGGGGGGAGTCCTACTCCCGGTAGGAGTAGGACTCCTCCTGCGCCCTCCTCCTGGCCGGTGGCCCCCTCCCCCCTTGGCTCCTTTATATACAGAGGCAGGGGGCACCTCTAGACACACAAGTTGATCATTGAGATTGTTCCTTAGCCGTGTGCGGTGCCCCCTGCCACCATATTCCACCTCAATTATATTGTAGCAGTGCTTAGGCGAAGCCCTGCGACGGTAGAACATCAAGATCGTCACCACGCCGTCGTGCTGAGGGAACTCCTCCCCGACGCTTTGCTGGATCGGAACCGGGGATCGTCATCGAGCTGTACGTGTGCTAAGAACTCGGAGGTACCGGAGTAACAGTGCTTGGATCAGTCGGATCGGGAAGACGTACGACTACTTCCTCTATGTTGCGTCAACGCTTCCGCAGTCGGTCTGCGTGGGTACGTAGACAACACTCTCCCCTCTCGTTGCTATGCATCACTATGATCTTGCGTGTGCGTAGGAATTTTTTTGAAATTACTGCGTTCCCCATCAGCGCATCATTGGAATATACAAGCCAAGTTCTATAATGTAAAATTCCCACTAGTATATGGAAGTGACAACATAGGAGACTCTCTATCATGAAGATCATGGTGCTACTTTGAAGCACAAGTGTGGTAAAAGGATAGTAGCATTGCCCCTTCTCTCTTTTTCTCTCATTTTTTAATATATATTTTGTTATTTTTTTATTTGGGTCTTCTTTTTTTGATGGCCTCTTTTTTTTATTTGGGCTTCTTTGGCCTCTTTTTTTTTCGTCCGGAGTCTCATCCCGACTTGTGGGGGAATCATAGTCTCCATCATCCTTTCCTCACTGGGACAATGGTCTAATAATGATGATCATCACACTTTTATTTTCTTACAACTCAAGAATTACAACTCGATACTTAGAACAAGATATGACTCTATATGAATGCATCCGGCGGTGTACCGGGATGTGCAATGATTCATGAGTGACATGTATGAAAAAAATTATGAACGGTGGCTTTGCCACAAATACAATGTCAACTACATGATCATGCATAGCAATATGACAATGATGAAGCATGTCATAATAACAGAACGGTGAAAAGTTGCATGGCAATATATCTCGGAATGGATATGGAAATGCCATAATAGGTAGGTATGGTGGCTGTTTTGAGGAAGGTAAATGATGGGTTTATGGTTTCGCCGAAAGTTGCGCGGTACTAGAGAGGCTAGCAACGGTGGAAGGGTGAGAGTGCGTATAATCCATGGACTCAACATAAGTCATAAAGAACTCACATACTTATTGCAAAAATCTATTAGTTATCGAAACAAAGTACTATGCGCATGCTCCTAGGGGGTAGATTGGTAGGAAAAGACCATTGCTCGTCCCCGACCGCCACTCATAAGGAAGACAATCAATAAATAAATCATGCTTCGACTTTGTCACATAACGGTTCACCATACGTGCATGCTACGGGAATCACAACCTTTAGCACAAGTATTTCTCAAATTCACAACTACTCAACTAGCATGACTCTAATATCATCATCTCCATATCTCAAAACAATTATCAAATATCAAACTTCTCTTAGTATTCAATGCACTTCATATGAAAGTTTTTATTATATCCCTCTTGGATGCCCATCATATTAGGACTAGTTTCATAACCAAAGCAAACTACCATGTTGTTCTAAGGACTCTCAAAATAATATAACTGAAGCATGAGAGTTCATCTATTTCTATAAAATAAAACCACCACCATGCTCTAAAAGGATATAAGTGAAGCACTAGAGCAAATGACAAACTACTCCGAAAGATATAAGTGAAGATCAATGAGTAGTCAAACAATTATGCACCTATATGAAGATTCTCTAACATTTAATAATTTCAGATCTTGGTATTTTATTCAAACAGCAAGCAAAACAAAAGAAAATAAAATGACGCTCCAAGCAAAACACATATCATGTGGCGAATAAAAATATAGCTCCAAGTAAAGTTACCGATGAACGAAGACGAAAGACGGGATGCCTTCCGGGGCATCCCCAAGCTTAGGCTTTTGGTTGTCCTTGAATTTTACCTTGGGGTGCCTTGGGCATACCCAAACTTAGGCTCTTGCCACTCCTTATTCCATAGTCCATCGAATCTTTACCCAAAACTTGAAAACTTCACAACACAAAACTTAACAGAAAACTCGTAAGCTCCGTTAGCAAAAGAAAACAAAACACCACTTCAAGGTACTGTAATGAACTCATTCTTTATTTATATTGGTGTCAAACCTACTGTATTCCAACTTCTCTATGGTTTACAAACTCTTTTACTAGCCATAGATCCATCAAAATAAGTAAATGACACATGAAAAACAGAATCTGTCAAAAACAGAACAGTCTGAAGTAATCTGTAGGTTTCGACCACTTCTGGAACTCATAAAATTCTCAAATAAATTGGTGGACCTTAGGAATTTGTCTATTAATCATATGCAAAAATAATTAACTAAATATCACTCTCCAATAAAAAATGACAGCAATTCTCGTGAGCGCTAAAGTTTCTGTTTTTTACAGCATGATCATAAAGACTTCGCCCAAGTCTTCCCAAAGGTTCTACCTGGCACAAACACTAATTAAAACATAAAACCACATATAAACAAAAGCTGGATGAATTATTTATTACTAAACAGGATCAAAAAGTAAGGAACAAAAATAAAGTTGGGTTGCCTCCCAACAAGCGCTATCGTTTAATGCCCCTAGCTAGGCATGATGATTTCAATGATGCGCATATAGTAGATAAGAATTGTAACATAAGGAGAGCATCATGAAGAATATGACTAGCACATTTAAGTCTAACCCACTTCCTATGCACAGGGATTTTGTTAGCAAACAACTTATGGGAACAAGAATCAACTTGCATATGAAAGCAAAACAAGCATAACTTCAAAACTTTAAGCACATAGAGAGGAAACTTGGTATTATTGCAATTCCTACAAGCATATATTCCTGCCTCATAATAATTTTCAGTAGCATCATGAATGAATTTAACAATATAACTATCACATAAAGCATTCTTTTCATGATCTACAAGCATAGAATTTTTATTACTCTCCACATAAGCAAGATTCTTCTCATTCGGAATAGTGGGAGTATCATAAGAGACTCGAATACTATAAATTGTTTCCACATTAAAAGAGTAATGTTCAGAAAAAGGGTAATCATAGTAATGACAAGTTTTATAAATATAATCATCACTACTTTTTATAGCATATATATCATCGCAATAATCATCATAAGTAGGAGGCATGCCATCATCATTATAAATTTGCATATCAAAACTTGGGAGACTAAAAATATCATCTTCATTAAACGTAGCATCCCCAAGCTTGGGACAAACATTAATTACAGCAAATATATTCTCAAAAACATCATCTTCATCAAACATAGCATCCACAGGCTTGGGCCTTTTCATATCATAAGCATAATCACTCTCATCGTTAATAGTATGGATAGCACCAATAGTATAGCAATTATCATATTCTTCCAAGCAAGTGCCAAAAAGATTTTCAAGATAAGAAGTATCATTATCTTCCACAATTATATTTTCATGGGGCACAATAGTAATTGGAGCAGCATTATTTGGGAGAGATATCTTTTTACCTCTCTTTCTTTTTCTTTTCTTCTTCTTCACCACATCATGTGTGGGTTCAATCCTCTTTTTGGAGCTCCTTATTAATGAGATTAGTTGAATAGGAGGCTCCTCCTCGTTACCTGATTCATCATAAGAAATAATAGGAGGGTATTGGGAAATCTCTTCCCTTTCATTAGTATTCTCTTCATCTTCTATTTGTTTTCTTTTCTTTATGTAGTTGGCAATATAAGGATTTTCAATACAATTCACCGCACAATACATATAAATTTTCTCTAGATCAAAATGAAGAACTCTATCAAGGGCAAATTTTGGAATATCCTTAGTTATACGTTTCATTTTTTCAAAACCCAAGAGCAAACTAAGTTCATTATGATGTGCAAGGGAAATCAAGTCATCACAATTTTTGGATATGATATGATCATGAAACAATTTGCATTGGGTACTGAAATGATCATGTTCATTGCAAAGTTCACAAGTACGGCTAAGAAAATTTAAATTTTCAGCACAAACATCTAGACTTTCTTGCAACCATTTAGTTTCGAAGTACTTATGCCTCTTGCAATATCTATCTTCCCTATTCGGTGTGTACTTGCAAACCCAATGCACTCCACAAAAATTGACATGTTTATAGGAGACATTTTCATCATAACTAGTGCAATCATCATTAGTACTATGGGTATTCAAGGAATTCATACTAACAACATTGAAATCATGCTCATCATTCAAAGATTTAGTGCCAAACATTTTAATGCATTCTTCTTCTAATACTTGGGCACAATTTTCCTTTCCATCATACTCACGAAAGATATTAAAAAGATGAAGCGTATGAGGCAAACTTAATTCCAATTTTTTGTTTTCTTTTATAACTAAACTAGTGCTAAAACAAGAAACAAAAAGACTCGATTGCAAGATTTAAAGATATACCTTCAAGCGCTAACCTCCCCGGCAACGGCGCCAGAAAAGAGCTTGATGTCTACTACACAACCTTCTTCTTATAGACGTTGTTGGGCTTCCAAGTGCAGAGCTTTGTAGGACAGTAGCAAATTTCTCTCAAGTGGATGACCTAAGGTTTATCAATCCATGGGAGGTGTAGGATGAAGATGGTCTCTCTCAAGCAACCCTGCAACCAAATAACAAAGAGTCTCTTGTGTCCCCAACACACCCAATACAATGGTAAATTGTATAGGTGCACTAGTTCGGCGAAGAGATGGTGATACAAGTGGTATATGGATGGTAGATAAATGTTTTGTAATCTGAAAATATAAAAACAGCAAGGTAACTAATGATAAAAGTGAGCACAAACGGTATTGCAATGCGTTGAAACAAGGCCTAGGGTTCATACTTTCACTAGTGCAAGTTCTCTCAACAATAATAACATAATTGGATCATATAACTATCCCTCAACATGCAACAAAGAGTCACTCCAAAGTCACTAATAGCGGAAAACAAACGAAGAGATTATGGTAGGGTACGAAACCACCTCAAAGTTATCCTTTCTGATCTATCTATTCAAGAGTCCGTAGTAAAATAACACGAAGCTATTCTTTCCGTTCAATCTATCATAGAGTTCGTACTAGAATAACACCTTAAGACACAAATCAACCAAAACCCTAATGTCACTTAGATACTCCAATGTCACCTCAAGTATCCATGGGTATGATTATACGATATGCATCACACAATCTCAGATTCATCTATTCAAACCAACACAAAGTACTTCAAAGAGTGCCCCAAAGTTCTACCGGAGAGTCAAGAAGAAAATGTGTGCCAACCCCTATGCATAGGTTCATGGGCGGAACCCGCAAGTTGATCACCAAAACATACATCAAGTGAATCAAAAGAGTACCCCATTGTCACCACGGGTATCCGACGCAAGACATACATCAAGTGTTCTCAAATCCTTAAAGACTCAATCCGATAAGATAACTTCAAAGGGAAAACTCGATCCATTACAAGAGAGTAGAGGGGGAGAAACATCATAAGATCCAACTATAATAGCAAAGCTCGCGATACATCAAGATCGTGCCACCTCAAGAACATGAGAGATAGATCAAACACATAGCTACTGGTACATACCCTCAGCATCGAGGGAGAACTACTCCCTCCTTGTCATGGAGAGCGCCGGGATGATGAATATGGCCACCGGAGAGGGATTCCCCCTCCGGCAGGGTGCCGGAACGGGTCTAGATTGGTTTTCGGTGGCTACGGAGGCTTATGGCGGCGGAACTCCCGATCTATTGTGCTCCCCGATCGTTTTAGGGTATATGGATATATATAGGCGGAAGAAATACATCAGGGGAGCCACGAGGGGCCCACGAGGATGGAGGGCGCGCCCAGGGGGGTGGGCACGCCCCCTGCCTCGTGGCTTCCTCGTTGATCCCCTGATGTGCACTCCAAGTCTCCTGTATTGCTTTCTTTCCAAAAATAACTTTTCCGAAGGTTTCATTCAATTTGGACTCCGTTTGATATTCCTTTTCTGCGAAACATTGAAACAAGGGAAAAACAAAAACTGGCACTAGGCTCTGGGTTAATAGGTCAGTCCCAAAAATTATATAAAATAGCATATAAATGTATATAAAACATCCAAGGTTGATAATATAATAGCATGGAACAATCAAAAATTATAGATACGTTGGAGACGTATCAGAAGCCAAGACATTCATCGAAGCACATGGCAAATGTCATAGCTCAACTAGCGAGAGAGGATGATACTGTCAAAATACCACACTGGAGATGCTCCCACGATCCTGGCAAGTGTACGTGGTCATAAATTTGGGCATGACCATTGGCTCATTGAGGATACACCATGAGTCGTCGTTGCACCGCGATGGTCGTCATCTGCCAGCACTAGCGCCGCCGAGCATGTCGATCCATGCATGACCATTCGCACTGCTTCCAGACATTACCGTTGTGCACCACCTCTGCAACACCACACAACCGCAATGCCTCACGACTACCCGCCGTAATGGGTCGTCACCACGCACCGCCACACACCATCTCCATGTGATAGACACCCAAACTAGACGCCGAAGAGACAGCGGAGTGGCAGTTCCAGTGCAAGCATCACCCCACCCCGGGTCCCTCTAGCCAGAACCGTCTTTAAAAAAGATGCCCGAAAGAGGACACCACGACACATGTGATGTCATCGTCTCATTCGAGGGCTCGACCTAGGGTTTTCCCCTGGAGTAATAGACGTAAGGAGGAAAGAACTAATTTTTTACACCTCCATCAAGGCAACGACGCCCGTAAGCAGTCTCGCCACCCAAGTCCCCGTCCGGCTGGCCCACCAGAACAACTAGGGAGGCCAACTCCCTCACCGCAGAGAAGGCCCGACCTATTGTCGTAGATCAGGAACCATGGTTGAGGAGCATCATGACGACGCTTGGCATCAGTAAGTCACCGCCAGGAACTAGGAGCGTGTGCTGCCGCACCAAGGAGACTCAGTATGGTCGCTTCACATATCCGCCATTTCGCTGAGAGGAGCCGACTTTAGAGAATACACCGCATCAGTTAAAAGTCTCTCAGGAGCGCACAACCTCCTTTTCCTTATATTTTTCCCTTTTTTGTTTCCTTTTTTGCTTTATTTTTTGAAATAAGTTTATACTTTAAAATATTCTAAGTAGATATTTATATTACAAAAAACATTCTATAAAAAACAATTGGAATATGTGGACCAAGTATTTGAAAAATGTTAAATGTGTATAGAAAAATGTTTATCATGTATAAAATGTTTTATCACGTATCTATTTTTTATCAAGAAATTGAATTTCTTTTAACAAGTATTTGAAATTTTTTGATCAAGCATTTGAAAAATGTTGAATGTGTATAGAAATATGTTGACCATGTATTAAAAAATGATGATTTTTATCATGTATATAAAAATGTTAATCAAGCATCTGAAAAAAAGTTGAACAAGTATTTGAAAAATGTTGATCAAGCATTTGAAAAATATTAAAAAATTATGAAATTTTGTTATCATGTATATAAAAATGTTAATCCAGCATTTAAATATATTGAACAAGTATTTGAAAAATGTTAAATATGTATATAGAAAATGTTTACCATGTATTAAAAAATGTTGAATTTTTTATCATGTATATAAAAATGTTAATAAAGCATTTGAAAAAATTGTTGAGCAAGTATTCAAAAAATTTAGTGAAGCATTCAAAAAATGTTGAATGTGTATAGAAAAATGTTAATATTGCATTTAAAACAATGATAATCGAAGCGTTTGTAATTTTTAAATGTGCATAGAAAAAATATTGACCCTTTATTAAAAAATTAATCTTCTATTTGAAAAATGGTAATCAAGCATTTGAAAATGTTTAAAATATGTATCGATAAAATGTTGACCTTGTACTAAAAAATATTAATCTTGTATTTTAAAAATGTTAATGAAGCATTTGAAAAATGTTAAAATGTGTGTTTAGAAATGTTGACCATGTATTAAAAAGTGTTAAATTTTGATTGAAAAAATGGTCAACGTAAATTAGAAAAATGTTGTTGACATGTACAGAAAATGTAGAACCTAAAACAAAAAGAAACAAAGAAAACCAAAGAAAATAAACAAATTAAACCAACTGAAAAAGAAAAACGAAAAAACTGAAGAAACAAATAAAAAAATAAGAAAACTGGGGAATAAAAAAGAAATCCGAAGAAAACCCACTAGACTTGGTTCAAGTAGGTGGCGCCCCCCATTAGATGACAAGTACAGTTGGCGCGATGGCTATCACCGTTCACTATCTACCTGGAACTCCCCTTTTCATTTTTCTTTTCTTAATTAACTGTGCGTAAAATGGGCCTGCCCGACTAATACTACGGTCTTGATGAGTGCGAGATATAGACGCCGCGGCGGGTACGCCGACGATCTCGCCTTGCGTAGCTACCGCCCGCGTCGCTTTCAACACGTCAGGAATCGTCGTCTCTCTTGCGCACGGGGTGCTGCCCGGTGACCGGTGAGGTCGCCAGCACCTCCACAGCGACCGAGAGCTCGAGCCCGTGCTCCAAAGCTCCCCTTTCGTTCACGCGTTCATTGGCCGGTCAATCGCGCCATGCCATACCGCGTGTCAATTCAAGTACAACCGGGGACGCAAGGACGTGCTACTGGTCTCTAGTGCCGCCTTTAATCTGTTAATCAGTGTAGTAGTAGTAGTACTTTCGTGGCTCCTCCTTTCCCAAGCGATGCAGACCACTTAATCACCTTTTGGCGCTTTCGTACTGGTCGCGGTGGACGTTCAGACGTTCCGCTCCCGGACGGAAGGTATCCTTCTTCTCTTCTTCGCATTATGCTTTGCTTTTTTGTGCATAATGCGAAAAAACGAGCCAAAAGGTGCTCCAACAACGAGTTAACGCGCCCATGGGAGTTCGCACAGCGACTCGTCGAGCTGATCTACATGGAGGGAGAGAAAAATAATGAGTTATGGAGCACGTGGCGTACAAATAAGTAACGAGTTTATTTTAGCGGATATAATTGTACTTGACGGTTCTCATGGGTAGTTTTATAACACGCGGCCGCAAACGGACCGTCGTCCGTTTTGTGTCCACTTTCGATCCATTCTCAGTCTAAGTTTGAGCCTATTTGCGGCTGAGGGACAGCGCGTGGGCGAGCGGGACGCGCGCCCTTGTCCTCCCCTGATTCGCCCGGCGGTGGCACAACCGGCCAATTTCCCTTCTTTTTCTCCAAAGCCTCCCGCGCCCCCGGCCTTCCCTTCTCTTCGTCCGTCATGGCCGACGACGCGAAATCCCAGCGACCCATCACCTACCGCGAACAAGCCTGTGGCGAAGAAGCTGCGGCCGGAGCTCTCGCCAGCATCCGCCGCCAAGCTCGACAGGGAATCGACGAAGAGGAGGGACCGACGAGCCGTTGAAAAGGAGAAGAAGGCCGTCGCACAGTACGCATCCGAGTGTACCCTGCGGCGTGCGATGCAACACCAGGCCGAGATTGACGACAAGGAGACCATCGTCTACAAGGCACACGCCCACCTCACGATAGGTGGGATGGCCCGCCCCATGCCAGCCATTCTCTCTGCCGCTGCCATGGCCGCGGCCAGCACAGGCTCGTCGGTCCCATCGACCGCCGCAACACCGTTCCCCTAGCCCATCCGTCTCACACGGCACGCCGAATTTTTGTGCTCCGCCAACATATGACCATGGCCAGACGCGATTCTCTACATCGTCGGACTGCGTGGTGGTCGACTCAACTACGCCCGCTGGCGTCATCGACCTCAACATCACGCCATTGTGAAGACCGCGACGACATGATCTAGGTGAGACGACGGCCGCGATGGCAGTCCTTTTTGAAGGCTGGCTCCTATGCCGTCCGATGGCTTTGTTGTCGGCAAGAAAACTTATCTCTTTTGAAGGCTGGCTACTGTGCCGGCAGCTGGCCTTGTTGCCAACGACAAAACTTGTCCATTATGAAGGCTGGCTCCTGTGCTGGCCGCTGGCTTTGTTGCCGGCGTGAAACGTGTCTTTTTGAAGGCTGGCTCCTGTGCCAACCGCTGGTTTTGTTGCCGGCGTCAGATTGTAGGCCGCCGATAGTGTTGCCAGCCGACGTGAAATAGCGCGAACCGTGATCGCGGCTTAGATCCTTTGTTTCACATTTGCATGCACGAGGACAAGATGCGGCCGAAATGCGGCCGTGTGTAGGGCGCATGGCTGACGCATCCACGAATCCAGACAAACACGGCCTCATTCCCACTCTCAAATGGACAAAATTCAAATAAAACGAACGTTTGTTTGGAGCCGCACGATGGAGTTGGCCTGATTTCACGGTGTGATGATAGGCCAGCGCAGAAACATCCAAGGACTTGGACTCGGGCGACTCGGAGCCGACACCATGGGGGCATGCAAAAATGCTCCTGTGGGTACGTACTAGTACGTGGTAGTATGATTCGTTGTGTATATGACGCGGTAGAAGCCAAAACGGCACGAGGTGTGCAGACGCTGCCTCCAATTCCGGACGCGGCAATTCCCCTCACTTTCACGACGAAGACAGCCAAAACCGTCAAAATCAGGGGAACCGGGGGACGGGGCACCCCCTGCCGACCGCCGCGGCACCTACCCGATCCCTGCCCCCCACCCCAAGCCCCGCCGCGCCGTGGGGCCACGAGCCGCCCGGCCCAGCCCACCGGCAGGCAGCGCGGCGTGGTGCGGCCCGCTCGCCCTGCACGCGTCCTGCCGGCCTCACGTGCGTGGGCGACCCCGTACGTACGCGGCCGTCGTCGCACGTGTCGCGCGCTGAACTCTTCGCCCCCACCGCGCTACCGGTTCGTCCCGCCCGTCCCTAACGAGATGCGGCCCGCGTCCCCCGCCGGATGCCCATCGGACGGCCGGGCGCTCGCGGCATCCGCCACGTACCTTTCCGACGGTGGGTGGTGTAGCGGGGCCGTCTGATTCCCGATCCGACGGTGGCGGTGCTCGTACCAGCCAAAGAAGCGGCAGAAAAGTAGTGACGGAAGGGCCATTGGCTGATTATCTTAAATATAATAATTAGCGCGATTAATTTAAGCAGCCCACCCGATCCCCCCTCGCTTATTTCATCGGCTCGTCTCCTCCCCGAGAACGCAACGCACCCAATTCTTCCTCCTCCATTCCATCCCCCAGCCCAGCTCTCTCTCCCTCGCCTCCGAGGTTCTCTGCCCGCCGCGGCATTTGCGTCCGGTAGAGCACGGCGGAGGGGATGGACTCGGACGCCTCCGTGTCCCCGCGGCGGCGGAGCTGCTACAGCGACAGCGGCGACTCCTCCTGCTCCGAGCCCTTCAGCGAGTGCGGCAGCGACGACCTCTCCTTCACGCCCGCCGCCGCCGCGGGCATCCACCGCCTGCTGCTCTCCTGCGCGGCCGAGGCCTCCGACGGCTCCATCTCCTCGCTCGTCGCCGAGCTTGAGTCGCCCTCGGCCTCGGTCGACTCGCTCCGCCGCGCCGCCATGGAGCTGCGGCTGCTCGCCAAGCACAACCCGGACAACCGCATCCGCATCGCGGCGTCCGGGGCGGTGCGGCCGCTCGTGGCCCTGCTGTCGCACGCCGACCCGCTGCTGCAGGAGCACGGGGTGACGGCGCTGCTCAACCTCTCCATCTGCGACGAGAACAAGGCCCTCATGGTCGAGGCCGGCGCGATACGGCCGCTGGTGCGCGCGCTCAAGTCGGCCGCGTCGCCCGCGGCCAGGGAGAACGCCGCGTGCGCGCTGCTCCGCCTCTCCCAGCTCGACGGCGCCGCGGCGGCCGCCGTCGGCCGCGCGGGCGCCGTCCCGCTGCTGGTGTCCCTGCTCGAGACCGGCGGCGCGCGCGGGAAGAAGGACGCCGCCACGGCGCTCTACGCGCTCTGCAGCGGCGCGCGCGGGAAGAAGGACGCCGCCACGGCGCTCTACGCGCTCTGCAGCGGCGCGCGCGAGAACCGCCTGCGCGCAGTCGAGGCCGGCGCCGTGCGCCCGCTGCTGGACCTCATGTCGGACCCGGAGTCCGGCATGGTGGACAAGGCCGCCTACGTGCTCCACTCCCTGGTGGGCTTCGCCGAGGGCCGCTCCGCCACCGTGGAGGAGGGCGGCATCCCCGTGCTGGTGGAGATGGTGGAGGTCGGCACCTCGCGGCAGAAGGAGATCGCCACGCTCTCCCTCCTCCAGATCTGCGACGACAACGCGGCGTACCGCACCATGGTCGCCCGCGAGGGCGCCATCCCTCCCCTCGTCGCCCTCTCCCAGTCCTCCTCCGCGCGCCCCAAGCTCAAAACCAAGGTACCAATCGTTCGAAGCACAATCGTTTCGGCCATTACAATCACAAACAGAATTTACAGCTTCCGATGTACGGAGTACTAATTTGTTTTGCGATTCCGTAGGCTGAGGCGCTGGTCGAGATGCTACGGCAACCGCGGAGCGCGAGCCTGCGCGCAACCAGGCCGGCGGCGATCGTTGCGGCGGAGTGATGATACCGTTCGGCTACCAATTCCACCTTGGCCATGCATGCCAGGTGGCGTGCGTGCGTGCGTTTTCCCCTTTCCCCGTGGCGAGAGCGAGACGAGCTGGGCTGGGCAGCCGGCCGGCGTGCCTGCCTGCCCGCCCGTGTAAATAGCCGAGCCAGCAGCGAGTTTGCGTCCGCGAGCGAGTGTACATTTCCCTCAACCTCAAGCGAGATGACGACCATGGTCCGTGGCGGAGCCAAGCCTCCCTGTAAATTCATTCTCCCCACTGTTCTTCTTCTTCTTCTTCTTCCTTTTTTCACTTTTATTAGTTTCTAGTACCATTTTGGGTTGCTTCCTGGATCAAGGAAGCGAGCCAAATTCGCGTGTGGTGAAACAGCGAGCTGTGCTGTTGGAGTGAGCGTGTTCTGGACTTGGTTTCTTCTGGTGGATACGATAGAAAGATTGTGTGATCTCTAGAAGAAAGAAAAAAAAATCACCGGTTGGTTTGAACTGCAATCCAATCCACGACGGCCGTGCTGTTACATTCAGGTTCTAGCGGTGTTATCACTCCATCTATCTCATCCCAGGTTCCTGCGGCAGGAGCGGGGCGTGGCTCGTGAGCCGTGGGTGAGCGAGCGAGTGACTTGCTAAATCAGCAACGTTTTGCTGGTTCAACCGAGGACGACAGGTCGGAATTTTCTAGTGGTCGCGCTGCCGTCTGCTCGCTGGGTCAGTCGATCGGTCGTTGCCGCCAAAGGCTGGCTTCTTCTGCCGCTGCTTGTGGCCTAGAAGAAGATGCAGCACGGAATGGCCCCGCAGCAGCGGTAAAGCTGAAAAGAAAGATCTCGCGCTCGCGCCCGGTAGGTTGGTTGATTATTCGTCCCCTGTAGCTGAAAAGGACGCTGCTCTTCGGCTGAATCTGGCCACCGCCGGTAGTTCTCGGGCCCGGGGCCCTCCGACGAGGCATGGAGCTCGTGCCCATCCTCCCACACGACGCCGATATCTTCGAGTGTGGGAAACGGATAGCGGGACACGTCATCCGTCGTTGTGTCGAATGGCACTTGTCGCCACCTCTCAGCAAGGAGTAGGTGATTGGCTGGATCCTACGCCCTTTTGGGACGATGACGTCGTGTCATGGCATGGCAACGTCTCTTTACCGCAACGTGTATTTTCCCTTCTTCTTTTTCTCTCCAACCACACGGCCTTATCTCTGCGCGGTGCCGAGAAAATCTCGGCTATAAAGCTATGGTACGCCTTTCGCGTATACTCGAAAAAAGAAAATCTTGGCTGTGTATTTCAAAATTGAGAAAGATGGTTGCCAGATAGTGGAACATGCTGATGTAGTTGGCGGGGGTCATTGGTTAGATAGTGCTGTTACGAGTACGCACTACGACGGCTAAGAAATTACATTGACCCGACTAATCTTTAGCTCCACGACTCTTTCAGAGACATAAGTATGATGACTGCATGCTCCCTCGGCATGTTTGACTATTACTATTCTTATTCTTATGTTTTTCAAGTTCCGTTCTACTCTACAACAAGAAACAGGGTTTTGACCCTTGCACAAGAATCTAGCGGCAACGAAATATCGAGCAGGTATGAGATGACCAAAAATGCATATAGCATTCTTTGTTTGTTTTTGGGTGGTAAGGAAATTTATTGATCAAGCAATGTGGTTACAATCGCCGTTCACAACACCGGCTATTTCCTCGGGGTACACCCAGTACAAAAACTTGCCACTGGAAAAGAACCACAACACACTTTTTACCGTGTAAATTTGCGGCTTGTGGGCAATACATGTTAAACATGTATCTGTGTAAATTGTAAGGTTGAGTAGTGTAAACTTAGTCCACTCCTTGATTATAGGATCTAGCAAGGCTCGTGGCATGCGTGCCACATTTTCAGGAGCTCTTGCTCTCTCCCTGAGGGGATATATATATCTCTGTAACTTGATGGTTCAGTCAATATACATAAAATCATCTCTCCAACTTTGTATAGCGCACCATGGCCTCCTCTTCCTCCACCGCCGAAGCTACGAGCTCCGCCACCTCCCCCGGCGACCTCTCCTTCTCTTCGACGGCGCCTGCTGCGGCTCCCTCCTCTGCTTCCTCCCCGCCGTTCGTCTTCGGCACTTCCCCCGCCGCGGGCACCCAGTTTGCCCCTCTGTTCAACACCACCGTCCCCCCTGCTCCTCCGGCGCCTGCTCCCCGCCACCCCATCTTCCTCGATCACATCACAAACCACATCAAGTTCCTCCTCAACCCCGACGACCACAACTATCACAAATGGAAAACCTTCTTCATCTTGGTTCTCGTCCGCTACGGCGTCTCCTACCTCATCGAACACCCGCCCCCACCCAATGCTTCCGCCACCTACCTTGAGCTTGATGCCCATGTCGTTCTGTGGATCTACGCCACCCTCTCGGACACCATGTGTGATCACGTCGTCGGCGCCACCACCACTTTTGCCCTCTGGACCAAGATCCGCGACTACTTTCTTGCCAATCGCGCCGCTCGCTTCATGATCCTCAACCGCAAGTATCGCAACCTCAAGCAGGGCGATCTGTCTATCTCCGAGTACGCCCGCCGGATGAAACTCCTCACTGACGCTCTTGCCGACATCGACCGCGCCGTCATCGAGGTGGACCTCACCACGCAGTTCCTCCATGGCCTCGACAAGCGGCTCGACACGATCCGGGTCGTCCTTGGTGATCAGGACCTGCCCTTCGACACCGTCCTCTCCCGGGTCGTCCTCGCCGAGGAATCCCAGGAGCATCGCGCGGCTGAAGAGAGCGCCTCCGTGTTCGCCCTGTCGAGTGACGGCGCCTCTGGTTCCAGCTCCACCTCGGGTGGTCGCGCCCCGGATCATGCGGATCGCGCTCCTACTGGCGCCCCGGTCGCTCCTCCACAGTCGCACCCGCACCTCGGCCGTGGCCGAGGTGACCGCGATGGTGGTGACTGCGGTGGACGTGGCCGTGGTCGTGGGCGTGGCGACAACACTGGACGTGGCCACGCCGCTCCTCCCTTTGCGTCGCCCTTCACCGGCTACTTCGCGCCCTTCGGGATGGCGCTCCCCTCCCCGCGCTCCGGCTGGATCCCGCCCAATGCGGTCGACGTCCTTGGCCCGCGCCCCGGATCCCATGCGCAGGCTTACCCGCTCCTGCCCGCCCCGCCGGCGACTCATGCGCCGTTCCACCAGCATCCTCCTTCCTCCCGAGAACACGCGGCCATGCTCAACGCCGCCTACAGCAACGACGGCTTCCCGTCCGCTCCTGCGCCCGAGTGGTACTTCGACAGTGGCGCTTCCTCTCTTGTGACCGGCAACCAAGGTAACCTCACCCGGTCTAGTTATTCTTTAAAGCATGTTCCCTCTAGCATTTTGGTTGGCAATGGGCACCACTTACCCGTCACGGCCACTGGCTCT
Source organism: Triticum dicoccoides (assembly GCF_002162155.2). Classification (NCBI taxonomy): domain Eukaryota; kingdom Viridiplantae; phylum Streptophyta; class Magnoliopsida; order Poales; family Poaceae; genus Triticum; species Triticum dicoccoides. Next base: position 169,288,398 of record NC_041382.1, read on the forward strand.
ACCTCCCTCCCTCCCAATAATTTTCGCCTCACCGATGTCCTAGTTTCTCCTCATGTTGTCACTAGCTTAATTTCCGTTCATCGTTTTACTAAGGACAATTCTTGCTCAGTTAAATTTTACCCTTGCAGTTTTCTTGTGAAGGATCTTTGCACTCGGAGAGTTCTCATGATCTCCGTTAGCAACGGTGATCTCTACCCCTTCTACGGTAGTAACCATGCACCACCGGCGGCGTTCACTGTCTCCACGATGGATCTGTGGCATCGTCGACTTGGGCACCCCGGCGCACACACTCTGTCTACCATCGCCAATGATTTCCTTAGCTCATGTAATAAACGTGCCCACACTCCATGTACTGCTTGTCAACTAGGACGCCAAGCGCGTCTCCCATTTTCCTCCTCTTTTAGCAAAACATATGCCCCCTTTGATTTAATACATTGTGACTTGTGGACATCTCCCGTTGTAAGCTTCTCCGGATTTCAATATGATCTTGTTGTGCTAGATGATTTCACTCACTACTCTTGGACGTTTCCCTTGCGCAACAAGTCGGACACCTCCTCCACGCTACAACGCTTTTTCACATTTATCCACACCCAATACAATGTCATTATCAAAGCCATGCAATGCGATAATGGAGGGGAGTTTATCAACTCATCCCTTCGCTCCTTCTTCTCTGCCAACGACATCGTTTATCGCTTCTCCTGCCCCCCACATCTCCCCAAAACGGCAAAGCGGAGCGTCTCATTCGCACTACCAACGACGTAGTTCGCTCCCTTCTCATCCAAGCCAACCTTACTCCCCCTTTCTGGGTCGAAGCTTTACACACTGCCACCTACCTTCTCAATCGCCGCCCCTCTCGAGCCATCGCTGACAACACACCATACTTTCTCCTACACGGCGCTCATCCATCCTATGACCATCTACGCGTGTTTGGCTGCTTGTGTTTTCCCAACACATCCGCAACTATGCCTCACAAACTTTCCCCTCGCTCGACTCGCTGCGTTTTCTTAGGGTACCCCCTCGAACACAAGGGGTACATGTGCTATGATTTATCCACTCGCCGCGTTATTGTCTCTCGGCATGTCACTTTTGACGAAAACTCATTTCCGTATACACAGCACCAGCTACACAGTCCAACCCCGCACCAGATCCGCCCACCTGCACGCGCTACCCACCCAATCTCTCGGATCTGCCGCCCCCGCCTACCGCGTACTGGCCCCACGCCCCACCATCCCCGCCTTCCCACCAATCGCGCAGCCCCGCACCCACCTGCCGCCAACCACATGCCGACCCCACCTCCACTCCCCGCGTCGCGGAGCAAACCCCTTTGTCCGGATCCACCTCGCCAGCTGTGCCCCCGTCCCCATCAACCACTCACGCCGCATCCACCCCGCGCTCCGCGCCTGTCAGCCCTGACTCAGCTGTCGCCCAGTCTTCCGCGCCTGTCGCCTGCCCCACCGAATCCTCCTCGGGATCTGAGGCATGCACACCCTCTCCCCCTCTGCCACGTCTCCCTCGCCATGCACAACCAGCAAACCCCCCACGTAATTCCCACAAAATGACTACTCGAGCCAAACACGGCTATTGCATGCCGCGCCGTCTCTTTCTTGCTGATGCAACTTCCACGCCCATATCAACTATTCCACCCACGTACAAAACAACACTTAAGGACCCTAATTGGCACCATGCTATGCAAGAGGAGTATCATACTTTAATCAATAACTCTACTTGGTCTTTGGTGCCTAAGCCTGCAGGTGTCAACATTGTTATGGGGAAGTGGATATTTCGTCACAAGTTCCACACGGATGGCTCTTTAGCTCGCTACAAAGCTTGGTGGGTTGTCCGGGGATTCACTCAACAGGAGGGTGTGGATTACGATGAGACTTTCAGTCCGGTCGTCAAACCAGCCACTATCCGTGTGGTGCTCAGCCTTGCAACCTCTCACTCCTGGCCAATACATCAACTGGATGTCAAAAATGCGTTTCTTCATGGTGATCTCAAGGAGACTGTTTACTGTTCACAACCGGCTGGTTTTGTTGACGCTTCTGTTGGGGAACGTTGCAGAAAACAAAAAATTTCCTACGGTTTCACCAAGATCCATCTATGAGTTCATCTAGCACGAGTGATCGGATTGCATCTACATACCTTTCTAGATCACGCCCGGAAGCGTTCAAAGAACGGGGATGAGGAAGTCGTACTCGACGTGATCCAAATCACCGGAGATCCTAGCGCTGAACGGACGGCACCTCCGTGTTCAACACACGTACGGTCAGCGTGACGTCTCCTCCTTCTTGATTCAGCAAGGGGGGAGGAGAGGTTGATGAAGATCCAGCAGCACGACAGCGTGGTGGTGGATGCAGCAGTCACCGCAGCAGGGCTTCGCCGTTCTTCTGCGAGAGGGAGAGGTGTAGCAGGGGAGAGGGAGGCGCCAAGAGTCAAGGGTGCGGCTGCCCCTCCCTCCCCCTCTTTATATAGGCTTCCCTAGGGGGGGCGCCGGCCCTAGGAGATGGGATCTCCTTGGGGGGGGTGGCGGCCAAGGGTGGAGTGGCCCCCAAGGCAAGTGGGGCGCCCCCCACCCTAGGGTTCCCAACCCTAGGCGCATGGGGTGGGCCAAAGGGGGCGCACCAGCCCACTATGGGCTGGTTCCCCTCCCCACTTCAGCCCATGGGGCCCTCCGGGATGGGTGGCCCCACCCGGTGGACCCCCGGGACCCTTCCGGTGGTCCCGATACAATACCGGTGACCCCCGAAACTCTCCCGATGGCCGAAACTGCACTTCCTATATATAATTCTTCACCTCCGGACCATTCCGAAACTCCTCGTGACGTCTGGGATCTCATCCGGGACTCCGAACAACTTTCGGGTTACTGCATATTCATATCTCTACAACCCTAGCGTCACCGAACCATAAGTGTGTAGACCCTACGGGTTCGGGAGACATGTAGACATGACCGAGACGGCTCTCCGGTCAATAACCAACAACGGGATCTGGATACCCATGTTGGCTCCCACATGCTCCTCGATGATCTCATCAGATGAACCATGATGTCGAGGATTCAAGCAACCCCGTATACAATTCCCTTTGTCAATCGGTATGTTACTTGCCCGAGATTCGATCGTCAGCATCCCAATACCTCGTTCAATCTCGTTACCGGCAAGTCACTTTACTCGTACCGTAATGCATGATCCCGTGACCAGACACTTGGTCACTTTGAGCTCATTATGATGATGCATTACCGAGTGGGCCCAGAGATACCTCTCCGTCATACGGAGTGACAAATCCCAGTCTTGATCCGTGTCAACCCAACAGACACTTTCGGAGATACCCGTAGTATACCTTTATAGTCACCCAATTACGTTGTGACGTTTGGTACACCCAAAGCACTCCTATGGTATCCGGGAGTTACACGATGTCACGGTCTAAGGAAAAGATACTTGACATTGAAAAAACTCTAGCAAACGAACTATATGATCTTGTGCTATGTTTAGGATTGGGTCTTGTCCATCACACCATTCTCCTAATGATGTGATCTCGTTATCAATGACATCCAATGTCCATAGTCAGGAAACCATGACTATCTGTTGATCAACGAGCTAGTCAACTAGAGGCTTACTAGGGACATGTTGGTGTCTATGTATTCACACATGTATTACGATTTCCGGATAACACAATTATAGCATGAATAAAAGACAATTATCATGAACAAGGAAATATAATAATAATCCTTTTATTATTGCCTCTACTGCATATTTCCAACAGTCTCCCACTTGCACTAGAGTCAATAATCTAGTTACATTGTGATGAATCGAACACCCATGGAATTCTGGTGTTGATCATGTTTTGCTCTAGGGAGAGGTTTAGTCAACGGATCTGCTACATTCAGGTCCGTATGTACTTTACAAATACCTATGTCTCCATCTTGAACATTTTCACGAATGGAGTTGAAGCGACGCTTGATGTGCCTGGTCTTTTTGTGAAACCTAGGCTCCTTGGCAAGTGCAATAGCTCCAGTGTTGTCACAGAAGAGTTTGATCGGCCCCGACGCATTGGGTATGACTCCTAGGTCGGTGATGAACTCCTTCACCCAAATTGCTTCATGCACTGCCTCCGAGGCTGCCATGTACTCCGCTTCACATGTAGATCCCGCCATGACGCTCTGCTTGCAACTGCACCAGCTTACTGCCCCACCATTCAAAATATACACATATCCTGTTTGTGACTTAGAGTCATCTAGATCTGTGTCGAAGCTAGCATCGACGTAACCCTTTACGACGAGCTCTTTGTCACCTCCATAAACGAGAAACATTTCCTTAGTCCTTTTCAGGTACTTCAGGATATTCTTGACCGCTGTCCAGTGTTCCTTGCCGGGATTACTTTGGTACCTACCTACCAAACTTACGACAAGGTTTACATCAGGTCTGGTACACAGCATGGCATACATAATAGAACCTATGGCTGAGGCATAGGGGATGACACTCATCTCTTCTATATCTTCTGCCGTGGTCGGACATTGAGCTGAGCTCAATTTCACACCTTGCAACACAGGCAAGAACCCCTTCTTAGACTGATCCATATTGAACTTCTTCAATATCTTATCAAGGTATGTGCTTTGTGAAAGACCTATGAGGCGTCTTGATCTATCTCTATAGATCTTGATGCCTAATATATAAGCAACTTCTCCAAGGCCCTTCATTGAAAAACTCTTATTCAAGTAGGCCTTAATGCTGTCCAAAAGCTCTATATCATTTTCCATCAAAAGTATGTCATCTACATATAATATGAGAAATGCTACAGAGCTCCCACTCACTTTCTTGTAAACGCAGGCTTCTCCATAAGTCTGCATAAACCCAAACGCTTTGATCATCTCATCAAAGTGAATGTTCCAACTCCGAGATGCTTGCACCAGCCCATAAATCGAGCGTTGGAGCTTGCACACCTTGTCAGCATTCTTAGGATCGACAAAACCTTCCGGCTGCATCATATACAATTCTTCCTTAAGGAAACCATTAAGGAATGCCGTTTTGACATCCATTTGCCATATCTCATAATCATAGAATGCGGCAATTGCTAACATGATTCGGACAGACTTCAGCTTCACTACGGGTGAGAAAGTCTCATCGTAGTCAACCCCTTGAACTTGTCGATAACCCTTAGCGACAAGCCGAGCTTTATAGATGGTCACATTTCCATCCGCGTCTGTCTTCTTCTTAAAGATCCATTTATTTTCTACGGCTCGCCGCTCAACGGGCAAGTCAGTCAAAGTCCATACTTCGTTTTCATACATGGATCCTATCTCGGATTTCATGGCTTCCAGCCATTTGTCGGAATCCGGGCCCGCCATCGCTTCTTCATAGTTCGAAGGTTCACCGTTGTCTAACAACATGATTTCCAAGACATGGTTGTCGTACCACTCTGGTGCGGAACGTGTCCTTGTGGACCTACGAAGTTCAGTAGCAACTTGATCTGAAGTTTCATGATCATCATCATTAACCTCCTCTCTAGTTGGTGCAAGCACCTCAGGAACATTTTCTTGAGTTGCGCCATTTTCCGGTTCAAGAGGTAATACTTCATCAAGTTCTACTTTCCTCCCACTTACTTCTTTCGAGAGAAACTCTTTCTCTAGAAAGGATCCATTCTTGGCAACAAAGATCTTGCCTTCGGATCTGAGGTAGAAGGTATACCCAATAGTTTCTTTAGGGTATCCTATGAAGACGCATTTTTCTGACTTGGGTTCGAGCTTTTCAGGTTGAAGTTTCTTGACATAAGCATCGCATCCCCAAACTTTTAGAAACGACAGCTTAGGTTTCTTCCCAAACCATAATTCATACGGTGTCGTCTCAACGGATTTCGACGGAGCCCTATTTAAAGTGAATGCGGCAGTCTCTAAAGCATAGCCCCAAAAAGATAGTGGTAAATCAGTAAGAGACATCATAGATCGCACCATATCTAATAGAGTGCGATTACGATGTTCGGACACACCATTACGCTGAGGTGTTCCAGGCGGCGTGAGTTGTGAAACTATTCCACTTTTTCTTAAGTGTGTGCCAAATTCGTGACTCAAGTATTCTCCTCCACGATCTGATCGCAAGAACTTGATTTTCCTGTCACGTTGATTCTCAACCTCACTCTGAAATTCCTTGAACCTTTCAAAGGTCTCAGACTTGTGTTTCATTAAGTAGACATACCCATATCTACTCACGTCATCAGTGAGGGTGAGAACATAACGATAACCACCGCGAGCCTCAACACTCACTGGACCGCACACATCAGTATGTATGATTTCCAATAAGTTGGTTGCTCGCTCCATTGTTCCTGAGAACGGAGTCTTGGTCATTTTACCCATGAGGCATGGTTCGCACGTGTCAAATGATTCGTAATCAAGAGACTCTAAAAGTCCATCTGCATGGAGCTTCTTCATGCGTTTGACACCTATGTGACCAAGGCGACAGTGCCACAAGTATGTGGGACTATCATTATCAACCTTACATCTTTTGGTACTCACACTATGAATATGTGTAGCATTACGCTCGAGATTCATTAAGAATAAACCATTCACCATCGGAGCATGACCATAAAACATATCTCTCATATAAATAGAACAACCATTATTCTCGGATTTAAATGAGTAGCCATCTCGTATTAAACGAGATCCTGATACAATGTTCATGCTAAAACTTGGCACTAAATAACAATTATTGAGGTTCAAAACTAATCCCGTAGGTAAATGTAGAGGCAGCGTGCCGACGGCGATCACATTGAGCTTGGAACCATTCCCGACGCGCATCGTCACCTCGTCCTTCGCCAGTCTCCGCTTATTCCGCAGCTCCTGCTTTGAGTTACAAATGTGAGCAACTGCACCGGTATTAAATACCCAGGAGCTACTACGAGTACTGGTAAGGTACACATCAATTACATGTATATCACATATACCTTTCGTTTTGCTGGCCTTCTTATCCGCTAAGTATTTGGGGCAGTTCCGCTTCCAGTGACCACTTTCCTTGCAATAAAAGCACTCAGTCTCGGGCTTGGGTCCATTCTTTGGCTTCTTCCCGGCAGCTTGCTTTCCGGGCGCGGCAACTCCCTTGCTGTATTTCTTGAAGTTCTTCTTACCCTTGCCTTTCTTGATCTTAGTGGTTTTATTCACCATCAACACTTGATGTTCCTTTTTGACTTCTACCTCTGCTGATTTCAGCATTGCAAATACTTCAGGAATGGACTTTTCCATCCCCTGCATATTGAAGTTCATCACAAAGCTCTTGTAGCTCGGTGGAAGCGACTGAAGGATTCTGTCAATGACTGCGTCATCCGGGAGATTAACTCCCAGCTGAGTCAAGCGGTTATGTAACCCTGACATAGTGAGTATGTGCTCACTGACAGAACTATTTTCCTCCATCTTACAGCTGAAGAACTTGTCGGAGACTTCATATCTCTCGACCCGGGCATGAGCTTGAAAAACCATTTTCAGCTCTTCGAACATCTCATATGCTCCATGTCTCTCAGAACGCTTTTGGAGGCCCGGCTCTAAGCTGTAAAGCATGCCGCACTGAACGAGGGAGTAATCATTGGTACGTGTCTGCCAAGCATTCATAACGTCTTGTTCTCCAGGGAGAGCAGGTGCTTCACCTAGCGGTGCTTGTAGGACATAATCTTTCTTGGCAGCTATGAGGATGATCCTCAGGTTTCGGACCCAGTCCGTATAGTTGTTGCCATCGTCTTTCAGCTTGGTTTTCTCTAGGAACGCGTTGAAGTTGAGGACAACGTTGGCCATTTGATCTACAAGACATATTGTAAATGTTTTAGACTAAGTTCATCATAATTAAGTTCATCTATTTAATGAACTCCCACTCAGATAGAAATCCCTCCAGGCATCTAAGTATAACATGATCCGAGTTAACTAGGCCGTGTCCGATGATCACGTGAGATGGACTAGTCAACATCGGTGAACATCTTCATGTTGATCGTATCTTCTATACGACTCATGCTCGACCTGTCGGTCTTCTGTGTTCCGAGGCCATGTCTGTACATGCTAGGCTCGTCAAGTCAACCTAAGTGTTTGCATGTGTAAATCTGTCTTACACCCGTTGTATGTGAACATTGGAATCTATCACACCCGATCATCACGTGGTGCTTCGAAACAACAAACTGTCGCAACGGCGCACAGTTAGGGGGAACACTTGTTGGGTTTCATAGTAATTTCAAAATTTTCCTACGCTCACGCAAGATCATGTGATGCATAGCAACGAGATGGGAGAGTGTTGTCTATGTACCCACGCAGACCGACTGCGGAAGCGTTGACGCAACGTAGAGGAAGTAGTCGTACGTCTTCACGATCTAACCGATCAAGCACCGAAACTACGGCACCTCCGAGTTCGAGCACACGTTCAGCTCGATGACGATCCCCGGACTCCGATCCAGCAAAGTGTCGGGGAAGAGTTCCGTCAGCACGACGGCGTGGTGACAATCTTGATGCACTACAGCAGCAGGGCTTCGCCTAAACTCCGCTACAGTATTATCGAGGACTATGGTGGCTGGGGGCACCGCACACGGCTAAGGAATAGATCACGTGGATCAACTTGTGTGTTCTAGGGTGCCTCTACCTCAGTATATAAAGGACCAAAGGGGGGAGGCTGGCCGGCCACAAGGGGTGCGCCAGGAGAGTCCTACTCCCTCTGGGAGTAGGATTCCCCCCCCCCCCAATCCTAGTTGGAATAGGATTCGCGGAGGGGGAAAAGAGAGAGAGGGGGCCGGCCACCTCTCCTAGTCCTAATAGGACTAGGGGAAGGGGGAGGCGCGCAGCCCATGTAGGGCTGCCTCTTCTCTTTTCCACTAAGGCCCATCATGGCCCATTTAGCTCCCGGGGGGTTCCGGTAACCTTCCCGGTACTCCGGTAAAATCCCGATTTCACCCGGAACACTTCCGATATCCAAACATAGGCTTCCAATATATCAATCTTTACGTCTCGACCATTTCGAGACTCCTCGTCATGTCCGTCATCACATCCGAGACTCCGAACAACCTTCGGTACACCAAAATGCATAAACTCATAATATAACAGTCATCGTAACCTTAAGCGTGCGGACCCTACGGGTTCGAGAACAATGTAGACTTGACCGAGACATGCCTCCGGTCAATAACCAATAGCGGGACCTGGATGCCCATATTGGCTCCTACATATTCTACGAAGATCTTTATTGGTCAGACCGCATAACAACATACGTTGTTCCCTTTGTCATCGGTATGTTACTTGCCCGAGATTCGATCGTTGGTATCCAATACCTAGTTCAATATCGTTACCGGCAAGTCTCTTTACTCGTTCTGTAATACATAATCCCGCAACTAACTCATTAGTTGCAATGCTTGCAAGGCTTATGTGATGTGCATTACCGAGAGGGCCCAGAGATACCTCTCCGACAATCGGAGTGACAAAACCTAATCTCGAAATACGCCAACCCAACATGTACCTTTGGAGACACCTGTAGTACTCCTTTATAATCACCCAGTTACGTTGTGACGTTTGGTAGTACCCAAAGTGTTCCTCCAGTAAACGGGAGTTGCATAATGGAGAAAGCAATAGCAACATACTAAACAATCGGGTGCTAAGCTAATGGAATGGGTCATGTCAATCAGATCATTCAACTAATGATGTGACCTCGTTAATCAAATAACAACTCATTGTTCATGGTTAGGAAACATAACCAGCTTTGATTAACGAGCTAGTCAAGTAGAGGCATACTAGTGACACTTTGTTTGTCTATGTATTCACATATGTATTATGTTTCCGGTTAATACAATTCTAGCATGAATAATAAACATTTATCATGATTATAAGGAAATAAATAATAACTTTATTATTGCCTCTAGGGCATATTTCCTTCAGTCTCCCACTTGCACTAGAGTCAATAATCTAGATTACACTATAATGATTCTAACACCCATGGAGCCTTGGTGCTGATCATGTTTTGCTCGTGGAAGAGGCTTAGTCAATGGGTCTGCAACATTCAGATCCGTATGTATCTTGCAAATCTCTATGTCTCCCACCTGGACTAGATCCCGGATGGAATTGAAGCGTCTCTTGATGTGCTTGGTTCTCTTGTGAAATCTAGATTCCTTTGCCAAGGCAATTGCACCAGTATTGTCACAAAAGATTTTCATTGGACCCGATGCACTAGGTATGACACCTAGATCGGATATGAACTCCTTCATCCAGACTCCTTCATTTGCTGCTTCCGAATCAGCTATGTACTCCGCTTCACATGTAGATCCCGCTACGACGCTTTGTTTAGAACTGCACCAACTGACAGCTCCACCGTTTAATGTAAACACGTATCCAGTTTGCGATTTTGAATCGTCTGGATCAGTGTCAAAGCTTGCATCAACGTAACCTTTTACGACGAGATCTTTGTCACCTCCATATACGAGAAGCATATCCTTAGTCCTTTTCAGGTATTTCAGGATGTTCTTGACCGCTGTCCAATGATCCACTCCTGGATTACTTTGGTACCTCCCTGCTAGACTTATAGCAAGGCACACATCAGGTCTGGTACACAGCATTGCATACATGATAGATCCTATTGCTGATGCATAGGGAACATCTTTCATATTCTCTCTATCTTCTGCAGTGGTCGGGCATTGAGTCTTACTCAATTTCACACCTTGTAACACAGGCAAGAATCCTTTCTTTGCTTGATCCATTTTGAACTTCTTCAAAATTTTGTCAAGGTATGTTGTTTGTGAAAGTCCAATTAAGGGTCTTGATCTATCTCTATAGATCTTTATGCCTAATATGTAAGCAGCTTCACCTAGGTCTTTCATTGAAAAACTCTTATTCAAGTATCCCTTTATGCTATCCAGAAATTCTATATTATTTCCAATTAACAATATGTCATCCACATATAATATCAGAAATGCTACAGAGCTCCCACTCACTTTCTTGTAAATACAGGCTTCTCCGAAAGTCTGTATAAAACCAAATGCTTTGATCACACTATCAAAACGTTTATTCCAACTCCGAGAGGCTTGCACCAGTCCATAAATGGATCGCTGGAGCTTGCACACTTTGTTAGCTCCCTTTGGATTGACAAAACCTTCTGGTTGCATCATATACAACTCTTCTTCCAGAAATCCATTCAGGAATGCAGTTTTGACATCCATCTGCCAAATTTCATAATCATAAAATGCGGCAATTGCTAACATGATTCGGACAGACTTAAGCATCGCTACGGGTGAGAAGGTCTCATCGTAGTCAATCCCTTGAACTTGACGAAAACCTTTTGCGACAAGTCGAGCTTTGTAGACAGTAACATTACCGTCAGCGCCAGTCTTCTTCTTGAAGATCCATTTATTCTCAATTGCTTGCTGATCATCGGGCAAGTCAACCAAAGTCCATACTTTGTTCTCATACATGGATCCCATCTCAGATTTCATGGCTTCAAGCCACTTTGCGGAATCTGGGCTCACCATCGCTTCTTCATAGTTCGCAGGTTCATCATGATCTAATAACATGACTTGCAGAACAGGATTACCGTACCACTCTGGTGCGAATCTTACTCTGGTTGATCTACGAGGTTCAGTAGTATCTTGTTCTGAAGTTTCATGATCATCATCATTAGCTTCCTCACTGACTGGTGTAGGTGTCGCAGAAACAGTTTTTTGTGATGTACTACTTTCCAATAAGGGAGCAGGTACAGTTACCTCGTCAAGTTCTACTTTCCTCCCACTCACCTCGTAAAGTAGAACTTGACGAGGTAACTGTACCTGCTCCCTTATTGGAAAGTAGTACATCACAGAAAACTGTTTCTGCGACACCTACACTAGTCAGTGAGGAAGCTAATGATGATGATCATGAAACTTCAGAACAAGATACTACTGAACCTCGTAGATCAACCAGAGTAAGATCCGCACCAGAGTGGTACGGTAATCCTGTTCTGGAAGTCATGTTATTAGATCATGATGAACCTGCGAACTATGAAGAAGCGATGGTGAGCCCAGATTCCGCAAAGTGGATTGAAGCCATGAAATCTGAGATGGGATCCATGTATGAGAACAAAGTATGGACTTTGGTTGACTTGCCCGATGATCGGCAAGCAATTGAGCATAAATGGATCTTCAAGAAGAAGACTGACGCTGACGGTAATGTTACTGTCTACAAAGCTCGACTTGTCACAAAAGGTTTTCGGCAAGTTCAAGGGATTGACTACGATGAGACCTTCTCACCCGTAGCGATGCTTAAGTCTGTCCAAATCATGTTAGCAATTACCGCATTTTATGATTATGAAATTTGGCAGATGGATGTCAAAACTGCATTCCCGAATGGATTTCTGGAAGAAGAGTTGTATATGATGCAACCAGAAGGTTTTGTCGATCCAAAGGGAGCTAACAAAGTGTGCAAGCTCCAGCGATCCATTTATGGACTGGTGCAAGCCTCTCGGAGTTGGAATAAACGTTTTGATAGTGTGATCAAAGCATTTGGTTTTATACAGACTTTCGGAGAAGCCTGTATTTACAAGAAAGTGAGTGGGAGCTCTATAGCATTTCTGATATTATATGTGGATGACATATTGTTAATTGGAAATAATATAGAATTTCTGGATAGCATAAAGGGATACTTAAATAAGAGTTTTTCAATGAAAGACCTCGGTGAAGCTGCTTACATATTAGGCATAAAGATCTATAGAGATAGATCAAGACGCTTAATTGGACTTTCACAAACAACATACCTTGACAAAATTTTGAAGAAGTTCAAAATGGACCAAGCAAAGAAAGGATTCTTGCCTGTGTTACAAGGTGTGAAATTGAGTAAGACTCAATGCCCGACCACTGCAGAAGATAGAGAGAATATGAAAGATGTTCCCTATGCATCAGCAATAGGATCTATCATGTATGCAATGCTGTGTACCAGACCTGATGTGTGCCTTGCTATAAGTCTAGCAGGGAGGTACCAAAGTAATCCAGGAGTGGATCACTGGACAGCGGTCAAGAACATCCTGAAATACCTGAAAAGGACTAAGGATATGCTTCTCGTATATGGAGGTGAGAAAGAGCTCGTCGTAAAAGGTTACGTTGATGCAAGCTTTGACACTGATCCAGATGATTCTAAATCGCAAACTGGATACGTGTTTACATTAAACGGTGGAGCTGTCAGTTGGTGCAGTTCTAAACAAAGCGTCGTAGCGGGATCTACATGTGAAGCGGAGTACATAGCTGCTTCAGAAGCAGCAAATGAAGGAGTCTGGATGAAGGAGTTCATATCTGATCTAGGTGTCATACCTAGTGCATCGGGTCCAATGAAAAACTTTTGTGACAATACTGGTACAATTGCCTTGGCAAAGGAATCCAGATTTCACAAGAGAACCAAGCACATCAAGAGACACTTCAATTCCATCCAGGATCTAGTCCAGGTGGGAGACATAGAGATTTGCAAGATACATACGGATCTGAATGTTGCAGACCCATTGACTAAGCCTCTTCCACGAGCAAAACATGATCAGCACCAAGGCTCCATGGGTGTTAGAATCATTACAGTGTAATCTAGATTATTGACTCTAGTGCAAGTGGGAGACTGAAGGAAATATGCCCTAGAGGCAATAATAAAGTTATTATTTATTTCCTTATAATCATGATAAATGTTTATTATTCATGCTAGAATTGTATTAACCGGAAACATAATACATGTGTGAATACATAGACAAACAAAGCGTCACTAGTATGCCTCTACTTGACTAGCTCGTTAATCAAAGATGGTTATGTTTCCTAACCATGAATAATGAGTTGTTATTTGATTAACAAGGTCACATCATTAGATGATCTGATTGACATGACCCATTCCATTAGCTTAGCACCCGATCATTTAGTATGTTGCTATTGCTTTCTTCATGACTTATACATGTTCCTATAACTATGAGATTATGCAACTCCCGTTTACCGGAGGAACACTTTGGGTACTACCAAACGTCACAACGTAACTAGGTGATTATAAAGGAGTACTACAGGTGTCTCCAAAGGTACATGTTGGGTTGGCGTATTTCGAGATTAGGTTTTGTCACTCCGATTGTCGGAGAGGTATCTCTGGGCCCTCTCGGTAATGCACATCACATAAGCCTTGCAAGCATTACAACTAATATGTTCGTTGTGAGATGATGTATTACGGAACAAGTAAAGAGACTTGCCGGTAACGAGATTGAACTAGGTATTGGATACCGACGATCAAATCTCGGGCAAGTAACATACCGATGACAAAGGGAACAACGTATGTTGTTATGCGGTCTGACCGATAAAGATCTTCATAGAATATGTAGGAGCCAATATGGGCATCCAGGTCCCGCTATTGGTTATTGACCGGAGACGTGTCTCGGTCATGTCTACATTGTTCTCGAACTCGTAGGGTCCGCACGCTTAAGGTTACGATGACAGTTATATTATGAGTTTATGCATTTTGATGTACCGAAGGTTGTTCGGAGTCCCGGATGTGATCACGGACATGACGAGGAGTCTCGAAACGGTCGAGACATAAAGATTGATATATTGGAAGCCTATGTTTGGATATCGGAAGTGTTCCGGGTGAAATCGGGATTTTACCGGAGTACCGGGAAGGTTACCGGAACCCCCCGGGAGCTAAATGGGCCATGATGGGCCTTAGTGGAAAAGAGAAGAGGCAGCCCTACATGGGCTGCGCGCCTCCCCCTTCCCTAGTCCTATTAGGACTAGGAGAGGTGGCCGGCCCCCTCTCTCTCTTTTCCCCCTCCGTGAATCCTATTCCAACTAGGATGGGGGGGGATCCTACTCCCAGAGGGAGTAGGACTCTCCTGGCGCACCCCTTGTGGCCGGCCAGCCTCCCCCCCTTTGGTCCTTTATATACTGAGGTAGAGGCACCCTAGAACACACAAGTTGATCCACGTGATCTATTCCTTAGCCGTGTGCGGTGCCCCCAGCCACCATAGTCCTCGATAATACTGTAGCGGAGTTTAGGCGAAGCCCTGCTGCTGTAGTGCATCAAGATCGTTACCACGCCGTCGTGCTGACGGAACTCTTCCCCGACACTTTGCTGGATCGGAGTCCGGGGATCGTCATCGAGCTGAACGTGTGCTCGAACTCGGAGGTGTCGTAGTTTCGGTGCTTGATCGGTTGGATCGTGAAGACGTACGACTACTTCCTCTACGTTGCGTCAATGCTTCCGCAGTCGGTCTGCGTGGGTACGTAGACAACACTCTCCCATCTCATTGCTATGCATCACATGATCTTGCGTGAGCGTAGGATTTTTTTTGACTTTACTAAGAAACCCAACAACTATGGCATTCAGCTCTACAATTCACCCTCTCATGATCTCATTGCCTACACCGACACTGATTGGGCAGGGTGTCTCGATACTCGCAAGTCCACTTCTGGGTTCTGCGTTTTTCTTGGCAACAACATCATTTCTTGGTCCTCAAAGCGTCAACCCACCGTCTCCAGGTCCAATGCCGAAGCAGAATACCGGGGTGTCGCCAACTGTGTTGCAGAATCTTGCTGGCTACGCCAACTCTTGCATGATCTCAAGTATCCTCCGACCCGGGCTACTGTGGTTTATTGTGACAATGTCTGTTGGGGATCGTAGCAGAAATTCAAAATTTTCTACGCATCACCAAGATCAATCTATGGAGTAATCTAGCAACGAGGGGAAGGAGAGTGCATCTACATACCCTTGTAGATCGCTAAGCGGAAGCGTTCAAGTGAACGGGGTTGATGGAGTCGTACTCGTCGTGATCCAAATCACCGATGATCCTAGTGCCGAACGGACGGCACCTCCGCGTTCAACACACATGCAGCCCGGTGACGTCTCCCATGCCCTGATCCAGCAAGGAGAGAGGGAGAGGTTGGGGAAGACTCCGTCCAGCAGCAGCACGACGGCATGCTGGTGGTGGAGGAGCATGGTACTCCTGCAGGGCTTCTCCAAGCACCGCAAGAGATGAGGAGGGAGAGGGGTAGGGCTGCGCCAAGAAGGAGATGTTCTCGTGTGTATGGCAGCCCAAAACCCCACTATATATAGGGGAAAGGGAGGGGCTGCACCCCCACCTAGGTTTCCACCCCTAGGGGTGGCGGCTAGCCCTAGATCCCATCTAGGGGGGCGGCCAAGGGGGGAGAGAGGGGGGCGCACCATTAGGTGGGCCTTAGGCCCATCTGAGCCTAGGGTTTCCCCCTTTTCCCTTCTCTCTTCGCCTTGGGCCCTGGTGGGGGGGCGCACCAGCCCACCTGGGGCTGGTCCCCTCTCACACTTGGCCCACGCAGCCTTCTGGGGCAGGTAGCCCCACCTGGTGGACCCCCGGGACCCTCCCGGTGGTCCCGGTACGTTACCGATAGCACCCGAAACTTTTCCGGTGACCAAAACATGACTTCCCATGTATAAATCTTTACCTCCGGACCATTCCGGAACTCCTCATGATGTCCGGGATCTCATCCGAGACTCCAAACAACATTCGGTAACCACGTATATCTATTCCCTATAACCCTAGCGTCATCGAACCTTAAGTGTGTAGACCCTATGGGTTCGGGAACCATGCAGACATGACCGAGACAACTCTCCGGCCAATAAGCAACAGCGGGATCTGGATACCCATGTTGGCTCCCACATGTTCCACGATGATCTCATCAGATGAACCGCGATGTCGAGGATTCAATCAATCCCGTATTCAATTCCCTTTGTCTAGCGGTATTGTACTTGCCCGAGATTCGATCGTCGGTATCTGATACCTTGTTCAATCTCGTTACTGGCAAGTCTCTTTACTCGTTCCGTAACACATCATCCCGTGATCAACTCCTTGGTCACATTGCGCATATGATGATGTCCTACCGAGTGGGCCCAGAGATACCTCTCCGTCACACGGAGTGACAAATCCCAGTGTCGATTCGTGCCAACCCAACAGACACTTTCGGAGATACCCGTAGTGTACCTTTATAGCCACCCAGTTACTTGTGACGTTTGGCAACCCAAAGCATTCCTACGGTATCCGGGAGTTGCACAATCTCATGGTCTAAGGAAATGATACTTGACATTAGAAAAGATTTAGCATACGAACTACACGATCTTTGTGCTAGGCTTAGGATTGGGTCTTGTCCATCACATGATTCTCCTAATGATGTGATCCCGTTATCAACGACATCCAATGTCCATGATCAGGAAACCGTAACCATCAATTGATCAATGAGCTAGTCAACTAGAGGCTTACTAGGGACATGGTGTTGTCTATGTATCCACACATGTATCTGAGTTTCCTATCAATACAATTATAACATGGTTAATAAACGATTATCATGAACAAGGAAATAACCAATTTATTATTGCCTCTAGGGCATATTTCCAACAGTCTCCCACTTGCACTAGTGTCAATAATCTAGTTCACATCGCCATGTGATTAACATTCACAGGTCACATCGCCATGTGACCAACATCCAAAGAGTTTACTAGAGTTCAATAATCTAGTTCACATCACTATGTGATTAACAGTCAATGAGTTCTGGGTTTGATCATGTTATTTGTGAGAGAGGTTGTAGTCTACGGGTCTATCACATTCAGATCCGTATGTACTTTGAAATCTCTATGCTAGATTTGGAGCCATTTCAAATAACGGTTCTACCTGGAGCTATTCTAAATTGTTGCTCCATCATATGTATCCGGTATCTCTACTCAGAGCTATCCGGATAGGTGTTAAGCTTGCATCGATGTAACTCTTTACGTCGAACTCTTTATCACCTCCTTAACCGAGAAACATATCCTTATTCCTCTAAGGATAATTTTGACCGCTATCTGGTGATCTACTCCTAGATCACCTTTGTACCCTCTTGCCAGACATGTGGCAAGGCACACATCAGGTGCGGTACTCAGCATGGCATACCGTATAGAGCCTATGAAAAAAGCATAGGGGACGACCTTCGTCCTTCCTCTTTCTTCTGTCGTGGTCGAGCTTTAAGTCTTAACTTCATACATAACAACTCAGGCAAGAACTCCTTCTTTGGCTGATCCATCTTGAACACTTTCAAGATCATGTCAAGGTATGTGCTCATTTGAAAGTACCATTAAGCATTTTTTATCTATCCTTATAGATCTTGGTGCTCAATGTTCAAGTAGCTTAATCCAGGTTTTCCATTGAAAAACACCTTTCAAATAACCCTATATGGTTTCCAGAAATTCTACATCATTTCAGATCAACAATATGTCATCCACATATACTTATCAGAAATGTTGTAGTGCTCCCACTCACTTTATTGTAAATACAAGTTTCTAACAAAACTTTGTATAAACCCATAAACTTTGATTACTCCATCAAAGTATATATTCCGACTCCAAGATGCTTGATCTAGTCCATGGAAGGATCGCTGGAGCTAGCATACTTTTTAGCATCCTTAGGATCGACAAAAACTTTCTGATTGTATCACATACAACCTTTCCTTACGAAAACTGGTAAGGAAACTTGTTTTGACATCCATCTGCCAGATTTCATAAATGCAGCTTATGCTAACATGATTCCGACGGACTTAAGCATCGCTACGGGTGAGAAAATCTCATCGTAGTCAACTGCTTGAACTTGTGAAAAACTCTTCGCCACAAGTCGAGCTTCATAGATGATGACATTACAGTCCACGTCCGTCTTCTTCTTAAAATCCACATGTACCTAACAGCCTTACGACCATCAAGTAGTTCTTCCAAAGTCTACACTTTGTTTTCATACGTGGATCCTCTCTCGGATTTTATGGCCTCGAGCCAATTTTCGGAATCCGGGCCCACCATCGCTTCTCCATAGCTCATAGGTTCATCGTTGTCCAACAACGTGACCTTTAAGACAGGGTTACCACTTAGAAGTTGTACACACTCTTGTCAACCCATGAGGTTCGATAGTAACTTGATCTGAAGCTCCATGATCATCATTAGCTTTCTCTTCAACTGAGGCAGGTGCCACAGAAACATTTTTCCTGTGCTGCGCTACTCTCTGGTTGAAGTAAAGGTTCAACAACCTTAACAAGTTCTATCTTCCTCCCACTCAATTCTTTCGAGAGAAACTTTTCCTCGAGAAAGGACCCGATTCGAGAAACAATCCCTATTGCTTTCGGATCTGAGACAGGAGGTATACCCAACTATTTTGGGTGTCCTATGAAGATGCATTTATCCGCTTTGGGTTCGAGCTTATCAGCCTAAAACTTTTTCACATAAGCGTCGCAGCCCCAAACTTTTAAGAAATGACAGCTTAGGTTTCTCTAAACCATAGTTCATACGGTGTCATCTCATCGGAATTACGTGGTTCCCTATTTAAAGTGAACATGGTTGTCTCTAATGCCCAACCCATAAACTATCGTGGTAATTCGATAAGAGGCATCATGGTATGCATCATATCCAATAGGGTGCAGTTATGATGTTCGGACACACCATCACACTATGGTGTTCCAGGCTGTATTAGTTGTGAAACAATTTCCACAATGTCTTAATTCTGTGCCAAACTCGTAATTCAGATATTCATCTCTATGATCATATCATAGATATTTTATCCTCTTGTTACGACGATCTTCAACTTCACCCTGAAATGACTTGAACCTTTCAATAATTCAGACTCGTGATTCATCAAGTAAATATACTCAGCATCTGCTCAAATCATCTGTGAAGTAAGAATATAACGATATCCACTACATGCCTCAGCACTCATTGGACTGCACACATCAAGATGTATTACTTTCAACAAGTTGCTTTCTTGTTCCATCTTACTGAAAATGAGGCCTTTCAGTCATCTTACTCATGTGGTATGATTTGCATGTCTCAAGTGATTCAAAATCAAGCGAGTCCAAAGATCCATCAACATGGAGCTTCTTCATGCGTTTTATACCATTGTGACTAAAATTGCAGTGCCACAAGTATGTGGTACTATCATTATTATCTTATATCTTTTGGCATGAACATGTGTATCACTACGATCGGGATTCAATAAACCATTCATTTTAGGTGTAAGACCATTGAAGGTATTATTCAAATAAACAGAGTAACCATTATTCTCCTTAAATGAATAACCGCATTGCGATGAACATAATCTAATCATGTCCATGCTCAACGCAAACACCAAATAACAATTATTTAGGTTTAACACCAGCCCCGATGGTAGATGGAGCGTGCGATGTTTGATCACATCAACCTTGGAAACTCTTCCAACACCTATCGTCGTCTCACCTTTGGCTAGTCTCCGTTTATTCTGTAGCCTTTTATTTCGAGTTACTAACACTTAGCAACCGAACCGGTATCTAATTCCCTGCTGCTACTAGGAGTACTAGTAAAGCACACATTTAATATATGTCCAATACATACTTCTGTCAACCTTGTCAGCCTTCTCATCTACCAAGTATCTAGGGTGGTTCTGCTTCAGTGACCGTTCCCCTTATTACAGAAGCACTTAGTCTCGGGCTTGGGTTCAACTTTGGGTTTCTTCACTAGAGCAGCAACTGATTTGTTGTTTCATGAAGTATCCCTTTCTTGCCCTTGCCCTTCTTGAAACTAGTGGTTTTACTAACCATCAACAATTGATGCTCCCTTTTGATTTCTACTTTCGCGGTGTCGCGAATAGCTCAAGGATCATATCTATCCCTGATATGTTATAGTTCATCACGAAGCTCCAGTAGCTTGGTGGCAGTGACTTTGGAGAACCATCACTATCTCATCTGGAAGATTAACTCCCACTCGATTCAAGCGATTGTTGTACTCATACAATCTGAGCACATGCTCAACGGTTGAGCTTTTCTCCTTAGTTTGCAGGCTTAAGAAACTTGTCAAAGGTCTCATACCTCTTGACGTGGGCACTAGCCTGAAATCCCAATTTCAGTCCTTGGAACATCTCATATGTTTTGCGATGTTTCAAAACATCTTTGGTGCCTCAATTCTAAACCATTTAGCATTACGCACTGAACTATCATGTAGTCATCAAAACGTGTATGTCAAATGTTCGCAACATCCACAACCGACATTCGCGGGTCAGCTCACTGAGCGGTGCATTAAGGACATAATCCTTCTGCGCAGCAATGAGGACAATCCTCTGTTTACGGATCCAGTCCGCATAATTGCTACTATCAACTTTCAACTAAATTTTCTCTAGGAACATATCTAAAACAGTAGAACTAAAGCGTGAGCTATGACACAATTTGCAAAGTCCTTTTGACTATGTTCATGATAATTGAGTTCATCTAATCAAATTATTTAATGAACTCCCACTCAGATAGACATCCCTCTAGTCATCTAAGTGAAACATGATCCGAATCGACCAAGCCGTGTCCGATCATCACGTGAGATGGACTAGTCATCATCGGTGAACATCTACATGTTGATCGTATCTTCTATACGACTCATGCTCGACCTTTCAGTCTTCCGTGTTCCGAGGCCATGTCTGTACATGCTAGGCTCGTCAAGTCAACCTAAGTGTATTGCGCGTGTAAATCTGGCTTACACCCGTTGTATTCGAACGTTAGAATCTATCACACCCGATAATCACGTGGTGCTTCGAAACGACGAACCTTCGCAACGGTGCATAGTTAGGGGGAACACTTTTCTTGAAATTTTAGTAAGGGATCATCTTATTTAAGCTACCGTCGTTCTAAGCAGATAAGATGTAAAACATGATAAACATCACATGCAATCAAATAGTGACATGATATGGCCAATATCATTTTTCTCCTTTTGATCTCCATCTTCGGGCCTCCATGATCATCGTTGTCACCGGCATGACACCATGATCTCCATCATCATGATCTCCATCATCGTGTCTTCTTGAAGTTGTCTCGTCATCTATTACTTCTACTACTATGGCTAACGCTTTAGTAATAAAGTAAAGTAATTACATAACGTTTATGTTGACACGCAGGTCATAAATAAATTAAGACAACTCCTATGGCTCCTGCCAGTTGTCATACTCATCGGCATGCAAGTCGTGATTCCTATTACAAGAACATGATCATCTCATACATCACATATATCATTCATCACATCCTTTGGCCACATCATATCACAAAACACTTGCTGCAAAAACAAGTTATACGTCCCCTAATTGTTGTTGCAAGTTTTTTTTACGTGGCTGCTATAGGTTGCTAGCAAGAACGTTTCTTACCTACGCCAAAACCACAACGTGAATTGCCAATTTCTATTTACCATTCATAAGGACCCTGTTCATCGAATCCGATCCGACTAAGGTGGGAGAGACAGACATCCGCCAGCCACCTTATGCAACTAGTGCATGTCAGTCGGTGGAACTGGTCTCACGTAAGCATACGTGTAAGGTTGGTCCGGGCCGCTTCATCCCACAATGCCGCCGAATCAAGATAAGACTAGTAACGACAAGTAAATTGACAAAATCAACGTCCACAACTACTTTGTGTTCTACTCGTGCATAAAAACTACGCATAAACCTGGCTCTGATACCACTGTTGGGGATCGTAGCAGAAATTCAAAATTTTCTACGCATCACCAAGATCAATCTATGGATTAATCTAGCAACGAGGGGAAGGAGAATGCATCTACATATCCTTGTAGATTGCTAAGCGGAAGCGTTCAAGTGAACGGAGTTGATGGAGTCGTACTCGCCGTGATCCAAATCACCGATGATCCTAGTGCCGAACGGACGGCACCTCCGCGTTCAACACACATGTAGCCCGGTGACGTCTCCCATGCCTTGATCCAACAAGGAGAGAGGGAGAGGTTGGGGAAGACTCTGTCCAGCAGCAGCGCGACGGCGTGGTGGTGGTGGAGGAGCGTGGTATTCCTGCAGGGCTTCGCCAAGCACCGCAAGAGACGAGGAGGGAGAGGGGTAGGGCTGCGCCAAGAAGGAGATGTTCTCGTGTGTATGGCAGCCCAAAACCCCACTATATATAGGGGAAAGGGAGGGGTTGTGCCCTCACCTAGGTTTCCACCCCTAGGGGTGGCGGCCAGCCCTAGATCCCATCTAGGGGGGCGGCCAAGGGGGGAGAGAGGGGGGCGCACCACTAGGTGGGCCTTAGGCCCATCTGAGCCTAGGGTTTCCCCCTTTTCCCTTCTCTCTTTGCCTTGGGCCCTGGTGGGGGGGCGCACCAGCCCACCTGGGACTGGTCCCCTCTCATACTTGGCCCACGCAGCCTTCTGGGGCAGGTAGCCCCACCTGGTGGACCCCCGGGACCCTCCCGGTGGTCCCGGTACGTTACCGATAGCACCCGAAACTTTTTGGGTGACCAAAACAGGACTTCCCATATATAAATCTTTACCTCCGGACCATTCCGGAACTCCTCATGATGTTCGGGATCTCATCCGGGACTCCAAACAACATTCGGTAACCACGTATATCTATTCCCTATAACCCTAGCGTCATCGAACCTTAAGTGTGTAGACCCTATGGGTTCGGGAACCATGCAGACATGACCGAGACAACTCTCCGGCCAATAAGCAACAGCGGGATCTAGATACCCATGTTGGCTCCCACATGTTCCACGATGATCTCATCGGATGAACCGCGATGTCGAGGATTCAATCAATCACGTATTCAATTCCCTTTGTCTAGCGGTATTGTACTTGCCCGAGATTCGATCGTCGGTATCTGATACCTTGTTCAATCTCGTTACTGGCAAGTCTCTTTACTCGTTCCGTAACACATCATCCCGTGATCAACTCCTTGGTCACATTGCGCATATGATGATGTCCTACCGAGTGGGCCCAGAGATACCTCTCCGTCACACGGAGTGACAAATCCCAGTCTCGATTCGTGCCAACCCAACAGACACTTTTGGAGATACCCGTAGTGTACCTTTATAGCCACCCAGTTACGTTGTGACGTTTGGCACACCCAAAGCATTCCTACGATATCCGGGAGTTGCACAATCTCATGGTCTAAGGAAATGATACTTGACATTAGAAAAGATTTAGCATACGAACTACACAATCTTTGTGCTAGGCTTAGGATTGGGTCTTGTCCATCACATGATTCTCCTAATGATGTGATCCCGTTATCAACAACATCCAATGTCCATGATCAGGAAACCGTAACCATCAATTGATCAACGAGCTAGTCAACTAGAGGCTTACTAGGGACATGGTGTTGTCTATGTATCCACACATGTATATGAGTTTCCTATCAATACAATTATAACATGGTTAATAAACGATTATCATGAACAAGGAAATAACCAATTTATTATTGCCTCTAGGGCATATTTCCAACAATGTCAGCGCCACATATCTTGCCTCCAACCCCGTCCAACATCAACGGACAAAGCATATTGAGATTGATCTCCATTTTGTCCGGGACTGTGTGGCTCTTGGTGAAGCTCGTGTCCTGCATGTGCCATCGAGTTCATAGTTTGCTGATTTATTCACCAAAGGTTTACCTTCTCAAGTGTTTCATGAGTTCCGTGCCAGCCTGAACGTCCTACCTCACGGAGTTCCAGCTGAGGGGGGGTGTTAAACATGTATCTGTGTAAATTGTAACGTTGAGTAGTGTAAACTTAGTCCACTCCTAGATTATAGGATCTAGCAAGGCTCGTGGCCTGCATGCCACATTTTCAGGAGCTCTTGCTCTCTCCCTGAGGGGATATATGTATCTCTGTAACTCGATGGTTCAGTCAATATACAGAAAATCATCTCTCCAACTATATAGACCACGTTACTCTTCATATTGCGATTTCATTTACACGAACTACATGCCAAACCACTTGAGTAGACACATCAACCTCTTCTACTGGCATTTTTTTTGTCTAAGGAACGCCATCATTGCTAGCTTTGTTTCATTACGAATATAGATACATCAGTGCTAGGCATACAAGCCTGGAATGTCAATCCACACAACTGGAGTATTAACCCTCGCCCTACTAGCTAGCTTATGGGGCACCGCTTCATTTCACGCGCACAATGCTCGACGGTAAAATGACCTAAATTATTACAAATATTGAAGCAATCATCGAGAATAGGGGGCACCATAGAATTACCGGTCATTCGTTGCATTTATTCCATAGATGCAGTTGTGTGGGCATCCAATTTCAGTTGTGCGAGCCTCCATTTCTTCGCTGCACAATGCCATTGCTTCAACTGTGTGGGTATCCATAGTTATTCCCATATATCTATTACTTGAAGCAATCGAATCACCAATCTAGTCTCTCATAATAGCACCACATGACACTGTATTACCTTTGCACTCAAACGAGGTGTCCACATTTTATTCGACTGTGCCATGTGGCAGCTTTGCCCACATCAAGCTCTTTGTTGTGTGGCCAACAACAAAGACCTCAACTTTAGAAAACCCTCAACCATGTATACTCAATTTTCCCAATATCTCAGATGACTAAAAGCAAACATTGGATTGTTGCATTTGTCACAACCATTAAAGGTTGTATATAATTTTCTTCTCCTTCTGAAATACGCATGGGCATGCATATCATATGTATTGAAGAAGAAGGTAAGACACCTATAACAGCGCCGAGAAACGCAAAATCCTCTGGATACAAACACGTGCACAACTGCTCATGAGCTAGCCACCCATCTCCTCTTTGCCTCCCCCGCCGCACACACGAGTCGCCCTCTTTGCCTCCCCCGCCGCATCGCCGACCTTCCCTCTCCTCCACTGGCCTAGTCAGCATCGTGTATGTGTGCATGTGTGTGGGGGGAGGGGGTGTTGCAGATCTGGCAGTAGGGTAGTCGCGGTAGTAGGTTGCCATTCTCCCTAGTAGCTCGCGTCGCTTAGTCATCCGACGTTGTGGCCATAATTGCGGTGGTAGCGGTGCTCGGGTTTAAACATCATACATGTCCATCTTCGTTATTGTTGATCCTCTTCATGTGGTCGACGACACATCTGCGAAGTAGTTGTCATGTTCTGGCGGGATGGTGAGACAACGGCGACATCCCATAGTCATAATAATGTCCTTCCCGGCCGCCCCAGTTTCGGTGGATCTGCATGGATCCGATCAGTGTTAGTCTCCAATGGATCCATTTGGATTCGGCAGACACTCGTCACCTTTGTTGTGTGTGTGTGTGTGGAGGTATGGTCCTTCCTCGACATTTTTCTTCGTCCGCGACAACTGCTCTTCTGGCGCGCTAGCTGTTTGAGACCTTAGCACGAGAACTGCCTAACTTTCAAGTCTCAATTTTCCCCTCTTCGGGGAGGAAGAGATGAAGGCGACCGTGCACCTTCAATCTGAGGGAGTAGATATTAATTTTAATCGATTAGGATAGTCTGAAGTATTTAACATGCACTGGAAGACGGAGTAAAGAAACGATACACTATGATTGAGCGGCCTAAAAGAATCTTGAAATTGTGCTTTAGTAGGATATGGCCGGATAAAACAAAAAGTAGGAGTAATTGTTTGATAGCGAGACATGTTGATGTTAATGGTGAAGTTTTGGTTGGAGCCAACAAATTATTGCCTGTCTTAATCGATCTTAGGTATACTAAGTATTGTTCCCTCCATTCATAATTATAAGACGTCTAGCATTTTTTTGGATCGAATAAATATAGACACATTTTAGTGTGTCTGTTCACTAACTTTAGTTCGTATGCGGCCTATATGAAAATATCCAAAATATACTACCTCCCTCTCATAATATAAGATTATTTTTGACACTAGTATAGTGTCAAAAACACTATAATGTTATAGGACCGAGAGAGTATTATAATTCGAAATGAAGGTAGTACTATCAATGTTGCGGCGGCTCAGAAACCACTTTCTTTTTTGACCCGCATTGCCTCCAGCTTCATGACTCTTTCCAAAACTTAAGTATGACTTGTTCATCACCACGTCGACTATTCCCATTCTTATGCGTTTCGTGTTTTGACGTCCGTAGGTTTTGACCCAAGCACGAGAATCTGTCAGAAACGAAACATCGTGCCGGGATGAGAGATGACCAAAAATTCCTAGTGCATGCTTAGCATGCATTGCCCTAGTAGCACCTACAAAGAAATTGCCACTGGGGAAGATTAGAAACACTGCATGCACTGCCATCTTTTCGGAAGGAAAAAAAAAACGCTGCACCATCAGCCCTTGGGAATGTGGTGGTTGCCGCCTCCGCCGAGCGGAGCACCCACACATGCGCTGCCGGCCGCCGCGCGCAAACGGACACGTGAGCTCACTCCGCCCCCTCCGCCGAGCCGGATCCGAATAAAATTCCGCCACTATAGCCGAACATGCTGCTTTGCTTGCTGTTGAGAGCGGCCGACCTCGACGCAAAGGTAGTAGTGGCAGTGGCAATGATGGGAAGCCGGCCCTATTATGGCGCCCACGCCCTTCTCTGCAGCGAGCTGCCAACACATGCGAATTCAAGGCTAAATAATGCGACATGTGGTGCCACATGAGCGCTTCCCTCTCTTCTGTTACATGCATTACGAGTACATGTGCACGTATCTTGCTCTGTATTCTACATGTCCCCCCTCTCGGTGTTAGTAAGTTCGAATTTGTCAGTGTAACAAGGCATTACACATACTTAATGTTACGTTGATGAAATGTTCCGGATCCTACCATGTGCAGCTCGTTTGGCGGTGTTGTGTACGAATGGTGGAAACATGGTGGACTATGAACAAGGCGTAGTATTTTTTTTATACTACAATAGCATGCAATTTCTGAGCTGACTCGCCGCCAGCCCTGCCATATGTATCGTGTGTCCCCCGGTGTGATTCCTCCCTGTGTATTATACTCCGTTCATACCATGAAGATCTGCATTGTAGGCTTGTAGTAACACACTATGTATTCAGTGGAATCATGTGAGGGGGGACAAGGGTGGGCGATCACTCATTGATCGGGTCAGGAAGAGTTCGGTGGGCACGGCGGGGCCCCGTGTAATGGAGGGAGCGGTCTCACGTAGAGCGGGACGCCCACACGTGGCAGGCCAGACACAGCCCACGATGAACCAGGACGCGCCACACCTCATGCACGCCAGCTCCTTTTGCTTTGGCCAGCAGCCGGGCGGCGCAGCCCGGCAAGCGGCGACGTGGCCGCACAACACAACCGAGCTGGGGCTGGGCGGGTGCGCGCGCACGCGTGGCGGCCAGCGACATGAGGCAGCGCACCAACGGAGCTCGCGCGGCGGCGGCGGCGGCGGCACCGACACCACGCCGACCCGCGCACCAACTGCAGTGTACAGACGCACGAGTGGGGCGCGGCCGGCGGCCGGGTCGCCCGTGCATGCACCGGCGCGTCCGTCTGGTATTTCCTCACAATCACGTCGCCCCGCCTGCCGCGCCGCCTGTGATCGAAGAGAAGTACTCTCTCCGTTTTGAATTATTTATCGCAAGTATGGATGTATCTAGAAGTATTTTTGTTTTAAATACATTCATTTCTGCGACGAGTAATTTGAAACGAAGGGAATACATGATGATTGGCGATGATGCACCGCCGCCAAAGTGACAGCCTCACCGGAACGATGCGTGCCGGTCTACGTACCTACTACTTGGTCCAATTAATCAGGCCACTCGCCTTCTTTCCAGGGCCGTAAGCCCGGACACGAGTTAAGCGCTAATGATACGATATGATCCTTTTCCGGGAGCTCGATGTCCTTGGTGTTCCTTTTCTTCGGAGTTGATTAGGTTAGGCGTACGAGTACGACCGCCGGTAAACCGGGGTCACATCCGACCATCACTTGCCCGTGCAAAAAGCTTGAGATCCGTCGAGACGATCATAGACGTACGCGCGTCAGATCATCATCGTTGCAGCGCTTCATGTCACGACATCTTCCAGAGCAGAGCAGCACAAGCTCTCGCCTTATCTACATCGGCATGGACGGACGGACGCACCGTCAGTTGAGTTCTGTCTGTGCACGCGTGGCTTGATCACGCTGGTCTCTCTCCCTCTCCGTCTGACCTTTTCTTTTCTCAAGACGCGAAGCAGACCCACTTGAAAAGGGGTCAAAGCTCATACACAAGTCTGAAATTTGCAAAAAGAATCGCATAATATATGGATGGGTATGGATTTCTGGGTGGTCGGTATTTCACATCTGGACCTTTTCTCGTCTTTTCGCCGGATTTGAACAACTACGCGCAGAACCTGGTTGAGGACGCGCATTACGATTTCGACTTCAGAACTGCCCCACGACCACGAATACTTCTCTTTCGTGTACGTACTGCTAGTAGTTGATTAAACTTTGAAGACATGCACATGACTTTATCTAGGCCAAGAAAATGCTAGTAGAATACAAGATAGGTAT
Source organism: Triticum dicoccoides (assembly GCF_002162155.2). Lineage (NCBI taxonomy): Eukaryota > Viridiplantae > Streptophyta > Magnoliopsida > Poales > Poaceae > Triticum > Triticum dicoccoides. Next base: position 169,317,535 of record NC_041382.1, read on the forward strand.
CAGATTACATGTATATAATTGGCAACTTGCATTTATATATTTATTGACCAATTCCTGCACTGTTCTTGTTTGTTTCCTCTCGTTTTGGATTGGAACCGATGATGCAAACACGCTATCATTTTAATTATACTATATATCTGAAACAAATGTGTTCCACCATGCCGACGCTGTAGGCCGAGTATATTTCATAAGTACTAGTACTATATAGTTAGCGTACAAAACCGAAAGCATCCATAGTATCAGTACTATAATAGCAGGATCTGATACTGTAGGCCGAGTACAGTTTTCAAATGGCACTTGTACGCAATTTAGAAATCACAGGCCGGGACTGTTCCTGCACTGCGCTGTTCCAAACCTTTGTCATATCTACGAAGAGCCAGACAGCTTCTGACATGTCGCGCCGCCGATATTTGAATCTGCTCGCTAGACGTCCACTTGTTTCAAAAACAAAATAGAATCAACAGACGCCCGTCCAAGCTGCAATTCAGAACTGGTTCGCCAGTTCCAGTTGTTCTTATGTCCCACAGGCGTTACATTCACTGGCAGATAAGGGAATACGTACCACTAGCACTGACGCGGCTGTTTGATAGTAGAGTACCTCTAGGGAAACGGACGCAGATAAATTTGAATCAAATCAGTGAAAGATCCGACCGTGTCACGCCCCTGATCTCACCTTCTCTTGGTTTTGCCGGCTGGGATCTCTGAGCTGTCGTCGATGTGGATGCCCCTCGGTAGACCTACAGATGGAGCTGTCATTTCAGCTTATGAAAAAGATGTCTGTACACAATCCTCGGGAGAGCGCGTATCGTTTGGCCTTTGGCCGCGACACTCTGAACCGGAGCCAATTCGGCCGCGTCGGATAGGTCTCCGCGGTGGTTGCGGTGACACGATGTTTTCTTGGGACGGGATGGCGATCTTGTTCTGGAATGCGATGTCCGTCCTTGTAGATGAGCTTGCTCGTGTGCAGGATTCAGTCGTGGTCCTGCGTGCGGGCAATTCCTTTTCCATTGGTGCCGTGATCGGGCTCAATTATTGGGAAGGATTTGTTGTTGTCGGTGTCAGGATTAATTGAGGACAAGTAGAGGTCTTATCCGTTGTGATGGTCGGATATTAGATGGCACGTATGAGTATCGGAGTATGGGTGTCAGTGGTCGGCTTGCCACCATGCATCATTTCTGATCCACTGTTCTTTACCTGGGCAACTATATGTACTCTTTTTGTTATCTCTCATATGTTAGGCCAACTTCAACGCGCGACCTCAAACGGACGTTTAATTCATCCGCTTTTCGTCCGTTTGGGAAACGGACACGGTCGTCCATTTGTGGTTGTGCAACTATCGGTGTGCCCAACGGGTAGGCCGGTCCTCTCGTGGCTCCTGCTTGTGCTCTGGTGACCGCGACGACGGGGCTGACCATGGGCCGACACCCACTGAGTCAGCCATCTCCGGTGCCGTGCATGACCAGCTTCATCGCTGGCTCACCAGACGAGGGTTCCACGCGGCGATGGGCACCTCCTCCACCACCTCCTCCGGCACCTCCTCCGGCACCTCCTCCTTGACGTCGACGTCCATCTCCGGGATGGCCATGTCGCCGGCCGCTGACAGGGCCAGAGCCAAGCCTCCTCCTCCACGGTCATAGGCGGTGGCAGGGACGGGGACGGAGAAGGCGTCGGCGTGATGCCGCGCACACGCCTACGGCCTCGCGTTTGGGGAGGGCTGTCATCAACACGAGGAGGACGCGGGCGGTGCAGGCCAGGAGGACGACTGACAAAAAAAGATTGCCGTTGTTGGTCGTGCTAGTCGCGGAGCCACGCATCCCATAGCAGTGAATCTATGGTGTACCTGGAGTCCGCCAGTAGATCCGGTGGGAGGCGGGCGCGCCGTCGGTTGATCTCCTTGCGACAGGCGCGTCTGCTCGCGGGCACTGGAGGGATCATCACGTGGTCGACGAAGAGATTCCAGTTGTTTGGCAGGTGGAGATCTCATCACGGTAACGATGGCATACGCCGACTAGGATGTAGGGTTGTCGCGATGCCCGGCCGCCGGCGACGCCATCTGGAAAGCTGGTGGAGCAGGTGGCGGAGAAGGCGGTGCAGATCTGCTCGAGCGGCGTCGGCGAGAGGAGGGGCCGGCCTCTTGGTCGTGCTTCCCCTTGATCCAGTGCCAGCCCATGGCGCCGGCGGGGAGGTTGGCGAGCGGGGTACGATGGCGGGGAGGTGGCTAGGGTTTGCTCGTGTCGACAATAGAGGAGGCAGGCCGACTTGGAAGTGGAAGCTGTGGAGTGACCGGTCCACGACTTCCACATTCAGAAGGACGGCGGACCTACGCCCGTGTCAATGACAGCCGGGTCCCGCCGTGCATGCGCATTCCATTTGGGCGGTGGAGGCAGGTGGACGGCCGCCACGCGTCCCCTAGGCGGGCGCGGAGCAAGCATGTGCCCGTCCGTTCGACGTCCGTGCGGATGCAAACCGAACATATGTTTACGTTGAAAATGGGGTGGGCCGGACGTCAAACGGATAAAATTTAAGTATGTGGACGTGTGTTGGGCCGTGTTTTTTGTCCGTTTGGTTCAAACGGATGTACGTGGATAAAATGATGTCGCGCTTTGGAGTTGTTCTTAAATGTTACTACCATATTCCTGCATTTTCTATCGAAAATAACAGAATGTTTCCCGTTCTCCAAACAAGGATAGGAGGAGTGGCAGATAGTGGCATGGTGGGGAAATTATATCGACGGCAAATCCCGCCCTGTTGCTCACCAAAGACGTACTTTCGCCGTAAATTAATATAAGATGAACACTTGAGGAAGTTGACCGACACACTAAAGGCTTCTTTGATTCGTAGGATTTTGAAAACATAGGAATAGAAAAAGTGTAGGGTTGGAGTGGCATGCCCATTTGAATCCTATAGAATTAGCAATGATTGTTTGATGCCACGAGAAAAACAAAGGAATTGTAAAAGGAGGTTTGAGTGGATGTTAAATTTCCTATGAAATGTAGTACAGAAGATTACATAGGAAAAATTCCTATGGGATCCAATCCTATGAATCAAAGGACCAACATAGAAAAAAATCCTAAGGATTTCAATCCTCCAGAAATCCTATAAAATTCCTTTGAATCAAAGAAGCCCTAACATATTTGCATGACTTCCATGCTGAATTAATCAATCTCCAACACGCGGAATCGCATCAAAGTTTGAACCATGGATGACAAACAGTGCGCGTGACAGCATTAGCACGCGAATAGAGTACAATCTTTATCTATCTCTATTCTATACAAATAAAAAGGAAAAAAAATAGGCGAGCAGATTCGTGACGTACGCTTGTTGTTAGGGAAGGAAGGAACACCTCTGCTTCGCCTCCCTCTCTCGGCTGTTGCGCAGTCAGTAGTAGCTCGGAGATGCCCGTGTCATGAAAACGACAGCGGAAAGCTCATCGCCGGCGACCCAATCACCCAACGCAAGTGACACGTCCGTCTCTCCGCAGTCTGCATTCACCATGCGTTTTCCTTTTTCTAAAAAACGCAAAAGTTTTTCCTTTTCCAGCTAGAACGAAGATGGTCTCTCACTCGGATGAATCCATCAGTCGGCGCGTTGGGCTTTTCCGGTGGTGTTTCTTTCCTGGGCGATACTCGTGGCGATGGTGATAGTCTCCATCCACCTCTGTTAGGATCTGAGCCAGTTAAATCGTGTCGCGCAAAGCATGGATGCTACTTGTATTTTGCATTGACAAAATTGCGCGAAAAGTGGCCGATATATACATCCCATCTGTCTTGTTGTATCTTTCAACATTTGTCAGGTCGTGTATCACTCAAGCTGGCTGCAGCTCTACCCAGTTCCCTTTCATTTTTCTTTTTGATTTTTTTAATTCGAGTTACATAGCTTACGTACGGTTGGTAGATGACAGAGGATCCTATTGTCGGCCGGATGCATGCATGCATGCTTCTGATTAGATGTAAGTTTAGTGAGACGTGTGGTACGAAGTCTACTGTTTTCCAGGCTATCTATTCCCAGGTTCTCATCACCGGGTACCATGCTAGAGACAAATCTCATCACCGGGTACCATGCTAGAGACTGAGACGGCGACGGATAGTGTGACTGTATCAGACAACAACTCTGAAACCAACTGAATAATGCTTTTCGTATGGCTCGATGGAGCTATATAGGAGTAGTGAGTAGCTTAGGTTACTTCCAAAATCTTTGGTCAAACACTAAAGATTCGCGAGGAATTTCGGTAATTCCCACAGAACAGATGTGAAATGCTGAAGTGAAATGGAACTCTGGTAATCCATAAGTATAGAGGATCAATTGTAGCCTCTTTCAGTAAGTAAGAGTGTCGACCCAACGAGAAGCTAAATATAGAACAAATATTTCCTCAAGTTATATCGACCACCGATACAAATTTACGCACGCTTAACGTTCGCTTTACCTAGAATAAGTATAAAAGTAGAAGTATTTTCTAGGTGTAACGAGATAGGTTCGTAAGAACATAGAGAGTAAGCAAATAAAAACTAGGGGCTGTTTTAGGTAAAAAAGCAATAAAGTTAGTATAGCGAGTGTGGAAAAGTGGTGGTAGGAGTTGCGAAATTGTCCCTAAGCAATTGATTACTTTACTAGACCGATAGCAAGTTTTATGTGGGAGAGGCCACTGCTAGCATGTTATCCAGGACTTGGAATCCTATGCACTTATGATTGGAACTATTAGCAAGCATCCGCAACTACTAACGTTCATAAAGGTAAACCCAACCATAGCGTTAAGATATATTGGTCCCCCTTCAATCCCGTATGCATCAATTTCTATGCTAGGTTGAAGCTTATGTCACTCTTGCCCTTCAATACATAGTCCTATCAACATACAACTAACCCTATATTGTGATCCACACGCGCGCTCATATGATGGGCACCAAAGGACAGCAATATAACCACAATCAAATTAAACCAATCATAGCAATTCACCAATCACCGATAGGACAACGAAAATTTACTCAAACATCATAGGATGACAACACATCATTGGATAATAATATGAAGCATAAAGCACCATGTTCAAGTAGAGGGTACAGCGGGTTGCGGGAGAGTGGACCGCTATAAATAGATGGGGGAAGGTGATGAAGACGTTGATGAAGATGACGGAGGTGTTGGTGTAGATCGCCGTCACACGATGATGGCGCCGGCGGCGTTCCGGCGCCACCGGGAGAGAGGGGGAGAGAGCCCCCCTTCTCCTTCTTCTTCCTTGACCTTCTCTCCAGATGGGAGAAGGGTTTCCCCTCTGGTCCAGAGCCTCCATGGCGGCGGAGGGGCGAGATCCCCTTCGAGATTGGATATGTTTATCTGTCTCTCTTTGTTTCTACCTTCCAGATTCTGCCCCTTCACCGTTTTTTAAATTTCCGGATATCCGTAACTTGATACGTCCATTTTGCATCATGCTTTTATTGTTGGGGAACGTAGCAGAAATTCAAAAATTTTCCTACGTAACACCAAGATCTATCTATGGAGAGACCAGCAACGAGTAGAAAGGAGAGTGCATCTCAATACCCTTGTAGATCGCTAAGCGGAAGCGTTCAAGTGAACGGGGTTGATGGAGTCGTACTCGTCGTGATTCAGATCACCGATGATCCTAGTGCCGAACGGACGGCACCTCCGCGTTCAACACACGTACAGCTCGACGATGTCTCCCACGCCTTGATCCAGCAAGGAGAGAGGGAGAGGTTGAGGAAGACTCCATCCAGCAGCAGCACAACGGCGTGGTGGTGATGGAGGAGCGTGGCAATCCTGCAGGGCTTCGCCAAGCACCACGGGAGAGGAGGACGACTTGGGAGAGGGGGAGGGCTGCGCCAGAACTTCGTGTAAAGCTCCCATGCGTCTCCCCACTATATATAGGGGTGGAGGGGCTGGTTTCTTGCCCTCCAAGTCCATTGGGGCATTGTCCAAGGTGGGAGGAAAGAAATCCCATCATTTCCTTCCCCACCGATTGTTATCCCCCCTTTTTAGGGATCTTGATCTTATCCCTTCGGGATATGATCTTATTCCTTCTAAGGGGGAATCTTGGTGCGCCTTGACCAAGGGTGTGGGGCCTTGCCCCCACTACCCACGTCCATGTGGGTCCCCCCATGCAGGTGGGCCCCACTCCGGAACCTTCTAGAACCTTCCCGGTACAATACCGAAAAATCCCGAACATTTTCCGGTGGCCAAAATAGGACTTCCCATATATAAATCTTTACCTCCAGACCATTCCGGAACTCCTCGTGACGTCCGGGATCTCATCCGGGACTCCGAACAACATTCGGTAACCACATACAAACTTCCTTTATAACCCTAGCGTCATCGAACCTTAAGTGTGTAGACCCTACGGGTTCGGGAGACATGTAGACATGACCGAGACGTTATCCGGTCAATAACCAACAGTGGGATCTGGATACCCATGATGGCTCCCACATGTTCCACGATGATCTCATCGGATGAACCACGATGTCAAGGACTTAATCAATCCCGTATTCAATTCCCTTTGTCTATCGGTATGTTACTTGCCCGAGATTCGATCGTCGGTATCCAATACCTTGTTCAATCTCGTTACCGGCAAGTCACTTTACTCGTTCCGTAACACATCATCCCGTGATCAACTCCTTGGTCACATTGCGCATATGATGATGTCCTACCGAGTGGGCCCAGAGATACCTCTCCGTTTACACGGAGTGACAAATCCCAGTCTCGATCCGCATAAAACAATAGATACTTTCGGAGATACCTGTAGTGCACCTTTATAGTCACCCAGTTACGTTGTGACGTTTGATACACCCAAAGCACTCCTACGGTATCCAGGAGTTACACGCTCTCATGGTCGAAGGAAGAGATACTTGACATTGGCAAAGCTCTAGCAAATGAACTACACGATCTTTTGTGCTAGGCTTAGGATTGGGTCTTGTCCATCACACGATTCTCCTAATGATGTGATCCCGTTATCAACGACATCCAATGTCCATAGCCAGGAAACAATGACTATCTGTTGATCACAACGAGCTAGTCAACTAGAGGCTCACTAGGGACATATTGTGGTCTATGTAGTCACACGTGTATTACGATTTCCGGATAATACAGTTATAGCATGAATAAAACACAATTATCATGAACAAGGAAATATAATAATAATACTTTTATTATTGCCTCTAGGGCATATTTCCAACAGTCTCCCACTTGCACTAGAGTCAATAATCTAGTTCACATCGATATGTGATTAACACTCAAGGTCACATCCCCATGTGACTAACACCCAAAGAGTTTACTAGAGTCAATAATCTAGTTCACATTTACCATGTGATTAACACTCGATGAGTTCTGGGTTTGATCATGTTATGCTTGTGAGAGAGGTTATAGTCAACGGGTCTGAACCTTTCAGATCCGTGTGTGCTTTACAAATCTCTATGTCATCTCCTAGATGCAGCTACCACGTTCTATTTGGAGCTATTCCAAATAACTGTTCTACTTGGAGCTATTCTAAATTGTTGCTCCATTATACGTATCCGGTATCTCTACTCAGAGCTATCCGGATAGGTGTTAAGCTTGCATCGACATAACCCTTTACGACGAACTCTTTTACCACCTCCATAATTGAGAAAATTCCTTAGTCCACTAGTTACTAAGGATAACTTTGACCGCTGTCCTGTGATCCATTCTTGGATCACTCTTGTACCCCTTGACTGACTCATGGTAAAGCACACTTCAGGTGCGGTACACAGCATAGCATACTGTAGAGCCTATGTCTTAAGCATAGGGGACGACCTTCGTTCCTTTCTCTCTATTCTGCCATGGTCGAGGTTTAAGTCTTAACTTCATACCTTACAACTCAGGCAAGAACTCCTTCTTTGACTGATCCATCTTGAACACCTTCAAGATCACGTCAAGGCATGTGCTCATTTGAAAGTACTATTAAGCGTTTTGATCTATCCTTATAGATCTTGATGCTCAATGTTCAAGTAGCTTAATCCAGGTTTTCCATTGAAAACACTTTCCAAATAACCCTATATGCTTTCCAGAAATTCTACGTCATTTCTGATCATTAATATGTCAACAACATATACTCATCAGAAATTCTATAGTGCTCCCACTCACTTCTTTGGAAATACAAGTTTCTCATAAACTTTGTATACACCCAAAATCTTTGATCATCATCAAAGCATACATTCCAACTCCGAGATGCTCACTCCAGTCCTCAGAAGGATTGCTGGAGCTTTGCATACTTATTAGCATATTTCAGGATAGACCAAACCTTCCGGTTGTATCACATACAACCTTTCCTCAAGAATCGTCGAGGAAACAATGTTTTGACATCCTATCTGCAAGATTTCATAAATAATGCAGTAATTGCTAATATAATTCCAACAGACTCTTAGCATCGCTACGAGTGAGAAAGTCTCATCGTAGTCAACTCCTTGAACTTGTCGAAAAACATCTTAACGACAAGTCGAGCTTTCTCAATGGTGACACTTACCATCATTGTCTGTCTTCCTTTCAAAATCCATATGTACCTAACAGCCTTACGACCATCAAGTAGTTCTTCCAAAGTCTACACTTTGTTTTCATACATGGATCCTCTCTCGGATTTTATGGCCTTGAGCCATTTATCGGAATCCGGGCCCACCATCGCTTCTCCATAGCTTGTAGGTTCATTGTTGTCTAGCAACATGACTTCCAAGACAGGATTACGTACCACTCTGAAGTAGTACGCATCCTTGTCATCCCACGAGGTTTGGTAGTGACTCGATCCGAAGTTTCATGATCACTATCATAAGCTTCCACTTCAGTTGGTGTACGTGCCACAGGAACAACTTCCTGTGCTCTGCTACACACTTGTTGAAGTGACGGTTCAATAACCTCATCAAGTCTCCACCATCCTCCCACTCAATTCTTTCGAGAGAAACTTTTCCTCGAGAAAGGACCCGATTAAAGAAAAACAATCCATATTGCTTTCGGATCTGAATTAGGAGGTATACCCAACTGTTTTGGGTGTCCTATGAAGATACATTTTATCCGCTTTGGGTTCGAGCTTAATCCTGAAACTTTTTCACATAAGCGTCGCAGCCCCAAACCTTTAAGAAACGACAACTTAGGTTTCTCTAAACCATAATTCATACGGTGTCATCTCATCGGAATTACATGGTGCCCTATTTAAAGTGAATGTGGTTGTCTCTAATGCCTAACCCATGAACAATAGTGGTAATTCCATAAGAGACATCATGGTACGCACCATATCCAATAGGGTGCAACTATGACGTTTGGACACACCATCACACTATGGTGTTCCAGGCTGTATCAGTTGTGAAACAATTTCCACAATGTCTTAATTCTGTGTCAAACTCGTGATTCAGATATTCATCTCTATGATCATATCATAGATCTTTTATCCTCTTGTCACAACGATCTTTCAACTTCACGCTGAAATTACTTGAACCTTTCAATAATTCAGACTCGTGATTCATCAAGTAAATATACTCAACATCTACTCGAATCATCTGTGAAGTAAGAACATAACGATGTTCACTGCATGCCTCAGCACTCATTGGACTGCACACATCAAAATGTGTTACTTCCAACAAGTTGCTATCTTGTTCCATCTTACTGAAAACGAGGCTTTTCAGTCATCTTGCCCATGTGGTATGATTTGCATGTCCCAAGTGATTCAAAATCAAGTGAGTCAAAACGGTCCATTTGCATGGAGTTTCTTCATGCATATACACCAATAGACATGGTTCGCATGTCTCAAACTTTTCAAAACGAGTGAGTCCAAAGATCCATCAACATGGAGCTTCTTCATGCGTTTTATACCATTATGACTTACATGGCAGTGCCACAAGTAAGTGGTACTATCATTACTATCTTATATCTTTTGGCATGAAAATGTGTATCCCTACGATCAAAATTCAATAAACCATTCCTTTAGGTGCAAGAGCACTTATTCAGGTTTAATACTAATCTTGATGGTAGAGGGAGCGTGCGATGTTAGATCACATCAAACTTGGAAACACTTCCAACACGTATCGTCAGCTCACCTTTAGCTAGTCTCCGTTTTATTCCGTAGCTTTTACTTCGAGTTACTAAAACTTAGCAACCGAACCGGTATCTAATACCCCGGTGCTACTAGGAGTACTAGTAAAGTACACATTAACACAATGTATATCCAATATACTTCTATCGACCTTGCCAGCCTTCTCATCTACCAAGTATCTAGGGTAATTCTGCTCCAGTGGCTGTTCCCCTTATTACAGAAGCACTCAGTCTCGGGTTTGGGTTCAACCTTGGGTTTCTTCACTAGAGCAGCAGCTGATTTGCCGTTTCATGAAGTATCCCTTCTTGCCCTTGCCCTTCTTGAAACTAGCGGTTTCACCAACCATCAACAATTGATGCTCCTTCTTGATTTCTACTTTCGCGGTGTCAAACATCGCGAATACCTCAAGGATCATCATATCTATCCCTGATATGTTATAGTTCATCACGAAGCTCTAACAGCTTGGTGGCAATGACTTTGGAGAACCATCACTGTCTTATCTGGAAGATCAACTCCCACTCGATTCAAATGATTGTTGTACTCAGACAATCTGAGCACAAGCTCAACAATTGAGCTTTTCTCCTTAGTTTGCAGGTTAAGAAAGTCATCGGAGGTCTTATACCTCTTGACATAGGCACGAGCCTGAAATCCCAATTTCAGCCCTCAAAACATCTCATATGTTTCGCGACGTTTCAAAAATATCTTTGGTGCCTCAACTCTAAACCGTTTAACTGAACTATCACGTAGTTATCAAAACGTGTATGTCAGATGTTCGCAACAACCACAGACAACGTTCGAGGTTCAGCACACTGAGCGGTGCATTAAGGACATAAGCCTTCTATGAAGCAATGAGGACAATCCTCAGTTTACGGACCTAGTCCGCATAATTGCTACTATCAACTTTCAACTAATTTTTCTCTAGGAACATATCTAAACAGTAGAACTATAGCGTGAGCTACGACATAATTTGCAAAATCCTTTTGACTATGTTCAGGATAATTAAGTTCATCTTATGAACTCCCACTCAGATAGACATCCCTCTAGTCATCTAAGTGATTACATGATCCGAGTCAAACTAGGCCGTGTCCGATCATCACGTGAGACGGACTAGTCATCATCGGTGAACATCTTCATGTTGATCGTATCTTCTATACGACTCATGTTCGACCTTTCGGTCTCCGTGTTCCGAGGCCATGTCTGTACATGCTAGGCTCGTCAAGTTAACCCTAAGTGTTTCGCGTGTGTAAATCTGTCTTACACCTGTTGTATGTGAACGTTAGAATCTAACACCCGATCATCACGTGGTGCTTCGAAACACGAACTGTCGCAACGGTGCACAGTTAGGGGAGAACACTTCTTGAAATTGTTGTAAGGGATCATCTTATTTACTACTGTCGTTCTAAGAAAATAAGATGTATAAACATGATAAACATCACATGCAATCAAATAGTGACATGATATGGCCATCATCACTTTGCTCCTTTTGATCTCCATCTTCGGGGCTCCATGATCATCATCGTCACCGGCATGACACCATGATCTCCATCATCATGATCTCCATCATCGTGTCTTCATGAAGTTGCCTCGCCAACTATTACTTCTACTACTATGGCTAACGGTTATCAATAAAGTAAAGTAATTACATGACGTTTAAGTTGACACGCAGGTCACAAATAAATAAAGACAACTCCTATGGCTCCTGCCGGTTGTCATACTCATCGACATGCAAGTCGTGATTTCTATTACAAGAACATGATCAATCTCATACATCACATATATCATTCATCACATCCTTTTTGGCCATATCACATCACATAGCATACCCTACAAAAACAAGTTAGACGTCCTCTAATTGTTGTTTGCATGTTTTACGTGGCTGATATGGGTTTCTAGCAAGAACGTTTCTTACCTACGCATGAACCACAACGTGATATGCCAATTGCTATTTACCCTTCATAAGGACCCTTTTCATTGAATCCGATCCGACTAAAGTGGGAGAGACAGACACCCGCCAGCCACCTTATGCAACTAGTGCATGTTTGTCGGTGGAACCGGTCTCACGTAAGCGTACGTGTAAGGTTGGTCCGGGCCGCTTCATCCCACGATGCCGCCGAATCAAGATAAGACTAGTAACGGCAAGCATATTGAACAATATCAACGCCCACAACTACTTTGTGTTCTACTCGTGCAAAGAATCTACGCAATAGACCTAGCTCATGATGCCACTGTGGGGAACGTAGCAGAAATTCAAAATTTTCCTACGTAACACCAAGATCTATCTATGGAGAGACCAGCAACGAGTAGAAAGGAGAGTGCATCTACATACCCTTGTAGATCGCTAAGCGGAAGCGTTCAAGTGAACGGGGTTGATGGAGTCGTACTCGTCGTGATTCAGATCACCGATGATCCTAGTGCCGAACGGACGGCACCTCCGCGTTCAACACACGTACAGCTCGACGATGTCTCCCACGCCTTGATCCAGCAAGGAGAGAGGGAGAGGTTGAGGAATACTCCATCCAGCAGCAGCACAACGGCGTGGTGGTGATGGAGGAGCGTGGCAATCCTGCAGGGCTTCGCCAAGCACCACGAGAGAGGAGGACGACTTGGGAGAGGGGGAGGGCTGCGCCAGAACTTCGTGTAAAGCTCCCATGCGTCTCCCCACTATATATAGGGGTGGAGGGGCTGGTTTCTTGCCCTCCAAGTCCATTGGGGCGTTGGCCAAGGAGGGAGGAAAGAAATCCCATCATTTCCTTCCCCACCGATTGTTATCCCCCCTTTTTAGGGATCTTGATCTTATCCCTTCGGGATATGATCTTATTCCTTCTAAGGGGGAATCTTGGTGCGCCTTGACCAGGGGTGTGGGGCCTTGCCCCCACTACCCACGTCCATGTGGGTCCCCCCATGCAGGTGGGCCCCACTCCGGAACCTTCTAGAACCTTCCCGGTACAATACCGAAAAATCCCAAACATTTTCCGGTGGCCAAAATAGGACTTCCCATATATAAATCTTTACCTCCGGACCATTTCGGAACTCCTCGTGACGTCCGGGATCTCATCCGGGACTCCGAACAACATTCGGTAACCACATACAAACTTCCTTTATAACCCTAGCGTCATCGAACCTTAAGTGTGTAGACCCTACGGGTTCGGGAGACATGTAGACATGACCGAGACGTTCTCCGGTCAATAACCAACAGCGGGATCTAGATACCCATGATGGCTCCCACATGTTCCACGATGATCTCATCGGATGAACCACGATGTCAAGGACTTAATCAATCCCGTATTCAATTCCCTTTGTCTATCGGTATGTTACTTGCCCGAGATTCGATCGTCGGTATCCAATACCTTGTTCAATCTCGTTACCGGCAAGTCACTTTACTCATTCCGTAACACATCATCCCGTGATCAACTCCTTGGTCACATTGCGCATATGATGATGTCCTACCGAGTGGGCCCAGAGATACCTCTCCGTTTACACGGAGTGACAAATCCCAGTCTCGATCCGCATAAAACAATAGATACTTTCGGAGATACCTGTAGTGCACCTTTATAGTCACCCAGTTACGTTGTGACGTTTGATACACCCAAAGCACTCCTACGGTATCCAGGAGTTACACGCTCTCATGGTCGAAGGAAGAGATACTTGACATTGGAAAAGCTCTAGCAAATGAACTACACGATCTTTTGTGCTAGGCTTAGGATTGGGTCTTGTCCATCACACGATTCTCCTAATGATGTGATCCCGTTATCAACGACATCCAATGTCCATAGCCAGGAAACAATGACTATCTGTTGATCACAACGAGCTAGTCAACTAGAGGCTCACTAGGGACATATTGTGGTCTATGTATTCACACGTGTATTACGATTTCCGGATAATACAGTTATAGCATGAATAAAAGACAATTATCATGAACAAGGAAATATAATAATAATACTTTTATTATTGCCTCTAGGGCATATTTCCAACATTTATATCAATATTTATTGCATTATGGGTTGTTATTACACATTATGTCACAATACTTATGCCTATTCTCTCTTATTTTACAAGGTTTACATAAAGAGGGAGAATGCCGGCAACTGGGATTCTGGGCTGGAAAAGGAGCAAATATTAGAGACATATTCTGGACAGCTCCAAAAGTCCTGAAACTTCATGGATGATGTTTTCCAAATATATAAAAAATACTGAGCGCAATAACCTCACCAGGGGGCCACACCGTTCCCACGAGGGTGGGGGGCGCGCCCTACCCCCAGGGCGCGTCCCCCTACCTCGTGGGCTCCTTGGTGGCCCTCCGGTGGCCATCTTCTGCTATATGGAGTCTTTCGATGGGAAAAAAATCATAAGCCATCTTCTCGGGCGAAACTCCGCCGCCACGAGGCGGAACCTTGGCGGAACCAATCTAGGGCTCTGGCGGAGCTGTTCTGCCAGAAAAACTTCCCTCCCGGAGGGGGAAATCATCGCCATCGTCATCACCAACGCTCCTCTCAACGGGAGAGGGCAATCTCCATCAACATCTTCATCAACACCATCTCATCTCAAAACCCTAGTTCATCTCTTGTATCCAATTCTTGTCTCCAAGTTCGGGATTGGTGCTAGTAGGTTGCTAGTAGTGTTAATTACTCCTTGTAGTTGATGCTAGTTGGTTTAATTGGTGGAAGATCATATGTTCAGATCCTATATGCATATTAATACCCCTATGATTATGAACATGTTTATACTTTGTGAGTAGTTACTTTTGTTCCTGAGGACATGGGAGAAGTCTTGCTATTAGTAGTCATGTGAATTTGGTATTCATTCGATATTTTGATGAGATGTATGTCGTTTCTTCTCTAGTGGTGTTATGTGAACGTCGACTACATGACACTTCACCATTATTTGGGCCTAGAGGTAGGCATTGGGAAGTAATAAGTAGATGATGGGTTGCTAGAGTGACAGAAGCTTAAACCCTAGTTTATGCGTTGCTTCGTAAGGGGCTGATTTGGATCCATATGTTTCATGCTATGGTTAGGTTTACCTTAATACTTTTGTTGTAGTTGTGGATGCTTACAATAGAGGTTAATCATAAGTGGGATGCTTGTCCAAGTAAGGGCAGCACCCAAGCACCGGTCCACCCACATACCAAATTATCAAAGTACCGAATGCGAATCATAGGAACGTGATGAAAACTAGCTTGATGATATTTCCATGTGTCCTCGGCAGCGCTTTTCTTTATATAAGAGTTTGTCCAGGCTTGTCCTTTGCTACAAAAAGGATTGGGCCACCTTGCTGCACTTTATTTACTTTTGTTACTTGTTGCTCGTTACAAATTATCCTATCACAAAACTATCTGTTACCACTTATTTAGTACTTGCGGGAAGTATCTTGCTGGAAACCGCTTATCATTTCATTCTGCTCCTCGTTGGGTTCGACACTCTTACTTATCGAAAGGACTACGATAGACCCCCTATTCTTGTGGGTCATCATAACTCCGATTGGGCTGAAATTTGGACACGATTTTTATACGGATATTGGATTTCTTGCAGCAAAAGAAGGGCACCAACGGCCTTACGGGGTGGCCACGAGGGCTCAGGGCGCGCCTAACCCCCTGGGGCGCGCACCCCTGCCTCGTGGCCCCCTCGGGCATCGCCCTGCGTTGATTCTTTTTCCCAAAAATCACATATATTCGAAAAAAATCTTCGTTAGTTTTTATCCCGTTTGAACTCCGTTTGATATGGATTTTCTGCGAAATAAAAAACATGCAACAAACAGGAACTGGCACTGGGCACTGGATCGATACGTTAGTCCCAAACATAGTATAAAAAGTTGACAAAACTATATGAAAGTTGTAGAATATAGGTATGGAACAATCAAAAATTATAGATACAACGGAGACGTATCAGCATCCCCAAGCTTAATTCCTGCTCGTCCTCAAGTAGGTAAATGATAAAAAAGATAATTTTTGATATTGAATGCTACCTAGCATAATCTTGATCATGTAATCTAATCATGACATGAATATTAAGACACGAGTGATTCAAAGCAATAGTCTATCATTTGACATTAAGAAAATAATACTTCAAGCATACTAATAAAGCAATCATGTCTTTTCAAAATAACATGGCCAAAGAAAGTTATCCCTACAAAATCATATGGTCTAGCTATGCTCCATCTTCACCACACAAAATATTCAAATCATGTACAACCCCGATGACAAGCCAAGCAATTGTTTCATACTTTTGATGTTCCCAAACCTTTTCAACTTTCACGTAATACATTAGCGTGAGCCATGGACATAGCACTATAGGTGGAATAGAATATGATGATGGAGGTTGTGTGGAGAATACAAAAAGGAGAGAGTCTCACATTGACGCGGCTAATCAACGGGCTATGGAGATGCCCATTGTCGGCGTCCTGGGAATGGGGGTCCCCAGACTTGCCTGCATGCGGCCCACGACGTGGCTGGGCTGGCAGGTCTGTATGACCCATCTTCATTGACAAGGCATTCAAGACCCTCGCGAGGGGCCAAGCCTCGCGAGGCGGACGACGCAAGACCTCCTCAGGAGCGGCCACGCAGGCAGGCTCGCAAGGGGCGGAGAGATCAAGGCGGGGCAAACCTCGCGAGGTCCTCGTGACGTAAGCCATGACGATCAAGACCAGGCGGGCGCCAAGCGGGCGCCAACGCGCGCAATGTCCTTGTTTCCTCTTTGGTGCCAAGGGGGAAAGTGCAGGTGCGGAGTACCGAGGCATTATGCAAAGGTTTTCGTATTGGTGCAACAAGACCAAGATCCGAAGGACGGCTGGACGGAGGTCACCATGGAGCACAAGACGACGTCACCACCAGAGCCTTTGGCAGGCGAAGACCATCTTTTGTGAGGATAACTTGTACTAGTTGTCCCCTTTCGAATTGGCCGTTGTTGGCTCCCTTCCCGCACAATATTTGGAAAGAGGACGAGAGCCTATATAAGTAGAACTAGCCTCCACAGTAAGGAGGGACGACGGACGATGAACGATGAGAGAAAAGAGAGAGGAAAGGGGGAGAAGAGAGCACAAGTGAATGAGAGACAAGTGAGGATCGACCTGATCACGAATCCACTAAGCACAAGAACACCTCAACCTCATGAGGCTGTTCTTCCCTTTGTAACTGTTCTTCATCAGCCCAAGAGGCAATCCACCACCACTACACTGGAGTAGGGTATTACACCACAACGGTGGTCCGAACCAGTATAAATCTTGTGTCTTTCTGTGCTGTGAGTTCATTGAGTCCGTCTGTGAGATCTTAGAGAGCTAGGGCGCGGATCGATAGGGAGAAAACCTTCGCGCGCACCCCAGTGGTCCAACCTCGAGGGTTTGCCAGAACCCGTGATCCTACATTTGGCGCGCCGGGTAGGGGTGCGCTGAAGCTTCCTTCCATCGCTCTGTGCTCTGTTGCTTCGCCGTCTCCATGGCAGACGCGTGCCGTGCTCGTGCCGAGCGCCGAGATGCCCTCGCTGCCCACGTTGCTCAGACGGCTCCGGTCGGCGGGCCGCCTCGTCGTTCCCCGTCGCCTTCCGCCAACGTCGCCACCGGACTGACGGGGAACGAGCAGCAAGCATCCTCGCTGCATCCCTCGGTGCGGCGGGATGGCCACACCGACACTCCATCGCTGACCCTGACCGGTTCTTCTTCCCATGCACGTCGCCCTCCCATGGATGCACGGGCTGCGCTCGTCATGGCGCACGAGCTCCTGCGCTACCGTCCGGTCGACAACCTCTATGAGGATTGGCTCGACCGCATCGCTGAGCTTGTCCGCGCCGCAGGGGGATCCCCTGTGTCGTCCCTCTCTCCGCCTCGCCCTCCGCCAGTTACGGGCGACGTAGCTCACGGAGCGCCTCCACCACCTTAGCCCCAAGACGGCGCCCTGGCGCCAAGATGCGTGGGTCCGCGACGCGACCCGCCACGTCCTGTGCCCGCGCGTGAAGAGAGAAGCTGTCAAGAAGTCCCTCGGCCGCAACAAAACGCTACGCCGCTCCTCACACCATCGCGCCAGGACCGGCTGCTGCGGCAAGCCCGCGCGCCACCTATTGCGGCAGGAAGCGGACCCCATCAAGACCAAGCTCCACTCCCGAGGCAGGTCCCGGTGACCACAGTTGGCTGCCGTGCCTTCACCCTCGAGCAAGTTCAAGCCAGATCTACCTCCTCGCTACGACGACACCCCCGACCCCGAAGAGTTCTTCCAACTCTATGAGCTGAGCATCGAAGTGGCCAACGGCGACGAGAAGGTCATGGCGAACTGGTTTCCCATGGCTCTCAAGGAAGGCGCACGCTCCTGGCTTCTGAACCTGCCTCCGGGCTCAATCTTCTCCTGGGACGAAATGCGCACCCGCTTCATCGCCAACTTCCAGGGCACTCGCGACCGCCCCCGGTCGCGGGCGACCTGCGCCACATGAAGCAACAACCAGGAGAGACCCTGTAGAAATACATTCAGCGCTTCAACAGCGCACGGATCAAGATCCCCAAGGTGACCGACAAAGCCATCATCTCTGCGTTCTCTGATGGCGTCCGCGACGTCAAGATGAAGGAGGAGCTCGCCATCCATGAAGTGTTGTGCACGATCCTGGAGCTGTTCAACATCGCGACCAAGTGTGCTAGAGCTGAGGAGGGGTGCCTCTCCCTCCTCGAGCTTCCTGCTGCGGACCTAGAGGAGAAGAAGGCCAAGGCCAAGGACGTGAAGCGCAAGGGAGCAGCCGTGCTTGCAGCGGAACCAGACACCAAGCGTGGCAGAGACCAACCAGAGTCATCCAAGGGCAGCCGTTCGTTCTGCGCCTTCCACAACCTGAACACCCACAATACCAGCGACTGTCAAGAGCTCAGAGCCATTCGCGAAGGGCGCTTCGGTCGACGCCCCGAGCACGGCGACCGGGGCTAAAACCGAGGAGGAGGGCGTGGTGGCGGACGCTGGGACGACCGTGGCCCGCGCCAGGAGTGGCGCAATCGGTCTCGCGGGGACCGCTGGCAGGATCAGTCTCGCGAGGGCGCCTGGAGAGATCAGCCTCGTGAGGATCGTCCTCAAGGCAACGTCGGGCTCCCACCGTTGCCACCACCGCCAAGAAGGAATGACGAACACTATCAGGACGAGGGGGCTGGAGGCTTCCAGGAACCACGCACTATCGCCTGCATCTTGGGCAGAGCACGGCCCCCAGCCTCGCAGCGTATCTTCAAGCAATTTGCTCGTGAAGTGAATGCGGTCCTCCCCAAGCTCGAAGCCACGCGCCCGCTCAAATGGTCCCAGTGCCCCATTACGTTCAACTCGGCAGACCAGCTCAAGTGCGCAGCTACCGCTGGCACCCTCCCGATACTTTGCTCCTCAGTCATCAGCAACGTGCAAGTTATCAAGACCCTCATCGACGGCGGTGCAAGGCTCAACGTCCTATCCGTCGACACGTTCGACAGCCTCCTGCTACCTCTTGAGCACTGCGTTGGATTTCTCCGAAGAGGAAGGGATGATGCAGCAAAGTAGCGTAAGTATTTTCCTCAGTTTTTGAGAACCAAGGTATCAATCCAGTAGGAGACTACGCGCGAGTCCCTCGCACCTGCACAAAACAAATAAATCCTCGCAACCAACGCAAATAGGGGTTGTCAATCCCTATAGGGCCACTTACGAGAGTGAGATCTGGTAGATATGATAAGATAAATTTTTTGGTATTTTTATGATAAAAGATGGAAAGTAAAATAAAGGCAAAGTAAATAGCAAAGGAAATAACTAAGTAGTAGGAGATCAATATGATAAAGATAGAATTGAGCATAAGTATTCACTAGTGGCTTCTCTCGGGGGCCATAGGTTTCACTAGTGGCTTCTCTCAAGAGCATAAGTATTCTACGGTGGGTGAACAAATTACTGTTGAGCAATTGACAGAATTGAGCATAGTTATGAGAATATCTAGGTATGATCATGTATATAGGCATCACGTCCGAGACAAGTAGACCGACTCCTGCCTGCATCTACTACTATTACTCCACTCATCGACCGTTATCTAGCATGCATCAAGAGTATTAAGTTAAAAATAGAGTAACGCCTTAAGCAAGATGACATGATGTAGAGGGATAGACTCATGCAATATGAAGAAAACCCCATCTTGTTATCCTTGATGGCAACAATACAATACGTGCCTTGCTGCCCTTACTGTCACCGGGAAAGGACACCGCAAGATTGAACCCAAAGCTAAGCACTTCTCCCATTGCAAGAAAGATCAATCTAGTAGCCCAAACCAAACTGATAATTCAAAGAGACTTGCAAAGATAACCAATCATACATAAAAGAATTCAGATAAGATTCAAATATTATTCATAGATAGACTTGATCATAAACCCACAATTCATCGGTCTCAACAAACACACCGCAAAAGAAGATTACATCGAATAGATCTCGACAAGAGAGGGGGAGAACATTGTATTGAGATCCAAAAAGAGAGAAGAAGCCATCTAGCTACTATGGACCCGTAGGTCTGAGGTAAACTACTCACACTTCATCAGAGAGGCTATGGTGTTGATGTAGAAGCCCTCCGTGATCGATGCCCCCATCGGCGAAGCTCCGGAACAGGCCCCAAGATGGGATCTCGTGGATACAGAAAGTTATGGCGGTGGAATTAGGGTTTTGGCTCCTCTTCTGATCGTTTGGGGGTACGTGGATATATATAGGAGGAAGGAGTACGTCGGTGGAGCAACAGGGGGCCCACGAGGGTGGAGGGCGCGCCTGGTGGGGGTAGGCGCCCCCTTCTTCGTGGCCTCCTCTTTTCTTTCTTGACGTAGGGTCCAAGTCTTCCGGGTCTTGTTCGTTAAGAAAATCACGTTCCCGAAGATTTCATTCCGTTTGATATTCCTTTTCTTCGAAACCCTAAAACGGGTAAAAAACAGCAATTTTGGGTTGGGCCTCCGGTTAATAGGTTAGTACCAAAAATAATCTAAAAGTGGATAATAAAGCCCAATAATGTCCAAACCAGTAGATAATATAGCATGGAGCAATCAAAAATTATAGATACGTTGGAGACGTATCAAGCATCCCCAAGCTTAATTCCCGCCCGTCCTCGAGTAGGTAAATGATAAAAACAGATTTTTTGATGCAGAGTGCTACTTGGCATAATTTTAATATAATTCTTCTTAATTGTGGTATGAATATTCAAATCCGAAAGATGCAAGATAAAAGTTCAGATTGACATAAAAATAATAATACTTCAAGCATACTAACTAAGCAATTATGTCTTCTCAAAATAACATGGCCAAAGAAAGTTCATCCCTACATAATCATATGGTTTAGTCATGTTTCATTTTCGTCACACAAGAATGCTCTCATAATGCACAACCCCGATGACAAGCCAAGCAATTGTTTCATACTTTAGTTCTCAAACCTATAAACTTTCATGCAATATATGAGCGCGAGCCATGAATATAGCACTATAGGTGGAATATAATATAATGAGGGGGGTTATGTGGAGAAGACAAAAGAGAAGAAAGTCTCACATCAACGAGGCTAATCAATGGGCTATGAAGATGCCCACCGATTGATGTTAATGCAAGGAGTAGGGATTGCCATGCAACAGATGCACTAGAGCTATAAATGTATGAAAGCTCAACAAAAGAAACTCGTGAGTGTGCATCCAACTTGCTTGCTCACGAAGATCTAGGGCACTTTAGAAGGCCCATTGTTGGAATATACAAGCCAAGTTCTATAATAAAAATTCCCACTAGTATATGAAAGTGACAAAACAAGAGACTTTCTAACATAAAGATTATGGTGCTACTTTGAAGCACAAGTGTGGCAAAGGATAGTAACATTGTCTCTTTTTTTTTTCTTTTTTTTTTATGGTCTTTCTCTTTTTATGGCCCTTCTCTTTTTTTACTTCAGAAATAGCTATCGGAATCGTTGGTGTTGCCTTGTGATTCGAATTAAGTGCGTGGTCCGATTCTATATTCAGTCTCTTTGATGAATTATTGGAGGTAGGGTGGCAGGCCAAGTACTGACCACTTTATGCTTCACGGGCTGACAAAAGCCTGCGGCCTATGGTTCAAGTCCAAGCTTTCCTTTGTTTTGCTATCACGAGCGTGTCTATTCCAGGTTCCACGCCTTACCAAAAAAAACTTGTGCAGGTTCCGCTGCATACGACAACAAGTTACGGCCTCGTATTCTCGCACGTGACATAGATGGACCACAGAGCGTAGGTTCGGTTCATTCGACGTGACGGGTCCAAACACATCCTTCGAGCGAACCTACAACAGCGTTGTGTGGAACCTGGGATGTTTCCCATTTTCAGCTGTGTATGTGTGCAAAGCTGCTCAAGTGCTAGCTAGTACATGTACGTATCAAAAACTTCAGCAATGTCTATACGGCTTGTACATATGTATATGTTTCTAAATACCTGAGCGCTGGTTTGTAAGTACGCCTACCTATGGAAACGCACACGTACAGGTAGCTGTATGTAAAAAGAAAAAAACCGGTTCGTGGTGTGGTATGGGCGGCGGCCGGTTCAGTCTTCGTGTTTACTGGGGCTTCAGATTTTCATTATCCGGTTCCACGGCAGTGATCGAGCGGTTAGCAGGTTGCCAGTTCCAACCTTTTGTTGGTCTTTCGGCCCTTCCCTTTACATAAAAAAAATGGTTCGTGGGTTGCCGGTTCCATCGTCCCATTGAATGGGGCTTCACATTTTCGTCCTCTGGTTCAGTGATGGCGGTCAAGCGGTCCACCCTTTTGTTGATATTTCGATGGGCAACTCTTCAAAAAGAAAAAATGGTTGGTGGGTTGGCATGGTTGTCGCTCAGTTCCATCGTCCCATTGACCGGGACTTCACCTTGCGATCCTCCGGTTCCATGGTAGTGATCAAGCGGTTCAACCTTTTATTGGTCTTCACGTCAGCCCCTTTTCACATAAAAATGGTTCGCAGGGTGGTATGATGGGCGTCCGGTTCGGTCGTCCTATCGACGGGGCTTCAGGTTTTCAATGTCCGGTTCCAAGTACAGTTTTGACGGTTCCGTGGAGGTGGGACATCATCCCTTCGCAAATTCTATTTCAGTTCCAAATATAGTTTTAACGGTTCGACGAAGGTGAGACGTCGGTCCTTCGCAAATTCTATTCCAGTTCCAAGTATAATTTTGACGGTTCCGCGGAGGTGGGATGTCGCCCTTCGCAAATTGCATTCCAGTTCCAAGTATAATTTTGCCGGTTCCGAGGAGGTGGGGCGTTGTCCCTTCGCAAATTCTATTCCAGTTCCAAGTATAGTTTTGACGGTTCCACGGAGGTGGGACGTTGTCCCTTCGCAAATTCTATTCCAGTTCCAAGTATAGTTTTGATGGTTCGACGGAGGTGAGACGTCGGTCCTTCGCAAATTCTATTCCAGATGCAAGTATAATTTTGACGGTTCCGCGGAGGAGGGACGGCGGCCCTTCACAAATTGTATTCAAGTTCCAAGTATAATTTTGACCGTCCCACAAAGGTACATCTGCTTCTTCTAGTTTTTTTAAGAGAGATGTCCTTCTTTCTAGTTGTTCTCTCTTGAGGAAACTATAAGTACAAGTGACAGAGAGCGCATGTGAGAAAATAAAGAGAAACGTTGCAGCCAAGAAAGTGAGCACACATGCACAAGCTTGCTGGTCCTCTACATCTTCTACGATGGGTTAGCACAAGCATCCACGAGATGGAAAACACTAGCACATGTGCATAGGTACTAATCAAGAGTAGAGTAGGTAGTAGCATGCCCGGTGGGCTCGGTAGCTTGCCCTCCTGATGTGCAGAAGGACCCCCTCTTTGAAGTACTTGTTGCATGGGACGTCATCTTATTTTGGTCGCATCTATTTTATCTTATGGCTAGAGGTTCCATCTGGCTGGTCATATGGGTCTTGTCCTCGTCACTCCCCTGTCGCAAACAACTGGACCACTGATACTGCCCCGCACAGCTGCAGCCTTTGTCAGGCAAACCGACCACAGAAACTCCCCAAAACCCTCCTTATTTTCTCTCTCACACACACTCAGCACGAATCACGGGGAGTATTGTTGACACAATTTTACCGAGATTCCCTACCAGAACGTACGTGGGTCACAACTATCGGAACCGTAGGTTCATGCGTTGAGATCAGAACCTTTGGCTCAGACCACTTCCTTTTCTCTCTTCACATCTAATTTATTTCGCATCTACAACTGTCCAACATACTGACAACTCTGTGCAAAAGGTTCTGGCTCAAAGTCTGTTGCTGCTGGACCGTCAGCGTCTCCTGGCATAGTTGTGTCACGGGCCTCTAGTGACGGTTCCAATTTTTTTGTTTTTAGTGATGCTAAAGTTCCATGTGTGAATATACGTTACGGCCCCGTTTCCCCCTGGTTGTAATAGTCCTTTTGACTTTATTTACTTTATTATAGATAAACTACGCTCTTACCCTACGTACAGTTCTATAAAGTATCTAGATGGGCAGTGTGGGATCCGATAACACTAATCAGGAACCGTAATTCTGGTCTGTAGTTTTATTTTGTCTTTTGCGCTCATTTCTTTTTTGCCAAACTTATACTACAAGACAGCACATGCTCCACACTGAAGCCACGCCATAAAACAATGAAAACGTCAACTAACTGGAACCTTATTTTCAGGACCGATTCAATGCAACGTCCAAACGGAAGTATTCATTCAGCTTTACATTCGATCAAAGTTGTACAAAATTCAAAAGGTTGTTAAAAAATGTTCGTTGATTCACAAAAAAAAAAGTCTAAGATATATAGTTTTAGATAAAATATAAAGGGGAAAGGACCAGATTTAACGACTTCACAGAAAGAAGAAAGTCTAGCACCAACCCAAACCACTGGCTCACAGCCACAACATGAAAAAAATAGGCCCACAAAAAAAATAGAACACCAGCTCACAGCCTCACCGTGCAGGGCGCCTGCAGCCCCTGTCTTCGTTGTCGTCGTCTCCTCAGTCGAGGCATGGGGCTCACCACAGTCTTTGTTGCTCGCAGAAGAGGATAGGGGCCCGAGTCATTTTCCTCATCGTCAGGTGGCCTCACCAGATCTGGAGGTAGAGAGCAGCCGGTGCTCCAAATCGATGGCGCTGGTGCGACTCATGTGAGAGGAGGATCGGCGTGGTGCGGTGGAGGAAGTGAGTACAGGAGCGAGAGATTGAGAATGGCGTGATTCAGTTCTGGGGAGAAGAGAGAGAGAGGTGAGGGCCACGTGTGGGGTGAGGTAAGAGAAATTAATGGGGAGGTGGAGGAACTATCGAGAGTTCTGGACGTGGCTGAGAGAGAAAAAAAAGAGGTCCATGCGTGAAGTGGTGTACTGAGCAACTAGAGCCTTTTTCCCTCCCCCTCATCCATTTTATCACGTATGGGTGGTGCAAGGAGATCCGGCAAGGAGATCCAATCTCCCATACTTATTCTTGATTGCAGCAGAGGGCCTTTCGTGCCTCCTTAAATTCAGTTCTTCGTCATCGTTTGCAGGTATTCAGGTGGCCCCAACGGCTCCCACCGTTAACCACTTGTTGTTTGCAGATGACAGCCTGTTGCTATTCAAGGCCAATGTAGAGGGTGCAGATGTGGCATCAAACTTGCTTGAGACCTACTGTGCAGCTTCGGGGCAAAGAATCAATCATGAGAAGTCTTCGATTTTTTTCAGCAAGTCTTGTCAGGCTGCTTTGAAGGAAGCCATCAAAAACACCTTACATGTGCACAAGGAGACCTTGAATGAATGCTATTTAGGTATTCCCACCGATGTGGGACGCTCAAAAAATGGCACGTTCAAATATTTGAGGGACCGTGTTTGGGAGAAGATCAAAGGCTGGATGGAGAAACTGTTGTCCTCAGCAGGTAAAGAAGTCTTGATCAAAGTTGTGTCCCTTGTGCGGGGCGGTTGATTCGTGGAGACATGCCCTCTTTGTGGGTCCGATGTCAAGCAGTGTCTGGGCCCTAGCTCCGGAGGAGTTGGTTCATCACCTAGTGGATAGAATGGAAGAACACCCCAAGGATTGGCTCTTCGCTATGAGTGATGCTCTGAGCAGAGATATGTTTGCGCATATGATCGTCATCATGTGGGCAATTTGGCGGGCTCGTAGGAAAGCAATCTATGAGGACATTTTCTAGTCGCCCCACTCCATTAACGGATTCATCACAAGCTTTCTGGATGATCTGAGACATATCAATGCAGGTGAGCCTCGAAAGACCGTCGTGAAAGCCACGAGGCCAACCCAGTGGCAGCCCCGGCCACGGGATGTGTGAAAATAAATGTAGATGCGGCGGCTCCCAGGCATGCAAGATTTGGGGCCGTGGGGGCAATCTGTAGAAGCCCGGATGGTGTGTTCTTGGGAACGTCAGCTTTGATTCTGAGGCACATCGGAGACCCGGAGACGCTAGAAGCCATGGCGATCAGGGAAGGGCTTGCACTTGCGGAGGACCTGCACCAAATGACATTCTAAAATAAGTCCAAATAAAAATGATGTTAATGACATAACTGCTTCTTTCGATTGAGAAAAAACACGAAACATAAAATTATTTTTTTCTTATAGCTACAGATTTTCACTTGCGGACCAGACCTTATTGCGTGAGAACATCTACAACCAGACACCATATCCGTTCGTAAACACCTGAACTGGCTGCCCGATCAGTGTCCGGACAAAACACTGCCACCCAACCAAGGTCCCCATATCCGGCCCAAATGCGCGGACTTACCGACACTCCCCATATCCAATCCATATGTGGGGCCGATATCGGACGCCTAGCCGCATTCTACTTCGGTCCACTCCCCTCCACCCACAAGCTAATGTCCGACGATATATCCTTTTCTCCTGTGTGGCGGATAGTGGATCTGAATCCTACACCTCTCAATATGTTGACCCAGAGCTCGTCTCACGCGGCCCCGAAAAGGAGATGGTCGTCCGCCTTGGTCCTTGGTCTTGGTCTTCTCTGGTTCATGATCTGGTTGATTTGATCCTTGGTCTTCTCCGCAGGCTAGAGATCGGGTAGTTTGATAAATTTAGTTCCTGGGTTCGGTTTCTACTGTATGTTACTAACCCAATTTGGTTTACCCAGCGCTCTACAGAATGGTCCTAGTTTGACGCACATAAGCGCACGTACATGTTTAACTGAAGCAAAGTCTAGGTTTGTGTTCATGCGTCAATGCCCAACCGTGATCGGCAAATTTTTGAAGGTTAGATGCCGGTTCTTTGCAAATCGTATCTCAGTTCCAAGTGTAGTTTCGATGGTTCCTCATCGCGAACTCCACCTACTCACTCTATGTCACCTCGTTCGGTTCCTGAAGGTCGGATGTCGGTTCTTTGCAAATCGTATTCAAGTTCCAAGTGTAGTTTCGACGGTTCTTCATCGCGTGCCCACCTACTCAGTTCATGTCACCTCGTCCGGTTCTGTGAAGGTCGGATGCCGGTTCTTTGCAAATCGTATTTATAGTTCCAAGTGTAGTTTTGACGGTTCTTCATTGCGAACCCACCTACTCACTCCATGTCACCTCTTTTGATTCCATGAAGGTCGGGCGCCGGTTCTTTGCAAATCGTATCTCAGTTCCAAGTGTAGTTTCGATGGTTCCTCATCGCGAACCCCACCTACTCACTCTATGTCACCTCGTTCGGTTCCTGAAGGTCGGATGTCGGTTCTTTACAAATCGTATTCAAGTTCCAAGTGTAGTTTCGACGGTTCTTCATCGCGTGCCCACCTACTCACTCCATGTCACCTCGTCCGATTCCGTGAAGGTCGAATGTCGGTTCTTTGCAAATCGTATTTCAATTCCAAGTGTAGTTTCGACGGTTCTTCAATGCGAACCCACCTACTCACTCTAAGTCTGAACCAGGGTGCTATAGCATCGATGTATCATTTAGATTACATGGAACCTTCATTTTGCATTGTCTGGACCAAGGTTTTAAAAAGCAGACGTAAAATGCCAACGGTGGTCGACCCTCATGGTGGCTGGTTTCAAAATACTAATTTCCACAAAGTGCGAATTTTAAAAAAAATGTGAACACATATACACTTGTATACCATGTATATGAATTTATAACATTATGCTTTCACACATGGCGTACACAAAAAAGACAAAAATACATACTTTCAAAATGGGGCCACCTTTTTATGTTGTTGTGTTGGAATTTTATTTTTTTACAGCCTGCAAATCACAATTTTTTCAAACGAATTTTCACATGTTCGTACGGAACCCATATTAGTATCCATGGAAAAAAATTCAATTTTATTAAAACTTTTGGATAGACTTTTTTATTTGAAAAAACCGTCCACCGTGGCGGTCGTAGCCGGGCGGCTACTTCAGTCCAGCAGCTCACCAGGCTCTGCTACCTCAATTCCTCAAGGTATATGCTTTTCTCTATTTTTTATTTATACAGACGACACAATATTATGTGTTACGTTTCTCTTTCAGTCCAGGTACAGCTAGTGCTCTGAACTTTCTTTTGAGCTAGCGATGTTGCAGGACAGCTAGTTCTGTCAGCTATATGTATTTATGTTTTTTTGGAGCTAGCGCTGTTGCGTCGGAGCTGAGAACTAGCAG
Organism: Triticum dicoccoides; assembly: GCF_002162155.2. Taxonomy (NCBI): domain Eukaryota; kingdom Viridiplantae; phylum Streptophyta; class Magnoliopsida; order Poales; family Poaceae; genus Triticum; species Triticum dicoccoides. Next base: position 169,346,067 of record NC_041382.1, read on the forward strand.
GGTCAAAAACAGGGTCTCGTGATCGGTTTATCAAATAGGAAGGGCAGACTCAATCTTTCGAAGCGTGGATAGCGAAAACGGCAAACTGTTGCCAACTTGCCATCGTTCAATGCAGCCATATATTTGTACAAAACGTCCAAGTTTGACAGACTGAGATTTGAAAAGACAGGATTCCCCCATTCCATTTTGGTCTGTCGCATCTCATCATTACTGTGTGGTTGAACACCACACGGACTCTGGGTGCATACCCGTCACGGTTTATATCTAACAGATGTTTCCTAGTTGATCTGCTTAAACATTAAATCTGAAGAAGTTTTGCTTTCATTTTGGATTGTGTTTGGCTTTAGACTCTTGTATCCGATTGAACTGGTCAAGTAAAAATCAAAAACAAGTTTTTTCTCTGTCTACATATGTTACCCATTTTATCACAAAAATTTCGAGACTTTGGCTTGCCGATGTTTGCTAATCTTGTCAAACCGATGACGGGTGACGGATGGGCAGCTTGGTCTCCTAGTATGGATGTGCTGCTAGCGTTTCCACGGAAGATACCTGAATGGTAGTGCTACGTAATCTCTTCCTGTCAGCTCTATGGTTCAGTGTAATGTTTCTTTCGAAAATCTTCAGTTAAGTTCACGTGCCTGACGAGACAGTAGTTCTACCCTCAGACGCAGTGGATGTGCTAGCAAACAACATATGATTCGACGGGGAGACAAACAAGATTATCAATGAACACATGATTCGAGGAGACACAAACAGATTATCAAACAACACATGATTCGGCAGGGAGGCATGGACGGCGAGGTGTGCGTCGTTGCTCCTCTGGCCTCGGGGAGGAGAGAGCGCTGAGATGGTGCTGCCTCGAGTGGGCTGCGTGAGACTGGCACATCGCGGATCAAGAGCACCCATACACCATGGCCACCGGCCACGGAGCCCCGGCTGTCCAAAACGGATGAAGGATGGAGCCGTGCTGCTAGATGAGGACCCTGCGACTGTGCGACGGCGAGGCAAGGTGCGGCACGGAGGAAGCGGGTGGAGGAGGCGATGGCCTGATGGGCTCGCTCGCCACCAGCTAGATTACGAGGACCCCGGGTACCCATTTTGGATGCCCAGTGACATCTTGGTGTCGTCTTGGCCTTCTTGGCGCAGAGCTTGACGTCGAGGACGCGTCTTCTCCACTTGGCAACGAGCCCCACGTGGGCCACTTCGGCGAACCGCGCCATTCACGGCCAGTCATGGTCATGTGCTTCACAAAATTATCTTCATTTGAAGATAGTTGGCAGCAATTCTGTATGACAGTGGTACTAAGTAAGTAGTAGTATTTGGACAAAAGCTGAGAGGACAAAAAATCGAGAGCCACACGCTGTCCCGAGCGGCAAAAAAAATCCTCCTGGACACCGTTGGCGTGGTCCGTTAGATGGACCACCTAAGATTCCGTTTTGCCAAAAGGTTCTCATCTAGTATTTGATTCGGTGCGTGGTGGCTGTGCCTTGGTCCCCATCCTCTGACCCTGGTTGAGGTCCCGTCTGCTGAAAAGCTTTCCTGCCTGACATTGTAGCAGAGAAAGGAGCGCTCAAAATTTGCGAAAAGCCAGGGGAGTTTTGGTCCCTCCCGCGCACACACGAATCACGAGGAGGCAGCTGCGGCCAAGATAGTCCTTACCAGGGTCAGTTTTGATATCCACAATTTCGCCTATATATGTGTGTGTATATATATATATATTTCTCACTTGGGACAATGCTCTAAAAAGTGATGATCATTACATTTTTATTTATTTACAACTCAATGATTACAACTCGATACTAGAACAAAGTACGACTCTATATAAATGCCTCCGGCGGTGTACCGGGATATGCAATTGACCAAGTGTGATATGTATGAAAGAATTATGAACGGTGGCTTTGCCACAAATACTATGTCAACAACATGATCATGCTAAGCAATATGACAATGATGAATGTGTCATGATGAACGAAATGGTGGAAAGTTGCATGGCAATATATCTCGGAATGGCTATGAAAATGCCATAATAGATAGGTATGATGGCTGTTTTGAGGAAGATATAAGGGGGTTTATGTGTGTAAGAGCGTATCATATCACGGGTTTGGATGCACCGGATAGTTTGCGCCAACTCTCAATGTGAGAAAGGGCAATGCACGATACCGAAGAGGTTAGTAAGGATGGAAGGGTGAGAGTGCGTATAATCCATGGACTCAACATTAGTCATAAAGAACTCACATACTTATTACAAAAATCTACAAGTCATCAAAAACCTCGGTACTACGCGCATGCTCCTATGGGGATAGATTGGTAGGAAAAGACCATCGCTCGTCCCCGACCGCCACTCATAAGGAAGAGAATCAAATAACACCTCATGTTTCAAATTTTTTGCATAAAGTTTACCATACGTGCATGCTACGGGACTTGCAAGCTTCAACACAAGCATTTCCCAATTTGACAACTACTCAACTAGCACGACTTTGATATTATTACCTCCATATCTCAAAACAATCATCAAACATCAAACTTCTCTTGGTATTCAAAACACTCTTAAGAAATTTTTACTAATCTTGAATACCTAACATATTAGGATTTTAAGCAAATTACCATGCTATTAAGACTTTCAAAATAATCTAATTGAAGCATGACAGATCAATAGTTTCTGTAAAACAAATCCACCACCGTGCTCTAAAAGATATAAGTGAAGTACTAGAGCAAAACTATATAAGTCAAAAGATATAAACGAAGCACATAGAGTATTCTAATAAAATCCAAATTATGTATGGCTCTCTCAAAATGTGTGTACAACAAGGATGATTATGTTAAACTAACAAGCAAAGACTCAAATCATACAAGACGCTCCAAGCAAAACACATATCATGTGGCAAATAAAAATATAGCTCCAAGTAAAGTTACCGATAGAAGTAGACGAAAGAGGGGATACCTTCCGGGGCATCCCCAAGCTTTGGCTTTTAGGTGTCCTTAGATTATATTGGAGGTGCCATGGGAATCCCCAAGCTTAGGCTCTTGCCACTCCTTGTTCCATAATCCATCAAATCTTTACCCAAAACTTGAAAACTTCACAACACAAAACTTAAAGTAGAAAATCTCGTGAGCTCCGTTAGCGAAAGAAAATAAAAGATCACTTCAAGGTATTGTAATGAACTCATTATTTATTTATATTGGTGTTATACCTACTGTATTCCAACTTCTATATGGTTTATAAACTATTTTACTAGCAATAGATTCATCAAAATAAGCAAACAACACATGAAAATCAGAATCTGTCAAAAACAGAACAGTCTGTAGTAATTTGTAGCTAGCGCAAGATCTGGTACACCAAAAATTCTAAAATAAATTGCTGGACGTGAGGAATTTATCTATTAATCATCTGCAAAAATAATTAACTAAATAGCACTCTTAGAATAAAAATGACAGCAGTTCTCGTGAGCGCTAAAGTTTCTATTTTTTACAGCAAGTTCAACAAGACTTTCCCCAAGTCTTCCCAACGGTTCTACTTGGCACAAACAATAATTAAACACAAAAGACACAACCAAAACAGAGACTATATAAATTATTTATTACTAAAAAGGAGCAAAAAGCAAGGAATAAAAATAAAATTGGGTTGCCTCCCAACAAGAAAAAGGAGCAAAAAACAAGGAATAAAAATAAAATTTGGTTGCCTCCCAACAAGCGCTACCGTTTAACGCCCCTAGCTAGGCATAACAAGCAAGAATAGATCTAGGTATTGCCATCTTTGGTAGGCAATCCATAAGTGCCTCTCATAATAGATTCATAAGGTAATTTAATTTTCTTTCTAGAAAAGTGTTCCATGCATTTCCTTAATGGAAATTGGAATCTAATATTTCCTTCCTTCATATCAATAATTGCACCAATCGTTCTAAGGAATGGTCTACCAAGAATAATAGGACATGAATGATTGCAATCTATGTCAAGAACAATAAAATCTACGGGCACAAAATTCCTATTCGCAACAATAAGAAATCATTAATTATTCCCATAGGTTTCTTAATAGTCGAATCCACAAGGTGCAAGTTTAGAGAGCAATCATCAAAATCACGGAAACCTAACAAATCATACAAAGTCTTTGTAATAGTGGAAACACTAGCACCCAAATCACATAAAGCATAGCATTCATGATCTTTAATTTTAATTTTAATAGTTGGTTCCCACTAATCATAAAGTTTTCTAGGGATAGAAACTTCCAATTCAAGTTTTTCTTCATAAGATTGCATCAAGGCATCAACGATATGTTTAGTAAATGCTTTATTTTGACTATAAGCATGAGGAGAATTTAGTATGGATTGCAACAAGGAAATACAATAAATCAAAGAGCAATTTTCATAGTTAAATTCTTTGAAATCCATAATAGTGGATTTAGCAACATCTAGGGTTTTAATTTCTTCAATCCCACTTTTATCAAATTTAGCATCAAGATCAACAAATTCCGAATTCTTGGAACGCCTTCTAGGTAAAGGTGGATTATATTCAGTCCCATCATTATCAAGATTCATATTGCAAAACAAATATTTAATAGGAGACACATCAATAACTTTTAGATCTTCATCTTTATTTTCATAGCAACTAGAAGAACACGCTCTTATAAAGGCATCTTTCTTAGCATGCATCCTAGCGGTTCTTTCTTTGCACTCATAAATGGAAATTCTCATGGCTTTGAGAGACTCATTGATATCATGCTTAGGTGGAATAGATATAAGTTTCAGAGAATCAACATCAAGAGGAATTCTATCAATGTTCCTAGCCAAATCATCAATTTTAAGCAATTTTTCTACAATCATAGCATTAAAATTCTTTTGCGAAGTAATAAATTTTTTAATATTAGATTCAAAATCAGAGGGCATCTTATTATAATTTCCATAAGAATTATTGTAGGAATTACCATAATTATTAGAGGGATTGCTAGGATAAGACCTAGGATTAAAATTTCCTCTATATGCGTTGTTACCAAAACTGTTCCTACCAACAAAATTCACATCCATAGATTCATTATTATTCTCAATCAAAGTAGACAACGGCATATCATTAGGATCAGAAGAAACACTCTTATTAGCAAATAATTTCATAAGTTCATCCATCTTTCCACACAAAACATTAATTTCTTCTATCGCATGCACCTTTTTATTAGTAGATCTTTCAATATGCCATTGAGAATAATTAACCATAATATTATGTAGGAGTTTAGTAGCTTCTCCTAAAGTGATTTCCATAAAAGTGCCTCCCGCGGCCGAATCTAAAAGATTTCTAGAAGCAAAATTCAATCCGGCATAAAAATTCTGAACAATCATCCACAAATTTAAACCATGAGTAGGGCAATTACGTATCATTAGTTTCATTCTCTCCCAAGCTTGTGCCACATGTTCATGATCAAGTTGCTTAAAATTCATAATATCATTTCTAAGAGAGATGATCTTAGCGGGAGGAAAATACTTAGAGATAAAAGTATCTTTGCACTTGTTCCATGAATCAATACTATTTTTGGGCAAAGACGAAAACCAAGCTTTAGCACGATCTCTAAGCGAAAAAGGAAATAGCTTCAATTTAACAATATCGTTATCCACATCTTTATTCTTTTGCATGTCACACAAATCAACGAAGCTATTAAGATTGGTAGCGACATCTTCACTAGGAAGGCCGGAGAATGAATCTTTCGTGACAAGATTCAGCAAAGCAGCATTAATTTCACAAGATTCAGCATTGGTAAGAGAAGCAATCGGAGTGCTAATAAAATCATTGTTGTTGGTATTGGTGAAGTCACACAATTTAGTATTATCTTGAGCCATCGTGACAAGCAAGCGAACTAACACACAAGCAAACAAAAAGCAATCGGGCAAAAAAAGGCAAATAGAGAGGGAGGATAGAGAGAGAGAGTGAATAAAACGACAAGGGTGAAGTGGGGGAGAGGAAAACGAGAGGCAAATGGCAAATAATGTAATGCAGGAGATAAGGGTATGTGATGGGTACTTGGTATATTGACTTTTGCGTAGACCTCCCTGGCAACGACGCCAGAAATCCTTCTTGCTACCTCTTGAGCACTGCGTTGGTTTTCCCTGAAGAGGAAGGGATGATGCAGCAAAGTAGCGTAAGTATTTCCCTCAGTTTTTGAGAACCATGGTATCAATCTAGTAGGAGGCTACGCGCGAGTCCCTCACACCTGCACAAAACAAATAAATCCTCGCAACCAAGGCAAATAGGGGTTGTCAATCCCTATAGGGCCACTTACGAGAGTGAGATCTGATAGATATGATAAGATAATATTTTTGGTATTTTTATGATAAAAGATGCAAAGTAAAATAAAGGCAAAGTAAATAGCAAAGGAAATAACTAAGTAGCAGGAGATCAATATGATAAAGATAGACCCGGGGGCCATAGGTTTCACTAGTGGCTTCTCTCAAGAGCATAAGTATTCTACGGTGGGTGAACAAATTACTGTTGAGAAATTGACAGAATTGAGCATAGTTATGAGAATATCTAGGTATGATCATGTATATAGGCATCACGTCCGAGACAAGTAGACCGACTCCTGCCTGCATCTACTACTATTACTCCACTCATCGACCGCTATCCAGCATGCATCTAGAGTATTAAGTTAAAAACAGAGTAACGCCTTAGGCAAGATGACATGATGTAGAGGGATAGACTCATGCAATATGAAGAAAACTCCATCTTGTTATCCTCGATGGCAACAATACAATACGTGCCTTGCTGCCCTTACTGTCACCAGGAAAGGACACAGCAAGATGGAACCCAAAGCTAAGCACTTATCCCATTGCAAGAAAGATCAATCTAGTAGGCCAAACCAAACTGATAATTCGAAGAGACTTGCAAAGATAACCAATCATACATAAAAAAATTCAGATTACATCGAATAGATATCCACAAGAGAGGGGGAGAACATTGTATTGAGATCCAAAAAGAGAGAAGAAGCCATCTAGCTACTATGGACCCGTAGGTCTGAGGTAAACTACTCACACTTCATTGGAGAGGCTATGGTGTTGATGTAGAAGCCCTCCGTGATCGATGCCCCCTCCGGCGGAGCTCCGGAACAGGCCCCAAGATTGGATCTCGTGGATACAGAAAGTTACGGCGGTGGAATTAGGGTTTTGGCTCCTCTTCTGATCGTTTGGGGGTATGTGGATATATTTTTGGTAGGGGGGCGCGCCCTCCACCCTCGTGGCCTCCTCTTTTCTTTCTTGACGTAGGGTCCAAGTCTCCCGGGTCTTGTTCGTTGAGAAAATCACGTTCCCGAAGGTTTTATTCCGTTTGGACTCCGTTTGATATTCCTTTTCTTCGAAACCCTAAAACAGGCAAAAAAACAGCAATTCTGGGTTGGGCCTCCGGTTAATAGGTTAGTCCCAAAAATAATATAAAAGTGGATAATAAAGCCCAATAATGTCCAAAACAGTAGATAATATAGCATGGAGCAATCAAAAATTATAGATACGTTGGAGACGTATCAAGCATCCCCAAGCTTAATTCCTGCTCGTCCTCGAGTAGGTAAATGATAAAAACAAAATTTTTGATGCGGAGTGCTACTTGGCATAATTTTAATGTAATTCTTCTTAATTGTGGTATGAATATTCAGAACCGAAAGATTCAAGACAAAAGTTCATATTGATATAAGAATAATAATACTTCAAGCATACTAACCAAGCAATTATGTCTTCTCAAAATAACATGGCCAAAGAAAGTTCATCCCTACAAAATCATATGGTTTAGTCATGTTTCATTTTCGTCACACAAGAATGCTCTCATAATGCACAACCCCGATGACAAGCCAAGAAATTGTTTCATACTTTAGTAATATCAAACCTATAAACTTTCACGCAATATATGAGCGCGAGCCATGGACATAGCACTATAGGTGGAATATAATATAATAAGTGGGGTTATGTGGAGAAGACAAAAGAGAAGAAAGTCTCACATAAACTAGGCTAATAAATAGGCTATGGAGATGCCCACCGATTGATGTTAATGCAAGGAGTAGGGATTGCCATGCAACGGATGCACTAGAGCTATAAATGTATGAAAGCTCAACAAAAGAAACTACTGGGTGTGCATCCAACTTGCTTGCTCATGAAGACCTAGGGCACTTGAGGAGGCCCATTGTTGGAATATACGAGCCATTTTCTATAATGAAAGTTCCCACTAGCATATGAAAGTGACAAAACAAGAGACTATCTAACATGAAGATTATGGTGCTACTTTGAAGCACAAGTGTGGCAAAGGATAGTAACATTGTCTCTTCTCTCTTTTTCTCTCATTTTTATGGCCTTTCTCTTTTTTTGCCTTATATATATATATTCCTCACTTGGGACAATGCTCTAGAAAATGATGATCATCACACTTCTATTTATTTACAACTCAATGGTTACAACTCGATACTAGAACAAAGTACGACTCTATATGAATGCCTCCGGCGGTGTACCGGGATATTGAAAGTGCGTTATATCGACTAGAGGGGGGGTGAATAGGTGATTTTTATGAAAGTCTTCAAAACGTGGAAGTTTCGAAGACAAATGATAGAAATAAACCTATTACCATGCAGCGGAAGGTAGACTACACTAGGCAAACCATGGTCAAGTATTCAATGGAGTGAGAGCACAATGACTAATAGCAGCAATGTAGTAAGGATCAGGTAGGAAGATATTATGAAGCCAAACAGAACACGCAGTCACTCAGTGAAGACAAAAGATAGTGCAAACATATAATGACTTCACAAGGAGTAACAGTAAGTAAAGGGAAGGGAAGGATGAAACCAGTGACTCGTTGAAGACAATGATTTGTTGGACCAGTTCTAGTTGCTGTGACAACTGTACGTCTGGTTAGGGCGGCTAGGTATTTAAACCCGAGGACACACAGTCCCGGACACCCAGTCCTGAACACGCAGCTCAGGACACCCAGTTCTCACCGTATTCCCCTTGAGCTAAGGTCACACAGAACTCGCCCAATCACTCTGGTAAGTCTTCAAGGTAGACTCCCAAACCTTCACAGACTTCGTTCACCGGCGATCCACAATGTCTCTTGGATGCTCAGAACGCGACGCCTAACCGGCTGGAGGATTCACAATCCTCAAGTGTAATAAGTCTTCAGATCACACAGACAAAAAGACTTAAGTGATGCCTAATTCTCTTTGGCTCTGGGTGGTTAGGGCTTTATCCTCGCAAGGAATTCTCTCTCAAAGGCTTCGAGGTGGGTTGCTCTCAAACGACAAAAGCCGTACTCTAACTCTGAGCAGCCAACCGTTTATGGTTGTAAGAGTGGGCTATTTATAACCACTAGGCAACCCGGCATGATTTGTCTGAAATGACCCTGGGTCACTAAGGAACTGACACGTGTTCCAACGGTCAGATTTCAAACTCACACGACAACTTTACTTGGGCTACAAGCAAAGCTGACTTGTCCGACTCTGGACAAGATTCGCTCTCATAGTCTTCACTCGAAGACATAGGTTTTGGTTAAGCATCACTTCAGTCATTCTGACTGGTTCTCTTGGACCCCACTTAACAGTACGGTGGTTCCTATGACTCAATCAAAGAAGAAAAATAACTACGAAAGATCTAAGTCTTCGAGCTCTATAGGCTTCATGCGATGTCTTCTCTTGTCATAGTCTTCAATGTGAATATCTTCATATACCACCTTTGACATCAATGTCTTCATACATTTTTAGGGGTCATCTCTGGTAGGAAAACCGAATCAATGAGGGACTTCTACCTGTGTTATCCTGCAATTCTCACAAACACATTAGTCCCTCAACTAGGTTTGTCGTCAATAGTCCAAAACCAACTAGGGGTGGCACTAGATGCACTTACAATCTCCCCCTTTTTGGTGATTGATGACAAACTAGTTGAAGTTTTCAACGGGGAGTATAATATGTGAAATTGTAAGGATAAGGAATTGTCTTCATAAGTTGCAAGGGCTCCCCCGTAAGATGTGCATATAAGTAATATGCTTTTGGAATGCAAATGCACATGGCAGGTTGTGCTTGTGGAGATCCTCTTCAACTTATGATGACAATCCACTATGCATGTGAAGGTATGTGAAGATAATGACATGCATAATGGATAATGGACGTCTGCAAAGTGATCTAAGTGCGGAATTTATCGTCGCACATGCGGAATTTATCATCGCATCACAAGGTGGCAAATAAGTAGCAGACGACCATCGAGTTTAAGTGTTACAACTCAAAGAACCAACTGTATCAAAGAAAACGAGAGTTGTAAACACGAAGCAAAAAGTATAAAGCACCCGCCCATATGGACCCGCTTGAAGACTATCAAACTCATATGCTTCTCCCCCTTTTGTTAGTAAGGACCAAAAAGGTTTGAAGACATAGAGCATCTACTCGTTCCCATGAAGAGTAGGTGAAGCAGCAGGGTCGTCGGTGGTGTTCGGCGGTGCAGAAGAACTTGGAGCAGTGTCAAAGCGTGCTGAAGGAGGTGGCAGTGAAGTAGCATCGTCTTCATCCTCGATCACTCTGGCATTCACAGTTGCAGCAGAGGAAGAGAACTCAGAGTCTTCAAGAGATGGAGTTCGTCGCAGCACTGCCCTTCGAGGAGGTGTGGAGTCAAACTTGAAGTGTTCAGAGAAGCCATCCTCTTGAAGATCATCTTCAGAACACATTAGCGTCAGCCCTTTCCATGTGCGTCGAGAGGTTTCATGGGTAACAAAGGCATTCTTGGTGGCAAGATTGCGAATGCGATTAACATCCACCAAGAGGCTTTGCATTTGATGCTTCAGCCAGTCATGATGTCTATCCTGTTTCTGATGAAGAGCCACAAGAAGCTCTCGGTCATTGAGAACACGAGTGCGCTTCTTGGGTCGTTGGGCAATTGTGCTATCAGTGGCTTCAGTGAGAGCAGGATGCGGTGCACGTGTAGTGCCAGCCAAAGGATACACACGAGTGACTGCGTCAACTCCTTCAATGTTCTGAGAAAAACTTTGATGCTCCGCATTCTGAAGACTTAGAGGTTCCTTGGCAGGCTCAGGATAAATGGCTTCAACGGACATATCCACATCAGGCAGGAAAATCCGATGATTGCGAGCAGACGGCTGATATGAGATAGCGGAGTGGAGTTTGATCAGCCGCATTATCCATCGAGCATAGAACTTCAAGCCAAAAAGATCTGAGCCTGATGCAGCAAGTTGGCGGATGAAGAAGTCCTATGCATTGAAGCATTTGCCATGAAGAATATAGAAGACCAAAGTCTTCATTGCACCTTCCAGCTTGGCATGTGGAGAATGTCCTTTGATGGGCCAGAGAGTTCGCCTTATGATGTGATAAATAGTCCTTGGCAGATACTCAAGGTCTTCAACGAAGAACTCCTTGGGATATGCAGCATCTTGGGGCAATGGCTTCATCATACTGAGCATCTGACTCATATTAGGTTCAGGCTTCTGAAAGATGCTCTCTACAGCTTCACTGTGAGGTTGACAGCCAGATTCGTAGAGATCGCCAGGAGTGGGTAGACCAGTGAGCTCAATGATATCAAAGGCTTTGGCTTCATGATGAACATTTCCTGTCATCCACTCCAGGACCCAAGTCTTCGGATCTTTGTTGTACCCACGGATGTGAAGTGTGGCATAGAATTGGAGCAGCAATAATAAGAACATCATTAATTATTCCCATAGGTTTCTTAATAGTGGAATCTGCAAGGTGCAAGTTTAGAGAGCAATCATCAAAATCACGGAAACCTAACAAATCACACAAAGTCTTTGGAATCGTGGAAACACTAGCACCCAAATCACATAAAGCATAGCATTCATGATCTTTAATTTGAATTTTAATAGTTGGTTCCCGCTCATCATAAAGTTTTCTAGGGATAGAAACTTCCAATTCAAGTTTTTCTTCATAAGATTGCATCAAGGCATCAACGATATGTTTAATAAATGCTTTATTTTGACTATAAGCATGGGAAGAATTTAGTATGGATTGCAACAAGGAAATATAATCAATCAAAGAGCAATTTTCATAGTTAAATTCCTTGAAATCCATAATAGTGGGTTTAGCAACATCTAGGGTTTTAATTTCTTCAATCCCACTTTTATCAAATTTTGCATCAAGATCAACAAATTCCGAATTCTTGGAACGCCTTCTAGGTAAAGGTGGATCATATTCAGTCCCATCATTATCAAGATTCATATTGCAAAACAAAGATTTAATAGGGGAGACATCAATAACTTTTAGATCTTCATCTTTATTTTCATAGCAACTAGAAGAACACGCTCTTATAAAGGCATCTTTCTTAGCATGCATCCTAGCGGTTCTTTCTTTGCACTCATCAATGGAAATTCTCATGGCTTTGAGAGACTCATTGATATCATGCTTAGGTGGAATAGATATAAGTTTCAAAGAATCAACATCAAGAGCAATTCTATCAACGTTCCTAGCCAAATCATCAATCTTAAGCAATTTTTCTTCAATCATAGCATTAAAATTCTTTTGCCAAGTAATAAATTCTTTAATATTAGATTCAAAATCAGAGGGAATCTTATTATAATTTCCATAAGAATTGTTGTAGGAATTACCATAATTATTAGAGGGATTGCTAGGATAAGGCCTAGGATTAAAATTTCCTCTATACGTGTTGTTACCAAAATTGTTCCTACCAACAAAATTCACATCCATAGATTCATTATTATTCTCAATCAAAGTAGAAAGGGCATATCATTAGGATCAGAAGAAACACTCTTATTAGCAAATAATTTCATAAGTTCATCCATCTTTCCACTCAAAACATTAATTTCTTCTATCACATGCACCTTTTTATTAGTAGATCTTTCAGTATGCCATTGAGAATAATTAACCATAATATTATCTAGGAGTTTTGTAGCTTATCCTAAAGTGATTTCCATAAAAGTGCTTCCCGTGGCCGAATCTAAAAGATTTCTAGAAGCAAAATTCAATCCGGCATAAAAATTCTGAACAATCATCCACAAATTTAAACCCTGAGTAGTGCAATTACGTACCATTAGTTTGATTCTCTCCCAAGCTTGTGCCACATGTTCATGATAAAGTTCCTTAAAATTCATAATATCATTTCTAAGAGAGATGATCTTAGCGGGAGGAAAATACTTAGAGATAAAAGTATCTTTGCACTTGTTCCATGAATCAATACTATTTTTAGGCAAAGACGAAAACCAAGCTTTAGCACGATCTCTAAGCAAAAAAGGAAATAGCTTCAATTTAACAATATCGTTATCCACATCTTTCTTCTTTTGCATGTCACACAAATCAACAAAGCTATTAACATGGGTAGCGGCATCTTCACTAGGAAGGCCGGAGAACGGATCTTTCATGACAAGATTCAGCAAAGCAACATTAATTTCACAAGATTCAACATCGGTAAGAGGAGCAATGGGAGTGCTAATAAAATCATTGTTGTTGGTATTGGTGAAGTCACACAATTTAGTATTATCTCGAGCCATCGTGACAAGCAAGAAAACTAACTCACAAGCAAACAAAAAGCAATCGGGCAAAAAGAGGCAAATAGAGAGGGAGGGCGAATAAAACGGCAAGGGTGAAGTGGGGGAGAGGAAAACGAGAGGCAAATGGCAAATAATGTAATGTGGGAGATAAGGGTATGTGATGGGTACTTGGTATATTGACTTTTGCGTAGACCTCCCTGGCAACGGCGCCAGAAATCCTTCTTGCTACCTCTTGAGCACTGCGTTGGTTTTCCCTGAAGAGGAAGGGATGATGCAGCAAAGTAGCGGAAGTATTTCCCTCTGTTTTTGAGAACCATGGTATCAATCCAGTAGGAGGCTACGTGCGAGTCCCTCTCACCTGCACAAAACAAATAAATCCTCGCAACCAACGCAAATAGGGGTTGTCAATCCCTATTGGGCCACTTACGAGAGTGAGATCTGATAGATATGATAAGATAATATTTTTGGTACTTTTATAATAAAATATGCAAAGTAAAATAAAGGCAAAGTAAATAGCAAATGAAATAACTAAGTAGTAGGAGATCAATATGATAAAGATAGACCCGAGGGCCATAGGTTTCACTAGTGGCTTCTCTCAAGAGCATAAGTACTCTACGGTGGGTGAACAAATTACTGTTGAGAAATTGACAGAATTGAGCATAGTTATGAGAAATCTAGGTATGATCATGTATATAGGCATCACGTCCGAGACAAGTAGACTGACTCCTGCCTGCATCTAATACTATTAATCCACTCATCGACCGCTATCCAGCATGCATCTAGAGTATTAAGTTAAAAATAGAGTAACACCTCAAGCAAGATGACATGATGTAGAGGGATAGACTCATGCAATATGAAGAAAACCCCATCTTGTTATCCTCGATGGCAACAATACAATACGTGCCTTGCTGCCCTTACTGTCACCGGGAAAGGACACCGCAAGATTGAACCCAAAGCTAAGCACTTCTCCCATTGCAAGAAAGATCAATCTAGTAGGCCAAACCAAACTGATAATTCGAAGAGACTTGCAAAGATAACCAATCATACATAAAAGAATTCAGAGAAGATTCAAATATTATTCATAGATAGACTTGATCATAAACCCACAATTCATCGGTCTCAACAAACACACCGCAAAAAGAAGATTACATCGAATAGATCTCCACAAGAGAGGGGGAGAACATTGTATTGAGATCCAAAAAGAGATAAGAAGCCATCTGGCTACTATGGACCCGTAGGTCTGAGGTAAACTACTCACACTTCATCGGAGAGGCTATGGTGTTGATGTAGAAGCCCTCCGTGATCGATGCCCCCTCCGGCGGAGCTCCGGAACAGGCCCCAAGATGGGATCTCATGGATACAGAAAGTTACGGCGGTGGAATTAGGGTTTTGGCTCCTCTTTTGATCGTTTGGGGGTACGTGGATATATATAGGAGGAAGGAGTACGTCGGTGGAGCAACAGGGGGGCCACGAGGGTGGAGGGCGCGCCTGGTGGGGGTGGGCGCGCCCCCTACCTCGTGGCTTCCTCTTTTCTTTCTTGACGTAGGGTCCAAGTCTCCTGGGTCTTGTTCGTTGAGAAAATCACGTTCCCGAAGGTTTCATTCCGTTTGGACTCCGTTTGATATTCATTTTCTTCGAAACCCTAAAACAGGCAAAAAACAACAATTCTGGGCTGGGCCTCCGGTTAATAGGTTAGTCCCAAAAATAATATAAAAGTGGATAATAAAGCCCAATAATGTCCAAAACAGTAGATAATATAGCATGGAGCAATCAAAAATTATAGATACGTTGGAGACGTATCAAGCACCCCCAAGCTTAATTCCTGCTCGTCCTCGAGTAGGTAAATGATAAAAACAGAATTTTTAATGCGGAGTGCTACTTGGCATAATTTTAATGTAACTCTTCTTAATTGTGGTATGAATATTCAGATCCGAAAGATTCAAGACAAAAGTTCATATTGACATAAAAATAATAATACTTCAAGCATACTAACTAAGCAATTATGTCTTCTCAAAATAACATGGCCAAAGAAAGTTCATCCCTACAAAATCATATGGTTTAGTCATGTTTCATTTTTGTCACACAAGAATGCTCTCATAATGCACAACCCCGATGACAAGCCAAGCAATTGCTTCATACTTTAGTAATCTCAAACCTATAAACTTTCACGCAATATATGAGCGCGAGCCATGGACATAGCACTATAGGTGGAATAGAATATAATGAGGGGGGTTATGTGGAGAAGACAAAAGAGAAGAAAGTCTCACATCAACGAGGCTAATCAATGGGCTATGGAGATGCCCACCGATTGATGGTAATGCAAGGAGTAGGGATTTCCATGCAACGGATGCGCTAGACCTATAAATGTATGAAAGCTCAACAAAAGAAACTAGTGGGTCTGCATCCAACTTGCTTGCTCATGAAGACCTAGGGCACTTGAGGAGGCCCATTGTTGGGATATACAAGCCAAGTTCTATAATAAAAATTCCCACTAGTATATGAAAGTGACAAAACAAGAGACTCTCTAACATGAAGATTATGGTGCTACTTTGAAGCACAAGTGTGGCAAAGGATAGTAACATTGTCTCTTCTCTCTTTTTCTCTAATTTTTTATGGCCTTTCTCTTTTTAATGACCTTTCTCTCTTTTTGCCTTATATATATATATATTCCTCACTTGGGACAATGCTCTAGAAAATGATGATCATCACACTTCTATTTATTTACAAGTCAATGATTACAACTCGATACTAGAACAAAGTACGACTCTATATGAATTCCTCCGGCGGTGTACCGGGATATGCAATGGACCAAGTGTGACATGTATGAAAGAATTATGAATGGTGGATTTGCCAAAAATACTATGTCAACTACATGATCGATGGTGTTGATGTAGAAGCCCTCCGTGATCGATGCCCCCTCCAGCGGAGCTCCAGAACAGGCCCCAAGATGGGATCTTGTGGATACAGAAAGTTACGGCGGTGGAATTAGGGTTTTGGCTCCTCTTCTGATCGTTTGGGGGTACGTGGATATATATAGGAGGAAGGAGTACGTCGGTGGAGCAACAGGGGGCCCACGAGGGTGGATGGCGCGCCTGGTGGGGGTGGGCGCCCCCCTACCTCGTGGCCTCCTCTTTTCTTTCTTGACGTAGGGTCCAAGTCTCCCGGGTCTTGTTCGTTGAGAAAATCACGTTCCCGAAGGTTTCATTCCGATTGGATTCCGTTTGATATTCCTTTTCTTCGAAACCCCTAAAGCAGGAAAAAAACAGTAATTCTGGGCTGGGCCTCCGGTTAATAGGTTAGTCCCAAAAATAATATAAAAGTGGATAATAAAGCCCAATAATGTCCAAAACAGTAGATAATATAGCATGGAGCAATCAAAAATTATAGATACGTTGGAGACGTTTCACCTCGAAGTGCCGTATGACCAGCTTCAGCCCACCAAGCCTTTCTCAGGAGTGACCGACGGTTCCACCACACCGATAGGGCAGGTCCGCCTCCCTGTCACCTTCGGCGAATGCAAGAACTACCACACCGAGCTCATCGACTTCGGCATCGCACACATCCTCTGCCGTAGAGCGCCATCACGGCTACAATGTCCTCAAGGTGCCGGGAAGCAGTGGGATCATCACGGTCCCATGTGAAGAGAAAGATGTGGTGTGCTCCCTCGAGCGTGCCTTCCAAACTGCAACAATCGATGACCCCGACAGCAAGGGCGAGGGTCCTCTTGAGGCCGTCCCCAAGAAGAATAAGCAGCTGCGACGCGCAGGACCTCAGGAGGGTGACACCACGGCCGGAGTCTCGTCAGGATCAGCGCCCGCTCCATGGGCGTCTCCCTCCATCGCATAGGAAGGCGCGCCCAGTGCCCTTCTTGGGCCGGGCTCGGGGGTTTTCTTCTGGAAGGTCTCAGACTTTGCCCACATCACGAGGGAGATGCTCGGGCACCACCTGGAGGCGTGCTTCGTGGCACATTTCCCTCTGGAGGGCATAGGGCAAGGAGCGCCCACCGTTCAGGAGTTCATCACCAAGACCACCCAGGAGTTGCAAGACGCAAGGGCCATGCGCGGCGACCACCGCTCACGAGACGCTGCTTCCCATCCAGGCAAGGATGTTGAGCTGTGTATTTGCATTGACGTTCCAGGGCTCAATAGGGCCACTTCTCAGGAGCTTTTCTGGCCTTCGCGTGTGGGACGCTGTGAGGGCCCACCGCACAGCTATGTTCGCATGCCCTTCGGCCTGCCAAGTGTATCGTCCGATGGAGATGGAGATGGTCCTTAAGGAAACACCTGAGCCCCTAGAGCCTCCCGAGGCTCAGAGCTCCGGATGCTCGTGAGGAGCAACCCCATCGCCGTACGCCTTCAGCTGCTTCAACTCTCCTTCGCCAACATGACCAGGTGACATCTTTCCTAGTCATCAGTTGGGAGCGCCCCTCGGGCTGCATCATTCCCAGGCCGCGTGGGTCCGTCGCTATGGCATGTATCCCTTTTCCTATGTCTTTAGCTTACCTTGTTGGGGGCGCCCCTCGGGCTGCATCATCCCCAAGTCACTCGGGCCTGACCGAGTGGCACGTATCTCTCATGCACTTGCTTAAGCCTGCTACTCTCATGTTCGATCTATCTATGATTACTACTCGCTCGATCACCATCCATCAAGGGGACCGCGCGCCGGCCGTCTTTCTTCAGGATCCTTCGCGTGAGTAAATTGAGCACGGCGTCTGTGCTCGGGTCCGTCCCTGCAGCGTCGATAAATCCAATGGCTGAGCTCTGTCTGGAGGGCCGGCCCCGTTTACGTCACCTCCTGGGGCCGTTGGTGCTTGGCGTTCTCACGCGATAACCTCAGGAGATTCGTTCGACGCAGGTTGTCTGACCACCTCGCAGGTCCAGCACCGCAAACAAGAACCAATACCAGGCGCAACCCGCCTTGAGGTAGGGCCTCATGAGTCCCGCCCTGGCTCACGAGTGTACAGATACACCTCGTCTAGCCCCACCGTGCAAGCCACGTGTCAGGGCGGGGCTGTACACGCCCCGGGGGCTCTCCGCAGAGGGAGCCCCCCGCCCACACACAAGTGGAAGCACCATGCTCCGTGTTGGCCGTCGACACTGCCGAGGAGCGGCTATGCCCGTGCACAAGCGGAGGCACTATGCTCCGTGCTGGTGATAAACAACTGAGGGCGGCTTCGCAGTCGTACCAACCTCAGGGAGCCCCAGAGCTCAGTATCCGGCCTCACCACAATGCCTACCCTCGGGAGAGCCGCGCGAGGGGGCTGGGCACGGGGGCTACGTTCGGGTCACGCCCAAGCGTACGCCACCCGGCTAGGTCTCCCGGACCTGGTCGTCGTCCCGAGCCTCGGCGAGGGCAAAGGTATAGAGATTGTTTGCATGTCAAGTGGGACTCCTGAGCATCGCGACTCAGGAACCTAACTGGTCACGTAGCTCCTCACTCCTTGGTCTGTCCTGGTCTTCGGTCGGCCCAACGGCGGTTTAGGTATGCGCGGGGCCAGGCTCTATCGACATAGAACATCAACCTATCCTCATGTACTCTCCCTATAAGCTGTTTGCATGTCAAGGGGGACTCCTGAGCATCGTGACTCAGGAGCCTAACTGGTCACGTAGCCCCTCACTCCTTGGTCCGTCCTAGTCTCTGGTTGGCCCAATGGCGGTTGAGGTATGCGCGGGGCTGGGCTCTGCGGACGCAGAACACAAAGCAAATAGGAAGAAAATCGCAAAATCTCAAGCAAATATTACAAGACATATTGTGCTCACAATATCAAATGATAGTTTTAACGCCCCCATGAGGCCTGATACATATTGCAGGAATGAAACAGGAAAGCAGCTGCAGGTCACCCTTGTACATCGCCATCTGCAGGATCGGTTGCATCGCCGGTCGAGGGAGCGAGGACGAAGCCATGGAAATTCTTCAGCAGGGCCCCCACCTGACCTTTCACGGCTGCGGCGGCGGCCGCACAATGTTCATCAACTACAGGCTCCAGCAGCTCGTCAAGACGAGCACTGGGGTCGCGAAGGAACAGATGGCTGAAGACACGCGTCAGTGCAGCCAAAGAAAGGGCACGAGCCTCCGCCTCAGCCATAGGGCCGATGCCCTCCAGGACTTCCTCAAGCGCCTTCACCAAGTGGGGAAGCAGCTGAGCAGGGCCATCCTCGTTGGTGGTCAGCGGCTTCTCCAGGCCCTTCTCTTACAGTGAGTTCAGCGCCACGCTGGACCTCTTCTCAAGAAGAGAGAAGGCCTCGCGGTCTTCGACCAGGACCTTCGCCTTGGCATCAAGCTCGGCCTCCCTCGTCTTTGCTTTATGTTCTAGATCCTCCAGTCGGCTGCGCTCCGCGGCATGTGCCTTTGTCAGCTCCCCCAGCTCAGCATCACGGCCCTTGATGGCGTCCTTGCGAGCCTTCATCTCCTCCTCCTTTGCTGTGCAGCCGCGTGCTTCTTCTGCACGCTCGTCATGCAGCCTCTTCAGCTCGCCCTCTAACTCTCGGCAGTGGTTGCGGGCGGCCTCGGCGTCCTTCAGCGCCGCCTCGCGGTCGGCCGCAGCTCTGGCGGTGGCCTGCTTCTCTTTCTCGGAGGCCATCGCGGCCTGGCTCAACGACGCTCGAATGGCCGAGTCAGAGTGAAGCCAGCCTGAGGCCAGATCCAGGCGCCTGGCGACTAGGTACGGGTCTGCGCCCAGGAGGTCTTCCCGCAGCTTGGCCATCCCCGAGAAGACACACTCAAAGGCTGCAGAGGGGGCAGAAGAATTCGGGGCCAGAGGAGCAGCAGGAGTAGGAGGCGACGTTGTTACCAGAGCCAGGAAGATCGAGGGCTCCGGAGCCCTTGGGACCTCGTCAGCAGGGACAGGTGCCGATACATTCGGAGCCAGTGGGGCCAACGGGGCTGGTTCATCCTGCCGATGCTCCTCTTGGTCTCGCGGGGGCGACCGGGCTGGGGAGAAGCGGGTGTCGTCGCCTCTCTTCTCCGCAGAGGGAGGCACGGCCACGGCACCCCCTTCCTCTTCTTCGCCGAAGACTCCAGCCTGATTGACCAGGCATGTGTTAGAAAACATCAAGTATAAGCAGAAACAACACGAAGCTCAAAGCACTTACTAATCCACCGTGACATAGTCCACCCTCCGCTTGGTGAGCCTAAAACCCCAAAGCGTCGGAGCCTGAGGAGTGGGCACACGGGGTCCGGGAGCAGAAGACGGCGCAACAGAAGGGTCGGAGCCGGCCCCAAGCGGTGCCACGTCGGAGGCAGCGTCTCGAGAGACCAGTGACGATCTACCCCTTGTCGGGATAAGGGGTAGCTCCCTCACCTCCTGGCGGGCGACGGCCTCGGCGTTGTCTGGCAGGGCGTGGAGGATGTCGGCCTTGATCAAGGGGGAGTTCTTCCCCGTTCCCTCGGGGATCTCCTTCGAGCCCTCCTCCTCCTCTTCCTCCCCACCGGACTCGTCGGAAGACACCTCCACCGGTTTCGGCGTTGCGGAGGCCCCAGCGAGCGCCGACGGCACCAACCCGCGCGCGTTAATGGTCGGCCTGGAAGCAACGAGTTGCTCCTAGTCCTTGCAATGCAACAAAGGAAGAAAAGCGCTCGGCGGGTACTCTTGGTAGTCCCCAACCAAGAGACGCAGAATTGCAGTCAGCTCGTCATTAAGCAGGGCTACCGGGCTCAAACGAACCTTGTCTTCTTCACCTCCAAGCTTCCACATGGGGCGCGTGCGCACCTGGAGTGGAGCAACGCGCAGTGTCAAGAATTCCCTCAGGAGGATGACCCCAGTCACCTTAGCCGCCTTCGCGTTGCCCGGCCTCAAATCAGTGTTCATCTGCTCCAGCACCGACGACGCCCGCTTATGAGTGAGCTCAACACGAGACCACCCCTTATCAGACTGGGGCGCCTCCTGAAAGTGCTAGTGATCGACTAAAGGGGGGTGAATAGGCGATTTTTATGAAAGTCTTCAAAACATGGAAGTTTCGAAGACAAACGATAGAAATGAACCTATTACCATGCAGCGGAAGGTAGACTACACTAGGAAAAGCATAGTCAAGTATTCAATGAAGTGAAAGCACAATGACTAATAGCAGCTAGGCAGTAAAGATTAGGTAGGAAGATATAGTGAAGCCAATCAGAACAAGCAGTCACTCAATGAAGACAAAAGATAAGGCAATCATGCAATGACTTCACCAGGGCCAACAGTAAGTAAAGGAATGGGAAGGATGAAACCCGTGACTCGTTGAAGACAATGATTTGTTGGACCAGTTCCAGTTGCTGTGACAACTGTACGTCTGGTTAGGGAGGCTGAGATTCAACTCAGAAGACCGCGTCTTCACCTTATTACCCTTGAGCTAAGGACACCCAGTCCTTGCCCAATCACTCTGGTAAGTCTTCAAGGTAGACTTCCAAACCTTCACAAACTTCGTTCACCGGCGATCCACAATGACTCTTGGATGCTCAGAATGCGACGCCTAACCGGCTGGAGGATTCACAGTCCTCAAGTGTAATAAGTCTTCAGATCACATAGACAGGAAGACTTCAGTGATGCCTAACTCTCTTTGGCTCTGGGTGGTTAGGGCTTTATCCTCGCAAGGAATTCTCTCTCAAAGGCTTCGAGGTGGGTTGCTCTCAAACGACAAAAGCCGTACACTAACTCTGAGCAGCCAACCGTTTATGGTTGTAAGGGGTGGGCTATTTATAGCCACTAGGCAACCCGACCTGATTTGTCCGAAATGACCCTCGATCACTAAGGAACTGACACGTGTTCCAATGGTCAGATTTCAACCACACACGACAACTTTACTTGGGATACAAGCAAAGCTGACTTATCCAACTCTGGACAAGATTTGCTCCCATAGTCTTCACTCGAAGACATAGGATTTTGGTTAAGCATCACTTCAGTCATTCTGACTGGTTCACTTGGACCCCACTTAATAGTGCGTTGGTTCCTATGAATCAACAAAGAAAAACACAGAACGACGAAACTGCTAAGTCTTCGCGCTCCATAGTCTTCACGCGATGTCTTCTCTTGTCATAGTCTTCAATGTGAATGTCTTCACATACCACCTTTGACTTCAATGTCTTCATACATTTTAGGGGTCATCTCTGGTAGGAAAACCGAATCAATGAGGGACTTCTACCAGTGTTATCCTGCAATTCTCACAAACACATTAGTCCCTTAACTAGGTTTGTCGTCAATACTCCAAAACCAACTAGGAGTGGCACTAGATGCACTTACAATCTCCCCCTTTTTGGTGATTGATGACAAACTAGTTGAAGTTTTCAACGGGGAATAAAATATGTGAAATTGTAAAGGATAGGGGATTGTCTTCATAAGTGGCAAAGGCTCCCCCTGAAGATGTGTATACAAATAATTTGCTTTTGGTATGCAAATGCACATGGCAGGTTGTACTTGTGGAGATCCTCTTCAACTTATGATGACAATTCCTCATGCATGAAAAGTATGTGAAGATAATGACATGCATAATGAAAAATGGACGTCTGCAGAATGACCTAAGTGCGGAAGTTATCATCGCACATGCGGAATTTATCATCGCATCACAGAATAGCAAATAAGTAGCAGACGACCATCTAGTTTAAATGTTACAACTCAAAGAACCAAATGTATCAGAAAGCGAGAGTTATAAACACTAGGCAAAATATAAAACCACCGCCCATATGGACCCGCTTGAAGACTATCAAACTCATATGCTTCTCCCCCTTTTGTCAGTAAGGACCAAAAAGGTTTGAAGACATAGAGCACCTACTCGTTCCCTTGAGGAGTTGGTGAAGCAGCAGGGCCGTCGATGTTGGTTGGCGGTGCAGACGAACTTGGTGCAGTGTCGATTCACGCTGAAGGTGGAGGAGGTGAAGTTGCATCATCTTGGTCATCGATGACTCTGGCATTTACGGTCGCAGCTGAGGACGAGTATTCAGAGTCTTCAAGTGAGGGAGTCCGACGCAAGTGAGCAATTCTGGGAGGAGTCGAGTCAAACTTGAAGCGTTCGGTGAAGCCATCGTCGTGCAGATCAGCTTCAGCACTCAGTAGGGTCAAACTCTTCCACGACCTCCGACAGGTTTCATGAGTGACAAAGGCATTCTTGGTGGCAAGATTGCGAATGCGGTTGACACCCACCAAGAGGCTTTGCATCTGACGCTTAAGCCAGTCGTGATGTTTGTCCTGTTTCTGATGCAGCGCGACAAGAAGCTCTCGATCATTGAGGACACGAGATCGTCTTTGAGGCCTTTGCACAATGGTGCTACCAGTGACATCAGTTTGAGCATGAGGGACACGTGTGTTTCCAACTAGAGGATAAACACGAGAAACGGCTGGAATCCCTTCAATGGGCTGGGTGAAGCTTTGGTGATCAGCATTGTGAAGATAAATGGGATCCTTAGCAGGCTCTGGGTAAATGGCTTCAACCGACAGATCAACCTCGGGCAAGAATATAAGATGATTGCATGCAGACGACTGATAGTTGAAAGCTGAGTGACGCTTTATCAGATGCATGACCCATGGAGCATAGAATTTCAATCCAAAGATGTCAGAGCCAAACGCAACCAACTGCCCGATGAAGAAGTCTTGAGCATTGAAGATGATGCCATTGAATATATAGAAAACCAAAGTCTTCATTGCTCCTTCAAGCTTCGCTGTAGATGAGTGTCCTTTGACAGGCCATAGAGTCTTCCTGATGATGTGGTAAATGGTGCGAGGCAGGTACTCTAGGTCTTCAACAAAGAACTCAGATGGGTATTCAGCGTCATGAGGCAGTGAAAGTGCTAGTGATCGACTAGAGGGGGGGCGTGAATAGGCGATTTTTATGGAAATCTTCAAAACATGGAAGTTTCGAAGACAAACGATAGAAATAAACCTATTAGCATGCAGCGGAAGGTAGACTACACTAGGAAAACCATAGTCAAGTATTCAATGGAGTGAAAGCACAATGACTAATAGAAGCTAGGCAGTAAAGATCAGGTAGGAAGATATTGTGAAGCCAATCAGAACAAGCAGTCACTCAGTGAAGACAAAAGATAAAGCAATCATACAATGACTTCACAAGGACCAACAGTAAGTAAAGGGAAGGGATGGGTGAAACCAGTGACTCGTTGAAGACAATGATTTGTTGGACCAGTTCCAGTTGCTGTGACAACTATACGTCTGGTTAGGGAGGCCGAGATTCAACTCAGAAGACCTCGTCTTCACCTTATTCCCCTTGAGCTAAGGACACCCAGTCCTCGCCTAATCACTCTGGTAAGTCTTCAAGGTAGACTTCCAAACCTTCACAGACTTCCTTCACCGGTGATCCACAATGACTCTTGGATGCTCAGAACGCGACGCCTAACTGGCTGGAGGATTCACAGTCCTCAAGTGTAATAAGTCTTCAGATCACACAGACAGGAAGACTTAAGTGATGCCTAACACTCTTTGGCTCTGGGTGTTTAGGGCTTTATCCTCGCAAGGAATTCTCTCTCAAAGACTTCAAGGTGGGTTGCTCTCAAACGACAAAAGCCGTGTACTAACTATGAGCAGCCAACCATTTATGGTTGTAGGGGGTGGGATATTTATAGCCACTAGGCAACCCGACCTGATTTGTCCGAAATGACCATCGGTCACTAAGGAACTGACACATGTTCCAATGGTCAGATTTCAAACACACACGACAACTTTACTTGAGCTACAAGCAAATTTGACTTATCCAACTCTGGACAAGATTTGCTCTCATAGTCTTCACTCGAAGACATAGGATTTTGGTGAAGCATCACTTCAGTCATTCTGACTGGTTCACTTGGACCCCACTTAACAGTACGGTGGTTCCTATGACTCAACAAAGAAGAAAAAGAACGACGAAAGAACTAAGTCTTCGTGCTCCATAGTCTTCATGCGATGTCTTCTCTTGTCATAGTCTTCAATGTGAATGTCTTCACATACCACCTTTCACTTCAATGTCTTCTTACATTTTTAGGGGTCATCTCTGGTAGGAAAACCGAATCAATGAGGGACTTCTACCTATGTTATCCTACAATTCTCACAAACACATTAGTCCCTCAACTAGGTTTGTCATCAATACTTCAAAACCAACTAGGGGTGGCACTAGATGCACTTACAATCTCCCCCTTTTTGGTGATTGATGACAAACTAGTTGAAGTTTTCAACGGGGAATAAACTATGTGAAATTGTAAAGGATAGGGGATTGTCATTATAAGTGGCAAAGGCTCCCCCCTGAAGATGTGCATATAAGTAATTTGCTTTTGGTATGCAAATGCACATGGCAGGTTGTACTTGTGGAGATCATCTTCAACTTATGATGACAAGTCATTATGCAAGATATGATGTAATGAAGATAATGACATGCATAATGAAAAATAGACGTCTACAAAATGATCTAAGTGCGGAATTTATCGTTGCACATGCAGAATTTATCATTGCATCATAGAATAGCAAATAAGTAGCAGACAACCATCGAGTTTAAGTGTTACAACTCAAAGAACCAAATGTATCAAAAACGAGAGTTGTAAGCACTTGGCAAAAGTAGCAAAATAAATCAACCACCCATATAGACCCGCTTGAAGACTATCAACTCATATGCTTCTCCCCCTTTTGTCAGTGAGGACCAAAAAGGTTTGAAGACATAGAGCGCCTGCTCGTTCCCATGAGGTGCAGGCGAGGCAGCAGGGTCGTCGTTGAGATCCGGTGGTGCAGAGGAACTTGGTGCAGTGTCGACACGCGCTGAAGTTGGAGGAGGTGAAGTTGCATCATCTTGGTCATCGATGACTCTGGCATTTATGGTCGCAGCTGAGGACAAGTTTTCAGAGTCTTCAAGTGAGGGAGTCCGACGCAAGTGAGCATTTCTGGGAGGAGTTGAGTCAAACTTGAAGCGTTTGGTGAAGCCATCGTCATGCAGATCAGCTTCAGCACTGAGCAGGGTCAAACTCTTCCACAACCTCCGACAGGTTTCATGAGTGAAAAAGGCATTCTTGGTGGCCAGACTGCGAATGCGGTTGACATCCACCAAGAGGCTTTGCATCTGACGCTTAAGCCAGTCGTGATGTTTGTCTTGTTTCTGATGCAGCGCGACTAGAAGCTCTCAGTCATTTAGGACAAGAGATCGTCGTTGGGGCCTTTGCACAATGGTGCTACCAGTGGCATCAGTTTGAGCACGAGGGGCACATGTGTTTCCAGCAAGGGGATAAACACGAGACACTGCTGGAATTCCTTCAATGGGCTCGGTGAAGCTTTGGTGATCAGCATTGTGAAGATAAATGGGATCCTTAGCAGGCTCTGGGTAAATGGCTTCAACTGACAGATCAACCTCGGGCAAGAATATAAGATGATTGCGCGCAGACGGCTGATAGTTGAAGGCTGAGTGACGCTTGATCAGACGCATGACCCATGGAGCATAGAATTTCAACCCAAAGATGTCAAAGCCAGACGCAGCCAACTGTCTGATGAAGAAGTCTTGAGCATTGAAGCTGATGCCATTGAAGATATAGAAAACCAAAGTCTTCATTGCTCCTTCAAGCTTCGCTGCAGATGAGTGTCCTTTGACAGTCCATAGAGTCTTCCTGATGATGTGGTAAATGGTGCGAGGCAGGTACTCTAGGTCTTCAACAAAGAACTCAGATGGGTATTCAGCGTCGTGAGGCAGAGGCTTCATCATGCTCAGCATTTGACTCATGTTGGGTTCTGGCTTCTGAAAGATGCTTTCCAAGGCATTTTGATGTTGTTGACAACCTGGTTCATAGTATTCACCAGGAGTATGCAGGCCTGTGAGCTCAATGATATCAAGAGCTTTAACTTCATGATGGACATTGCTTGTCATCCACTCAAGGACCCAAGTCTTCGGATCCCTGTTGTAGCCTCGAATATGAAGAGTGGCATAGAATTGAAGTAGCAATTCTTCATTCCAATGCTCCTTGTCAGTGATGAACTGCAATAGACCAGCATCTCTGAAACAGTCCAATGCTTCTTCGAGGCAGGGCAGACCAGCTATAGCTTCAGAGTCGAGGCGCATATGTGGAAGTATGCGCCCTTGATTGTATAGGACACATGAATAGTAGTTGCGCTGCTGATAGCTCCAGAACCGATCTGAGGAAATGCGCGGTCTGGTATAAGGGTTATGTGCCACGAAGCCATTGAAGAATGTATTATGTGCCACGAAGCCATTCGCATTGAAGACCCCAGGTGAAGTGGTAGTGCTTGGAAAACGTGGAAGTCTTGGCTTGGACTTTTGGACTTGAGGCCTGTGCTCGACGTGGTACTCAAATTGTGGACCAGTAGCAGGCGGAGGAGTCAGAATGGGCCATCGAACCATAACTGGCTGACCATGATCAAATGCCCGCTCCATTGTGTGAGGTCTTGGAGGGGGAACAGGGGCATAGGCATTGTCTTCATGGGCTTCAGGGAACACATGTGCTTCAGGCTCTTGGACTTCAGGTGTTGTATTGACTTCTGGTGCCACATTGGCTTCTGGCGCTATACTGGCTTCAACCATGACAACGTCATTAGCGTCAGCGGCGATATTGGTGGCTGGAGGGTCGGTCACGTTCTCCTCGAGAACAACATCTTGGTGAGACAGGGGTGTAGCAACTCTTGTATCTGTTGGGGCTTCTTCTTCATCGGCTGATGCAGCCGGAATGTCTTCAGCCATTTTGGCTTCGGGTTCAGACATGTGCATTGTGGGAGTGACTTGGGGCCTTGGTCCTTTGCGAAGCCTGCGTAATGCGGGCGACGCTTGTGGAGATGGAGTGTGCTGGGCCACAAAGTCATCATCATCTTGCACTGTTGGGGTAGCTTGCGGTTGGGGAGAGCTTGGAGTGTCTTGTCTCTGTGGGTGATCAGCCCACGATGCATCCTGAGCAGTTGGCGTCAGAGGACGACCAATGCTGATGAGTTCGCTGTGCGTAAGCATAGACGATGATACCAATTGGTGCTCGATCTGAGGAAGGACTTCATCATCTTCAACATTGTCATGGTGACCAATGTCTTCAGCAGCGGTGGGGTCAACTGTTGGAATGTCTTTAGCTTCAGGAGCCTCTGTGGAAGCAGGCTCATGAATTACTATCCGTCGTTCTTGATGCGAAGAGGCAGGACGAGCAACCGAGATGGGCTAAACAATAAGGGGCTCTGTGGGAGCAGCCCGATCTTTCTTGGTTTTGCGCTTCTTCTTGGAGGGAGCGACATCAAAAGCTTCAGGATGTTTCCTCTTTCTGGCTTCAGCCTCGGCAGCCCTTGTCTTCTTTAATTCTGAAGCCACTGTGGGGACCTTAGGCTTCGAGCCTGTTATACTGGCTGGGAAGACAATGGGATGTGCTTCCTGCCTTGTTTCTTCGGGTTCGGCCACAGCTGGCTTCTTCTTCTTCTTTGCAGCCATCCTAGGATCGATGCCAGGACGCCCAAGAGCCTTGCGCTTCTTAGCTTCATGTAGGCTTGCACGCACTGGTCAGCCAGAATCTTCATGCGCTCATGAGACCCTTTAGCTTCTTCACGTTTCTTGAGAAAGGCTTCCTTGAGCTCGTGCAGCATAATCTTGAAGTTTTTACATCTTGCACGCTGAGCTTGGCCATGTGCTTCTTGAACTGTCGGAGTAATGGGCACGAGTAGGCCAACCCGAGCCCCAGAACCTTTCAAGACATCGGGGCAGGCTGCGCCCCTCAAGACCCCAGGACGAAGAGCCATCTTCTGAGGAGTCGACGGCAAGACGGCCGACTGCCCGCTCGCGGCCGAGTCCCGGGGACGACTTCAGGATAAAGCCGACTCCCGACTGGCGACGTCCAGAGAAGCCGGCTTTGGGGAGTCGGCCTGCGACTCCAACAAACCCCATGACCTCATCAAAGGGGACCGGGCAGGGGCATGGCTACAGCGAAGCCCACCCCCGCCCCTTACCAAGGGCAGGCATGGACAAAGCACGCCGTACCCCGGAAGATCTTCGTGCGGCGTGGCACTGTTGCCATGCCGGCCCTGACATCAGCACCGCAGGGCCGAATCCTGCACCCACGACGGCTTGTCTGTACGTCCTAGAGGCAGCAGGCCCCACTAGTCAGTGAGACCTCAGGAGACGGCAGGAGAACCACAAGTCGGACCTGTCGGGAGTCGGCCCAGGGGAGTCGGCCGAGCCCTCCCCCGGGGCCCACGCGCCATTAATCAAGATGTGATGGGGAGTGGTGACAGTGATCGCCCGTCGGGCGGCGGGGCTGTTGCCACGACCTCATGATCAAGCCCGCGTCATCAGAAGCACGGCTACAGTAATCAGTAGCCGGCAAGACCCGCCCGCGGCGGACGCAGCCTGTCGGCTCCGAACAGGGCCAGTCGGCGGGGCCCGCCAATCGGCGGGCCCCAGCGGTCGGCAGAGAAGACGGAGGCCAGAGGCACTGACGGCTGGGCCCGCGTCCAGCCAGATTACCATTGTACCCCTGGGGGGTAGGCCTATATAAACCCCCCAGGGCACCCATGTAAAGGGTTGGAACCCATTAGCTCTAGACCAGATCATATAGAAGGGAGAGAGCTAGCCCTGCCCTCTCCTACCTCCTAGAAACAGCTCAAGGAGCAACCGTGTAAACACTTTGCCATAGTGATCATGCGGAGACCTCGCAGAGCAACAATAGGGGTATTATCTCCACGGAGAGCCCTGAAGCTGGGTAAGATTCACCGGTGTGCATGTCTTCGCCTCATACGGTGTGCATGTCTTCGCCTCATCCCGTTTCTAGCCACCGGCGACGTTCTACTCGCCCCCACCATGATAAGCCATCCTTTGGCATATGTCGCACCAAACCCCCGACATTTGGCGCCCACCGTGGGGCCTGGTGCACCGCCGTCCGGAGACCTGTTCTGGACGGGAACCCTTTTTCTCCCTGGCGAGCGCAGCCAGCTAGGCACGCCAGACGGAGTTTGCACCGACGCGCTAAGCGGCGTTGAGATCGCCTATGCAGCCAGCTGCCTGGCCGAACTTGTCGGCGAGGTCCGGCTCTCCGACGAACCTGCGTCCAACACAGGCACGGGCGGCCCTGAGAACCTCCTCGCGGGCCTCCTCGATCAACTCCATGTTTCGCGCGAGCCTGCCGTAGACTTGGAGTCCGTAGGCTCCACCGACCAGATGCTGGTCGACTCCGACACCGCGTCGCTCGACGCGTTCCCCACCAATGTGGTGGTCTACGACGAACCTCTCCCTCGCGCGGAGAGCAACAGAAGCACCGTCACCGAGGTGCTAGTCATCAGTCATGACGAGCTCCCCGGCGGAGGAGCGCACGACTCACTCGGCGCGGCGCTGCAAGATCTAACTGCGCCCATTCTGGAAGACGCTGACGCAGAGACGTTGGAGCCGCGCTGCCTTTAGCTCGTTGAAGGCACGAAGAAGCTGGCCAGCATGAGACGCTTGTCAGAAGCCTACCAGCGGGAGATGGATCGCGCCATCGGCGGCTCGCCGGCCCCGGTGGGGCCCAGCCGCCTTGGCGTAGTCTAGCAGCGCGGCGTAGCCATCGCCAACCTGTTTGGGGCAAGCCGCCCTGTTTACGCCACGCCAGCGGAGAACATCCAAGCCGCCCAGGCAGCGACAGATGAGCTGGACAATTTCGAGGGTGAAGAACGCCACCTCATGATGGAGCGAGTCCAGCGGCTCCTCGACACAGCCACCGCGCAGAACGAGGCCGGCTGCCGCACGGAGGCGCCACAACGGCCAAACGACGACCTTCCCCGAGATCAAGGCGCGATGTCTCGGACACCGACTGGCAGCGCCCGAGGAAGAAGAGACAAGGAGCCGGCTGTCAGCCACAGTCGGACTCGCATTACCATAGAGCGCGACCGAGACGGCCGCCCGAGAGCAGTGGAACGACGGGACTACTGTCCGCCTCCCCCTCCCCGCAAGGAGGGGCGAGTCTCCCCGCCGCCTGTTGACCATCCGACTCTCGGCGACCGCCTTGGCCGCCGAGAGGGAGTTGGAGAGAATGACGCCCGCCACCGGATCGACCGACTTCACCGATCCTTAGCGCTGGAAGAAGAAGATGAGCTGGGTCCTCCTTGTTTCGGGCCCCGCATTCGGGAAGAGCCCTTTCCCAGAGGGTTCACGCTCCCAAGAGACACGCCCAAGTATACCGGCTCCATGAAGCAGGAAGACTGGCTAGTCGACTACTCCACGGCTGTTAGCATAGCGAACGGCAACAAGTGTGTTGCCGTAAAGTACGTTCCGCTCATGCTCCAGGGCACGACCTGGACATGGCTGAACAGCCTAAAGCCCCGCAACATCAATAGCTGGGTCGACTTCACCAAAGCGTTCGTCCGCAATTTCACCAGCACGTACAAGCGTCCTCCCAAGCGTCGTCAGCTCTCCTTGTGCGTGCAAGGCCCCGACGAGTCGACTCGCGATTACCTCACGCGTTGGGCTGAGCTTCGGAACTCCTGTGAGGGTGTGCATGAGCTGCAGGCCATCGAGTACTTCATAGTCGGGTGCAGAGAAGGCACCCTCCTCAAGCACAAGCTCCTCTGCGACGAGCCAGAAACCCTCGACGAGCTGCTGATCATAGCGGACAAGTACGCCACGGCCGACTCCTCCATGAAGGCGGAGATTCAAATCAGCACAACTGGCAAAGTGGCTCCTCAATCTCCAAGAACTCCGGCGGCATACGCCAGCCGACGACAATAGCAGGGCGACCACAAGCGCAAGGCCCCACAGCTGGCTTCCAGCAGCCGGCAAGTCGCGACCGTTGAAGCCCAGCAGCCAGATGAGCAGCCTCCGCCCAAGCGACAGAAAGGCGGCAAGCCAAACTGGTTGCCGGCCTTCTCCTACGAACAGACCCTGGATGGACCTTGCAAGTTCCATAGCGGCGCAAAGCCATCGAATCACACCACCCAGAAGTGCCACTGGCTCACCAGGATCGCCAAGGGAGACGGCCTCCTGCCTCCCCCGCCTGCTGGGCAGCCGCCTCCACCGCCGCCCCAGCAGCCGGCTGTCAGGCTAGTCGGCGCAGTACAAGATGAATACCCTGAAGAGCACGGGGCCTATGTGGTGTTTACCAGTGTGGCTGATGATCGACGCAGCAGGCGGCTGCAGCGATAAGAGGTGAATGCAGTAGCATCGGAGACGCTAGAGTTCATGCACTGGTCCGAGAAGCCCATCAGCTGGAGCAGGGCTGACCACCCAGAAGTGATGCCGAGTCCGGGCTCCTATGCCTTGGTCCTGGACGCCACCTTTGCTACGGACTGATAAGCCGCACGTTTTTCACGAGTTCTGATAGACGGAGGCAGCAACA
This sequence comes from Triticum dicoccoides, assembly GCF_002162155.2. Taxonomy (NCBI): domain Eukaryota; kingdom Viridiplantae; phylum Streptophyta; class Magnoliopsida; order Poales; family Poaceae; genus Triticum; species Triticum dicoccoides. The sequence goes on from NC_041382.1 coordinate 169,378,746, forward strand.
TCAATATCATGTACAAGGACACCATGGAGAAGTTAGGAATCAAGCAAAGACAACTTCAGAACAGCCGAACTGTGTTCCACGGCATTGTTCCTGGGCTTTCCTGCTCGCCAATCGGCAAGATCCTGATGGACGTCCTCTTTGGAGACAAAGATCACTTCCGTAGAGAGTCTGTTTGGTTTGAGGTGGTGGACCTTGAGAGCCCATACCACGCGCTACTTGGCCGACCCGCCTTGGCCAAGTTCATGGCGGTCCCCCACTACGCCTACCTCAAGATGAAGATGCCCAGTTTCCAGGGGAATTTTGACTGTGGCTGGCGACTACCGGAAGTCGTCTACTTGCGCGGCTGAGAGCAGTCGGCTGGCCGAGTCCCTGGTAATCACGGCCGAGAAGCGGCTCCTTGAGCGAGTTGTGGCGATGGCCGGCAAACATCCTGAGGTATCGCCCAACCCAAAAGAGTCGGAGGCTGAGGGTTCGTTCAAGCCGGCCAAAGAGACAAAGAAGACACCCTTCGATCCGGAGCACCCAGAGAGGTACGCCGTCGTAGGTGCAAACCTCGACAGCAAATAGGATGGCGAGCTCGTCGATTTCCTCCGTGAGAATCGGGACATCTTCGCATGGTCCCCCAAAGACATGCCAGGTGTACCGACGGAATTCGCCGAGCACAAGTTACATGTCCGATCTGATGCAAAGCCGGTCAGGCAGCCCCTGCGCCGCCTATCAGAAGAGAAGAGATGAGTTGTCGGAGAAGAGATAGCCCGACTCCTAGCAGCCGGCTTCATTATGGAAGGGTTCTTTCCAGAATGGCTAGCAAATCCGGTCCTGGTACTAAAGAAGAACAAGCAGTGGCGAATGTGTATTGACTACACGAGCCTCAACAAGGCCTTCCCCAAGGACCCATTTGCTCTACGAAGAATCGATCAGGTGATAGACTCCACAGCCGGATGCGAGCTGTTGAGTTTTTTGGATGCACACTCAGGATATCACCAGATCAAGCTCAACCCGGCTGACAGACTGAAGACCGCCTTCATCACGCCGTTTGGAGCCTTCTGCTACCTTACCATGACGTTCGGCTTAAGGAATGCCGGCGCCACCTTTCAGCGTTGCATGCAAAAGTGCCTCCTCAAGCAGCTCGGCAGGAACGCCCACGTCTACGTAGACGACGTGGTGGTGAAGACGGAAAAGCGCGAAACACTGCTAGAAGACCTCAAGGAGACTTTTGAGAACCTGCTCCGATTCCAGATCAAGCTCAGCCCCGAAAAGTGTGTCTCTGAATGCAGCATAGAATGCAACCCAGTAAAGATCAAGGCCATTGAGAGAATGGAGGTACCGACTGCTGGATGTGCAAAAGTTCACTGGCTGCTTGGCATCCATCAGCCGATTCATCAGCCGGCTGGGCGAGAAAGCTCTCCCCTTATACCAACTCATGAAGAAGACCACTTTTTTCGAGTGGAACCACAAGCCGGACGAAGCTTTTCTCCAGTTGAAGAAGATGCTGACTACTCCACCCGTCCTGGCGGCTCCAACCCCCAAGGAACCTATGCTCCAATACATCACCGCCACCAACTGGGTGGTCAGCACGATCATTGTAGTGGAACGCAAGGAGGAAGGCAAGGCACTACATATCCAGAGACCGGTATATTACCTAAGCGAAGTACTGTCGACCTCCAAGCAGAACTACCCCCACTACCAGAAGATGTGCTATGGCGTACACTTTGCTGCCAAGAAATTGAAGCCTTACTTTCAAGAGCATCCAATCACGATGGTCTGCACGGCCCCGCTTGCCGAGATCATTGGTAGCAGAGATGCTTCGGGCCGAGTGGCCAAGTGGGCCATAGAGCTGGCTCCTTACACCATCCACTACCAGCCCCGCACCGCTATCAAGTCACAAGCACTGGCCGACTTCCTTGTCGACTGGGCTGAGACCCAGTACCTACCTCCAGCGCCTGATTCCACCCATTGGCGGATGCATTTCGATGGCTCCAAGATGCGCACTGGCTTGGGAGCCGGCGTCGTCCTCACCTCTCCCAAAGGCGACAAGCTCAAATACGCGCTGCAAATCCACTTTGCCGCCTCCAACAACGTCGCCGAGTATGAGGCGCTCATTCACGGGCTCCGACTTGCTAAAGAGCTTGGCATCCGCCGGATCTTGTGTTATGGCGACTCGGACTTAGTGGTCCAGCAATCATCTGGCGACTGGAACGCGAAAGATGCAAACATGGCGAGTTACCGTTTCCTCGTACAGCAACTCAGCGGGTATTTCAAAGGGTGCGAGTTTCTCCATGTGCCAAGAAACGACAACGACCAAGCAGATGCCTTGGCACGAATCGGCTCTACCCGCCAAGCAATACCATCTAGCGTCACCCTTCAACGCCTCCTCAAGCCGTCTGTCAAACCTTCACCAGAATCAGACTCCATTTTTGTGCCGGCTCCTCCCGAAGACGTCGGATCCGACTCCAGAGCTCCGGCAGTCGGTATGGGGATTTTGGCGGATGACTCCAAAGCTGCCACAGTCGAACCCGACCCGGGGACTGCGGCAACGGACTTGAAGACTCCAGAACTCGACCCAAGGGCTGCGCCAGTCGGCCTGGGGACTTCATTAACCCAGCAAGCGGTTGTTGACTCCAACTAGCCGCCTCCCAGCCCAACCGCCCTCGTCCAAGTCGCAGTTCTGGCAGTCGAAGAAATAGCAGCACCCTCATGGGCCCAGCCCATCCTCAAATTCCTGGTGAACAAAGAGATGCCGACTGATGAGACCTCAGCTCGGCAAATACAACGCCGGGCGGCAGCCTACACCATAGTCAACAGAGAGCTGGTCAGGCGCAGTGTCACTGGTGTCTACCAGCGCTGCGTAGAGCCAGAGCAAGGCCAAGCGATTCTCAAAGACATCCATCAAGGCGAGTGCGGCCACCATGCGGCTTCAAGAGCACTCGTCGCCAAAGCCTTTCGACATGGTTTCTTCTGGCCTACTGCCTTAGAAGAGGCCAAGGAATTGGTCCAAAAATGCAAAGGATGCCAGAAGTTCAGCTCCAAGCCGCACCAGCCGGCTTCTGCGCTCAAGACCATCCCCATTGCCTGGCCTTTCGCGGTTTGGGGTCTAGACATGGTGGGACCATTCAAGACAGCACGAGGTGGTTTAACTCACTTACTTGTCACAGTGGACAAGTTCACCAAGTGGATAGAAGCAAAGCCAATCAAGAAGCTGAACGGTCAGACTGCCGTAACTTTCATCTCCGATATCACAATTTGGTACGGCATACCACACAACATCATCACCGACAACGGCACAAATTTCGCCAAAGGCGCCTTTGCCCGTTTCTGCGCAACACAGGGCATCCGACTGGACCTAGCGTCCTTCTCCCATCCGCAGTCAAACGGCCAAGTGGAGCGAGCAAACGGCCTCATCCTGTCTGGCATCAAGCCTCGGCTGATCGAGGCTCTGGAGCGCTCGGCTGGCTGCTGGCTCGACGAGCTGCCAGCCATCCTCTGGAGTCTGCGCACGACTCCAAACAAGTCAACCGGCTTCACGCCCTTCTTCCTCGTCTACGGTGCCGAAGCCGTCATCCCAACAGACATAGAGTTCGACTCCCCACGAGTCACCATGTACACCGAGGAGGAAGCAGAATAAGCACGACAAGACGGCGTCGATCTGCTGGAAGAGGGCCGGCTGTTGGCACTCAGCTGGTCCAGCATCTACCAGCAGAGCCTGCGCCGATACCACAACAGGAAGGTCAGGCCAAGATCTTTCCAAGAAGGCGACCTTGTGCTCCGGCTGATCCAGTGAACAGCCGGCCAGCACAAGCTGTCGGCGCCTTGGGAAGGCCCTTTCATCATCAGCAAAGTACTGGGCAACGATTCCTACTACCTGATTGACGCTCAGAAGCCCCGAGCACGCAAGAGGGACGACTCCGGCAAGGAGACAGAGCGGCCATGGAATGCAAATCTCCTCCGAAGATTTTACAGTTGATGCAGTATGTACCACGCTACCTTTTGTATTAAAGTACCAAGACTTCGGGCCCCCGAGACGAACTCAGGGACTGCCCTCTTTTGTCTGTATGATAAAAATTATGCCTACAAGTATGTTACTCTTTGTCATGCCGCTTGGCACCGGGCTCGACAAGTCGGCCCGGGGACTTGCCGCCTTGCACTATGAAATGCTTCCTGCAGCCGGACAAGTAGTGTGTAACACCTAAACCGTCTTCTGTCAGAAGCCGCAGCTCGCAGAGCGACTGTACGGTGGGCAGAGGTAAGGTAGAATGGGTGTTCGCATGAAAAATGGTTACGAACTCAAAGCATAAAACATAGCTCAAGACGGCTTCCAGCCTTTTTTCGCAAACCGACTCTCGAATAGTCGGATTGCCGCCTTCTATTCAACTTGCTCAGAAACTCTTAAAAACGGCTAAGTACTTGCTTTCCCAAAGTAGCCAAGCACTTGATCTAGCGACAGTCCGCAGAGCGGCTGTCCGATTGGCAAGGCAGGCAACTAAGAGAAAGCGGCAAAGGAAAAAAGCCAAAAGAGCAATGAGCAAGAAAAGATAGAACTCGGATAAATATATTTACATAACATAGGCCCTTGGCCGAATCTTCGAGCAGAAGCTCAAAATACACCCCGCGGGTGGAATTGTGTGAATTAACAAGTTCTTCAAAGACTACTGAAGCAGACAAAACAAAGATACAGCGTCAGCTTAGGAAGCAGCAGACGCATTAGGAGGGTCGGAGGAGGCGCCAGCATCAGGCGTCGGGGCGGCCGGCTGGGTAGTCTTGGCTTGATCGCCTCCGGCGGCAGTCGACTCGGTCGCACGTGGCTCGTTGCTGGAGGCACGGTCGAGCTGAGGCTGGCCGTCTGCTCCGTCTTCTGGTGCCTCTGCCTCGCCTCCGTCCTCCGCCTCGCCCTCTTCCTCGATGCTGGAGCCAATCACCTCCGCCGAGTCCTCGTCGTAGTCTGGGTTCATCCCAAACCACTCCGGTGGTACCTCCTCGCCGTCTTCAGACCGCTCGGGGACGAAGATGCTGGTGTCGGTGTACTCGGCGATCGCCGCAACACGCTTGACGAGGGCGTCTTCCGCAACTGCCAGCTCCGGCTGGGCCTCTGACCGAAGCGTGGCCAGCCGGTCTAGATCGAGCCCCGGATACCATGCCTTGACGAACTTCAAGGCTCGGCGCGCTCCAGCTCGGGCCGAAGAGCCCTTCCAGGCCTCAAGATGACCAGCCACGACCTCTAGCCAGTCGGCCGTCAGGATGGGGGTGCGCGGAGCCTGCATGTCCGGCCACAGGGCGGCAATTGCCTGGGCACCAACACGCTGAAGTCGGTGCATCATCTGGTGAGCCGGCCGAAGGCGAGACTCGATGCTCAGGATGTGCACGTCAAGAGTTCGGGGGGCGTCGGCGGCAATCTCTGCGCCCTCCGCCCTCCGACCTTCACGGTCAGCCTCGATGGCTTGGATGGCAGCCTGTGAGTGCCCAGGAAAGAAGTCTACAAAGACAAGAAGAAACAAAGAAGCAAGTCAAAAACCAGGAGTCGGCACGACTTAAATCGACAGCTCGAAGAAAGAAAGTAAAAAGAAACTCACCATCAACGATGTCTTCAATCTCATGGAAGCCGGAGGCTAGCATCGCATCCTTGTCAGACCAGGAGGAGCGCTCGCTTGCGAACTCGGCCATGAGGGCGGTTTCCGTCTCCTCTGCCTCCCTCTGCGTCTTCACAAGCAGCTCCTTCTGATCTGCCAATTGAGTAGCTAGCAGATCGCGCTCTATGGCGAGCTTGTTGCACTCCTCCTCTTTGGCGCGCAAAGCGGAGTTGGCGTCGCTCAACTGCTGTTGAAGAGCAGCGTTGGCCCCTGAAAAGAAGGAAGAAAGAAGGCGTCAAGTCATTAGTAAAGAAGGTCGCCGGGGAGATCCGACCCAACTGCTCATCAGTCGGCCCGAATCTCGGGGACTATAGCCCGCGGGTGCGCCAGCATGCCCCCGCAAAGAAGGAAAAAGACTTACTCCGGCTCTCCGACAGATCAGCGGTCCGCTTGCCCAGCTCTTCAATGTTACGGTTGAAGGCAGTAACACGGAGGTTGTGGTAGTCCTGCGACAAACGTTTCAGACAAAAAGTTAATACCCAGAGTTCATCAATTGGAGTTCCAGGCCGCCTGCTCAGCAGCCAGCCCGAAACTCGGGGACTACACCCAGTGGGTGTGCTGGCGCACCCCCGCAAAGAGGAACAAGAAAACAAATACCAAAGGAAAAAAAATACTCGGACGGCTGCCCGTGACGCCAGGTACGCCTTGGTGCAATTCTGGAGAGCGCCGCCCTCGGCACGAAGCTTCGCCTGGACTTCCAGAAGCGCCTGGTTCAGCGGCCCTGTGCCGCCTCTTCGCACCCACCCAATGGGCGCGGCGCTCGTCTCTTAGGCGTCTAGGATCGCCGAGCTGGCGGTGCCGACTTCCAGGGGGCGGGGTGCCGAAGTCGCCTTCTCCAGACGGCGGCGTGTTGGCGAGCCGACTTGGAGGAGTAGCCTCGTCACGGCCTCGTCTTCGATCGGCGGCACCGGAGGGTCCGCTGGCTGCTTGCCTTGAGCACCTTCACACGGCGGCGGAGGCGGCGGCGGAATGTTCACGTCCGGCGCAGAGGGGTCGTCGCCTTCCCTCTCCACGACGGGGTTCTCCCCGCCGGCTTCCCCAGTCTGCCCCATGAACTCCGGAGGCGGCGGCATAGAGTTCAATGGGGTGGCGAACACCGCCGACTGGCGGCGTGCGGCTTCCTCAGCCTGCCGCTTCGTCGCGGCGGCGGCTTCGGCCTCCGCCAGTTTTTTCGTGGCGGAGGCCTCCGCCCTGTCGGCCTCCGCCTTCTCCAGGCGAAGGTCCTCTTCTTCATTGCGCTTCTCCTACGCATTCTGCTCCATCGCCTCCCGGAGGTCAGCAGCGGGGTCAATCCGCCGAGTGGTGGCGGACGTCTCCGCTGACCCCATGACGGAGGCGGCGGTGACCCTCTCAAGAGTGAGGGGAGCCCTGAAGCAAGAGGAGCAAGCGAAGACTCAGACAACGTCATAAAGAAAGAATAAAGCTTTGAAGACAAAATACTCACGCGGAGACCAATGGCGGCTTCTTCACTTCCTTACGGAAGCAGATGGCCTTCGCAGCCGCCTCGTCCCGCCGGGTCGCCGCAGCCAAGCCTTGGGCTTCTTCGGCCGACTGCCGAACAAGGTCGGCATGGCCCTGCGCTTCTTCCTGCTGCCTGGAGCGCCCGGCGTGGCAGAAGAGCCCGCGCCAGGCTGGCTGGCTCCTGGCCGATGGCGAGGGGTGACTTCTCCCTCGGCGTCATCGTCAGGCCAGTCGACGAAAGTGGCCGAAGGCCTAAAGTCGCCTGTTGTTCCTCCTCCTCCCTTGGCATCGTCTTCTAGAGTTGCCGCCCCCAGATCGGGGTCGTTGTCGGTGTTCTGGGAACAAAGGTCCCCAAACTTGCCTGCCTGCGGCCTACAGCGTGGCTCAAAGGGGGGCCCAGCACGGCCCATCTTCACCAACACAAACCCAAGACCCTCGCGAGGGGCCAAGCCTCGCGGGGCGGATGACGCGGAGCTTCCTCAGGCACGGCCTCGTCAGGCTGGCTCACGAGGAGGCGGAGAGATCAAGGCGGGGTACCTCACGAGGTGCCCGTGATGCAAGCCATGACGACTCAGGGCGCCAGGCGGGTGCCAGCCCGCGCAGCGTCCTCCTTTCCTCTTTGGTGCAAAGGGGGCAAGCGCAGCCGCAGGGTACCGAGGCATCAGGCAAAGGTTGTCATTTCAGTGCAACGAGACCAATCCAGGAAGACTACGAGATGGAGGTCACCGTGGAGCCCAAGACGGCGTCATCACCAGAGCTTTGCGCAGGCGAAGACTACTTTTGTCAAGATAGCTGATACTTGCTGTCCCTCTTCAAATTAGCCCGCCAATGTTGACTCCCTTCCCGCTCGATATTTAGGAAGAGGACCAGGGCCTCTATAAATAGGACCAGCCACCCACATAGCAAGGGGGTTTGGTCGGTTGGAGGAAGCAGAGAAAGAGAGAGAGAGAGAGAGAGAAAGGTGACTGAACTCCTCCGAGCAGTTCATCGCCCTAGCCAAGAACAGACCCTCGCGAGGCTGTTCTTCCTTGTCTTGTTCATCATCATCAGCCCAAAAGGCAATCCACAAACCACGCACTGGAGTAGGGTATTACACCACAACGGTGGCCCGAACCAGTATAAACCCTGTGTCTCTTGTGTTGTTCTTTCCGTAGGTTAGATCCTAGCATGGCGGAGGGGTGCAGGTAGGTAGGAGGCGAAATCTTCACGCGCACCCCAGTGTTCGAACCTCAAGGGTCTGCCGGAAACCGAAATCCGACATTTGGCGCGCCAGGTAGGGGTGCGCCGGAATTCGTCTTCCACCGCTCCGTGCCCCGTTGCGTCGTCATCACCATGCCCGGTGACCAGGAGGGCAACCCAGACCCATGGGCGGCATGGCCCGCCCGCGCAGAGCCGCTCGCCTCGGGCGACCCCGTGCCCCAGGTAGCTCGCGGTCCGCAGGGTGCTGCGGGCCGCGGGCGACGCGGACAGGCTTTGACAGCTCTCACACCGCGGCAGGTGCGGTCGGTAGCAAGGGCCTCCAATCACACCGCGACCACGACACTGTACACCCGTCGGGAGCAGGCGAGCTCGAGGGCCGCGCTCACGGTGGCCCGGGAGCTGCTGCAGTGCAAACTGCTGGAGGGCGGCCGCGACGTGTTGCTGGAGCGGGTGGCAGAGCTCCTGGGCTTCGCCGCCTCGGGGGCTCACCCCTTCTGTGCCCAGCTCCCATCTCAAGCCCAGGGCAGCCAACGTGGGGGCTCCGCGCGCGCCCGCGGGCTCCAAGGCTACTCCAACACCAGCGAGGCTGTCATTACCAGACTGGCGGCGGCGTTGCCCCCGCTCCGGTCCGCGAAGAAGGACTCGACGCGACCCGCGACCCCGGTGGACAGCCGCACTGCCAACCCACGGTAGGCGCATCAGGCAGGATCGCGTGGCACGCAGAGCACTACAGCGTGGCCTTCGGGATGACGGCGCCAGAGGAATACGTGCCCCTCATGATGGACCAAGGACACCCACACGAGGGCGAACAAGGCTCGCTCCTCAGCCCAAGCTGGGGGGACGAGGCGCCAGAAGCTGAGCCCTTCCAGGAGTCCCGGGACGGCCCCACTGGGCACGCTGGAGGCAACGATTATCGGGTACCGCTAATTCTTCAGCAAGCATACACTAACCATGGATCGCAGGAGGTGCAGGTTGCCACAGCGGGAAGCTGCCCCGCTCCCACAGTCTCCTACCCCTTGGGAGGAGGGCGCAGGGGGTTGCAGGAGAGGGGCAGGGATTCGACATCACCACCACGACGTTCGGAGCAAGGTGTTCTCAGGAGGTAGGCCCTCCGCTGGGGAGGTGCCCCAGGGCCTGCCCCCGGCGGAGGACCCGTGGTCGTCGGGGGAACCGCTGGCGACCGCTTACCCCATTGGCGGTGTCCTGGTTTCCAGTCGTCGTTGATAGCACTAGAGTGTGGCACAAGGCGGGGTCCTCATCTGGCGATATGAAGCAAGGCCAGTACCTGTGAAGAAGGCCCAGTGCCTGTGAAGCTCACCGCCCCGTGACACTCTCACGTAATAATGAGTGGGGCTGTACACGCCCCGGAGTCTCAGGGGTACCGGCCTCAGGCCCTGGGGCTCCCTCCCACGCCCAATGGCAGCACTTAGCTCCGTGCTGGTGAGAAGACGTCCAAGACTAGACTAGGTGCCGGACGCGGCCTTTTGTTTGCTTCCGTTGCTCTTCCCTTTGGTTGTCGCTTTCCCTCGCTGGATTCAAGTTGGATTCGAATTTGAGATTTGCGTGTGTTCGGGGAAGGGGTGCTTAGTCTCGTTCGAGCGATTTCTCGCGTTTTGGTTACCACTTTGCCTCAACTGCCTCCCCTCGCGAGCCCCTTGCGAGCCGGGTCAGGCCTAGCTTGCGCGCAGCCCAGACTGCCGCCACCGCGTCCTCTCAGGAGGGTGTTTTACTGCAGATCCTACAGATTCAATCAGGGGACGCTCAGGACACCACAACCCCCCGCGGGCTGCCTCAGGGTCAGCACGGAACAAAGGTAAACTAGCCGACCAGCGCGTCGCTTAAGCCAGCCACTAGGCGCGGGCGCGTGGACAATGTAGCGTCTACTGATACGACGAACACAAGTTTTACATGAGGGGCTCCCCCTCCAAAATGCTCGCACAGTCATCAGGCCAAAACCTGAGTTCTATTCATGCAGGGTAAGGAAGCAGGAACAATGCACAATCAGTCGGACGAATCCCCCAATGCGTCCTCAGGAGCACCACTAGAGCCATTGCTGGCGTCGCTGAACTCGCAGTCGCTGTCCACGTTGCCGCCAACGGCGCCAGAGCCGTCCATCACACCGCCCTCGTCAGCCGCCACGATCACGTCGTCGTTGTCCGAGGCGAAGGCCCGGATAAGGGCGTCCACATCGTCTTCCCCCCAGTGCGCCAGCTCGCCTCAGACGGCCTGGGGGACTGGGGCGATGGCGGCGTCAAAATCAAAGTGGGGATCCATGTTCCGGAGGTGGCTAAAGACACGAGAAAAGGCGCGCCTGAGCAGGGCGCGGCTCCTCTCCTCCACCAACCTGTCAGCCCTGGTCGACCGCGCCTCCAGCTGCGTCACCACATCAGTGAAGAACTGAAGATTGCCCGCGTAGTTGACTGCGTGCGGCTCGCCGAAGGCCTCCTTGCAGATGTTTCCCAAGGCTGCGTTGGCTCTCTCCCGGAGAGTGGTGAGCATGGGGCCGTGCTCATGCTCCAAGATCTGCCGCTGACGTATCTCGTCCGCATTCTGGCGCGCGACGGCCTCAACCTCCTCCACCCGCTGGCGAAGAAGGAGCACCTCGGCCTGGGAAGTGGTTAGCTCACCTTGCGCCACCTCAAGGGCGGCCCGGGAAGCATCGGCCCACCGCGTCACCTCCTCCAGCTTGGCCCTCAAGGCGGCAGTCCTGCCTTCAGCTTCGGCCCGGATCAACCCCAGCTTCTCTTCGAACTCGTGCTCGAGGTTCAAACGCGCCATCTCCACTCGACGTCCGACCTCCTCCAGGACGCGGGCTTACTGTGCAGCAACATCATCCTCCGCCTATGTCACCAAGCGCTCCCTCGTCTTCAGACACTCGTACTCACGGGTACATTCGGCGGCTTCCAGCGTCAGCGCCTTCTCACGCTTCCGGAGCTCTGCTGAGTCGCTAGAGGCCACCTTCATCGATGCGAGGGCTGCCTCGCGCAGCTCCACCTGCTCCTCCAGCGAGTGGCACCAGGCCAGAAGCTTCCGAGCCCGCTCCTCCGTAGGCGTTCGCTGCCGGTCAGCTTCCCGAGCCTCCTCAGGGGCACGAGACCGGGCCTCCCGAGAGACCACCAACGACGCCTTGGCCTCTGCTTCATCAAGATCACGCTGACGGCGCACAAGGGCGATGGCGCCCTCCAGTTCGTGCCTCTTTGCAGCCAGGCGCAGGCCCTCGGCCTCGAGGCGCGTCTTCATCAGCAAGCTCCTCACCAAGCAGGCTCACTGCGTCAGTCTCCCTTCGAAGGAATCCTTGGCGGAGAGCGCGACGCTCCCGAGCGCACTTGAGCACGTCTTCCACATCATCATCTGCCCAAGCAAGCGCCGGGGGCCGCGAGTCAGCACTCCCCCTCCGGGCTGGGGGCTGGGGGCTGGCACCCTCGCGACGGCCGGGCACGCTGCGTCAGAAGCCCGGCCTGGGGCCAGCCCATTCTCAGGAGAAGAGCACAGGAAGCGCCTCAGCCAATCGCAGTCCACGACCAGGCGAGAAGCCCATGGCAGGCTAGCTATGCCATGAGAAGGCCCGCGAAGCAGGATTGCGAGGTGCGCGGGGCCACGATATGCCTCGGGATGGTTCGCCTCTTCAATCGCCCTCACCACAAGGGCTCCGCTGCTCGGAGCGCTTGAGGACAGTGGAGGGGGCGAGGTCAAGAGGGACGGCTCCTCAGCCGTCTCCGCAAGCTCGGCTGGAAGGGGCCTGCGAAGCAAGAGTCAGTAAGAGCAACAGAAGGATCGGGGGCTGGGAAAGGAGAAGGCTTACTCATCAGTGGCGAAGTACTTCCTACGCTTCAACAGGAGACAAGGGTAATCATCGCCCAGGGCCTCCCTTCTCTTCCGGAGAGCCCCAAAGTCCACGCGGAACCGGCCCAAGAGTTGGGCGCATGGATCAACCTTCGACGAAGATGGAGCGTCAAGGCGATCTGCGGCAGGGGCGCCTGCCTGATGCGCGCTGCCAATCGCCTCCCCAAGAGACGCAGCTGGAGCCTTAGGGGCCCCAGCCGCAGGCGCTGAGGGCAGCTGCTCGTCACCCTCAGCATCAGCGGCACGGGCCCCAGGAGCTGCTTCCTCATGAGCTTCGCCTGGCGCTGTCACCGCGCTCGGAGCCCCCTCGGCCTCTGGCGCCTCATGCCTCCCTACTCCACCGCTTGAGGATGAGTCGCCTTGGCCGATAGGAAGGGCAGTCACCACCACTGGGTTCTCACGAGGCCCCTGAAGGCCGGCGGGGCGCGGCCCCCACTCATCAAAGACAGGCATCTGCTTCACAAAGTCGCCCCTGCTCTGGCAGAGGTACAGCAAGGCCCCTCCCTGCCGGAAGCTGCCGGGGTTGGGGTCCCCAGCCAGGGTCAAGAGCGCCGTCCTCAGCACCTCAGGAGTCAGGTCCTCTTCCTGGAGCCTCATATTATCCTCGCGCCCACGGAAGGCCCACATCCGGCGAGAGTGGCGTTGAAGAGGAGCAACGCGGCATAGCAGGAACTCCTTCACCACGTTGGGCGCTGTCACGCCAAGCGACCTCAAGAGCGCGAAGCGGTGCCAGACGAAGACGAGCCGGGGGCTCTCAAGTGTCTCCTGGCCCCAGCCCGAATTGGGGATAGCATGTGAGGTCGGCTCCGATAGCAGGGTGTTGGGCACCCCTGCGTCCACATACAGCCACCGCTCGCGGAACCCAACCACGTGCAGGGGGAGCTTGAAGTCAATCCCAGAGGCCGCAGTCTCAGACGCGGCAACGAAGCTCACGCAAGCCCAGCATTGGGTAGGGTCGACAAGATGCAACGAGAAGAAGTGGCGCAGCAAGGCAACCGAAGGAGGGATGCCCACCATAGCTTCGCAAACGAAGGCGAAGATCGAAAGGAGGGTGATGGATTCAGGACTCAGATGCATCATGTGGATCTGGTAGTGGGAAAGCACGGCGTTGAAGAAATCATAAAAGGGAGGAACCATACCCGCCCACAGGGCATCGGCAAGATACGGGACCTCGGTGGCTGTCCTGTCGATGGAGAAGTGGGACGCGGGCCAAGCCGTCGTCCTCCCGCATTCATTGAAGATGGTGGCCAGAGCCAAGCTGACCTTGCCCAAGCCCTCGGCGGGGGCCGCCAACGGCGGTGGGCAAGGCGGAGACACGGGTTTCTTCCCTCTCCCCTTCTTCGTCGGAGCCATGGCGATGGGAAGGGGGGGACGTTCGAGATCAGGTTGAAAACAGAAGCCGGAGTTCGAGCGGAGGAAGGACAGAGGACACTCGAGCAACATAAAAGGGAACGACTGTGTACGACTACTGGTCCGCCTAGCGTGGCACAAAATAAGGAGGGCGTGGGGGAACAGTGCCGCCCATGACCAATCAACCGCCGCGCGGCGCCTAAGGCCGCAGGCTGTTAGGGCCCGCGGCGCTTCGCTCTTGCCCTTCCGCCTCCCTGCACGGCCAAGTCTGGGCGCGCCTTGGGCCCGGGGGCTACTGTCGGTGTTCTGGGAACGGGGGTCCCCAGACTTGCCTGCCTGCGGCCTGCGGCGTGGCTCAAAGGGGGGCCCAGCATGGCCCATATTCACCAGCACAAACCCAAGACCCTCGTGAGGGGCCAAGCCTCGCGGGGTGGACGACGCGGAGCTTCCTCAGGCACGGCCTCGTCAGGCTAGCTCACAAGGAGGCGGAGAGATCAAGGCGGGGTACCTCACGAGGTGCCCATGACGCAAGCCATGACGACTCAGGGCGCCAGGCGGGTGCCAGCCCGCGCAGCGTCCTCCTTTCCTCTTTGGTGCAAAGGGGGCAAGCGCAGCCGCGGGGTACCGAGGCATCAGGCAAAGGTTGCCATTTCGGTGCAACGAGACCAAGACCAGGAGGACTACGAGATGGAGGTCACCGTGGAGCCCAAGATGACGTCATCACCAGAGCTTTGCGCAGGCGAAGACTACTTTTGTCAGGATAGCTGATACTTGCTGTCCCCCTTCAAATTAGCCCGCCAATGTTGGCTCCCTTCCCGCTTGATATCCGGGAAGAGGACCAGGGCCTCTATAAATAGGACCAGCCACCCACATATCAAGGGGGTTCGGTCCGTTGGAGGAAGCAGAGAAAGAGAGAGAGAGAGAGAGAGAGAGAGAGAGAGAGAGAGAGAGAGAGAGAGAGAGAGAGAGAGAGAGAAAGGTGACTGAACTCCTCCGAGCAGTTCATCGCCCTAGCCAAGAATAGACCCTCGCGAGGCTATTCTTCCTTGTCTTGTTCATCATCATCAGCCCAAGAGGCAATCCACACACCACACACTGGAGTAGGGTATTACACCACAGCGGTGGCCCGAACCAGTATAAACCCTGTGTCTCTTGTGTTGTTCTTTCCATAGTTTTAGATCCTAGCATGGCGGAGGGGTGCAGGTAGGTAGGAGGCGAAATCTCTGCGCGCACCCCAGTGTTCGAACCTCAAGGGTCTGCTAGAACCCGAAATCCGACAGTCATCGACGTCGCTCTCCGCCCTGTCGGCGAGGAACTCGCGGGCCAGCCCCGAGGTGTCGGCCGGCGGGTGGTTGAGGGGATTCTGACCAAAGCTGACTTGTCAAAACAAACTCGGCAAGAAAGAAGACAGTCCAAAGAAAGAAAGGAAGGGCGGGAGTACGGCTCCTTGCCGAACCACCAATCCTCCAGGAGCTTGCTGTTCGAGAGGTAGTTCACCATGAAGGCCACCTCTTCGTGAAGCATGTCCTTGGTGCACATCCAACTCGGGTCACGGTGCCCGCTCATCTGGCATATCATGTGGGGGCGGCCTTGGAGTGGGAGAACTCGGCGTGCCACGAAGGCCGCCAGCAGGTCTGGACCAGTCAAACCCTCCGACTGCGTCAGCAGTCGGAGTCGCGTGATGGCGTCGGCTCCCGCAGGCGTCAGCGACTTGGCCCGGTACGACCAGTTGGGCAGTCGCCCAGCCGGCGGGCCGGCTTTGAAAGTCGGCAGGTTCACCCTGTCCCCCCTCGAGGAGGTGTTCCTGACGTAGAAGTAGGATCTCTACCACATCTTCACCGACTTTATCAGCGAGATGGAGGGGAAGGGATTGTCGGCCCCCAACCTTCGCATGACGATGAAAGCGCTGCACTGAGCCGGCACGCCCGCAGCCTGGGTGCCGAGCTTGGAGAAGAAGAACTCCCCCCAGAGCTCGAGGGTGGGGAGGACTCCGAGGAAGCCTTCGCACAAGGCCACGAAGGAGGACAGCAGCACCACTTGTTGGGGGTGAGGTGGTGCGGCTGGAGGCCGTAGAACTCCAGGAAGGATCGGAAGAAACTGCTCGCCGGCAGCCCCAACCCGCGCAGGCAGTGCGAGCGGAAGATAACCCGCTCGCCCTCCTGCGGCGCGGGGGAAATCTCCCCCTTCGGTGCAAGACGCACCTGCACGCGATCCTTGCCGGGGAGCCGACGAGTCCGGCAGAGGAACTCGATGTGGTCTTCATGAACTTCGGAGCCGTCCCAGGTGCCGGAGCGCACCGGGGGAGGTGCAGTGGCGGAGGAAGAATTCATCATGAGCTGATCGCCGCGGCGTTCGCCGGAGCTTAGGCGCGCGGTGGAGCAAAGAAGAAGAAGAGGGAGGAGAGCAAAGAGCAGTGAGAAGGAAGAGAGCGAGGAGTAGTGGAAAGGAGGGGCGCGTGTGCCCCCCTCTTCCCCCTACTTATAGCCTCGTGGGCTGCGGAGCCGAGGGGGCGGATGTGGGGATTTACTGCGCCCACGTCCCCCATGTTCCACGATAAAGTTACTCCGCGCAGTAACTCCACGGGAATCCCAACCGTCCGCCGGGGCTGCACCAGATCCGCTCAGGCGCCGAGGCGCCGGTAGTGGCGGGCCCCACCTATGGGCCTGTCCTGTCGCGCGCGTAGGCTGGCAGGACAGGCCTAGAACGGGCGGTGGCGTGGAGGCTTAGCTAGCACGCCACTTGAGTCCCGCCGCGACGTTCAAAATACTGTGCGAGTCGGAATTGAGTGAGTCCGAATCGAGCGAGTCCGACTCCTTCTAGTCGGCCCGGCAGAAGTCCATCAAAGACCGTGTGTTGAGCACCCGGAAAGAGAAACTGCTGAGGCTTTTCGGCCGATCGTCCGCGGCGCCTCACCGGTTTCGGGGACTACTGTCAGAGTAATGGGCCACGGGTAGGCCAACCCGAGCCCCAGAACCTTTCAAGACATCGGGGCAGGCTGTGCCCCTCAAGACCCCAGGACGAAGAGCCGCCTTCTGAGGAGTCGACGGCAAGACAGCCGACTGCCCGCTCGCGCCCGAGTCACAGGGACGACTTCAGGATAAAGCCGACTCCCGACTAGCGACGTCCAGAGAAGCCGGCTTTGGGGAGTCGGCCTGCGACTCCAACAAACCCCATGACCTCATCAAAGGGGACCGGGCAGGGGCGTGGCTACAGCGAAGCCCACCGCCGCCCCTTACCAAGGGCAAGCATGGCCACAGCACGCCGTACCCCGGAAGATCTCCGTGCGGCGTGGCACTGTTGCCATGCCGGCCCTGACATCAGCACCGCAGGGCCGAATCCTGCACCCACGATGGCTTGTCTGTACGGCCTAGAGGCAGCAAGCCCCACCAGTCAGTGAGACCTCGGGAGACGGCAGGAGAACCACCAGTCGGACCTGTCGGGAGTCGGCCCGGGGGAGTCGGCCGAGCCCTCTCCCGGGGCCCACGCGCCATTAATCAAGATGTGATGGGGAGTGGCGACAGTGATCGCCCGCCGGGCGGCGAGGCTGTTGTCATGACCTCATGATCAAGCCCGCATCATCAGAAGCACGGCTACAGTAATCAACAGTCGGCAAGACCCGCCCGCGGTGGACGCGGCCTGTCGGCTCCGTACAGGGCCAGTCGGCGGGGCCCGCCAGTCGGCGGGCCCCAGCGGTCGGCAGAGAAGACGGAGGCCAGAGGCACTGACGGCTGGGCCCGCGTCCAGCCGGATTACCATTGTACCCCTGGGGGTAGGCCTATATAAACCCCCAGGGCACCCTTGCAAAGGGTTGGAACCCATTAGCTCTAGACCAGATCATATAGAAGGGAGAGAGCTAGCCCTGCCCTCTCCTACCTCCTAGAAACAGCTCAAGGAGCAACCGTGTAAACACTTTGCCATAGTGATCATGCGGAGACCCCGCAGAGCAGCAGTAGGGGTATTATCTCCACGAAGAGCCCTGGAGCTGGGTAAGATTCGCCGGCGTTCATGTCTTTGCCTCATCCCGTTTCCAGGCACCGGCGACGTTCTACTTGCCCCCACCATGATAAGCCATCCTCTGGCATATGTCGCACCAAACCCCCGACATGAACTGAGCTTTCTCATAGTCGATCTTTTGCTTCAGTTCAACGATTCGCTGAGCTAGAGCTAGCTCAGAAGCAATGGCGCAAGTGAAAGCGACGCTGAGGCCAATTAGAAGTTGTAGATCATCAAAGCTGAGATTGGGGGTTTCAAACCACTCATCAATGAAGTTGTGGATGATTTCCACGTCAAAGAGAGGCAAATCATTTAAGCTTTCTGCTTCTTCCTTGCTCTTAATCAGTTGCTCAAGAGCGTCATCTACAGTAATGAAGATGGTTCTGCATCCGCAGGCTGCGGTCCACGGACCATGCAAGGATAGAAGCCTTGTTCAATGGCTTCAGCTCTGGACTTGGGTTGAACATTTCTGTATAGAATGTCTCCCCATGGTCGTTTGATGGCATTATTCTCAGCATACTCCTGGGTCACGAACCTGTACTTGAACCACTGTTCTGCCCAAAATCTTCGAATCCATTGGATTCGAGTTTTTCGCTGATTGTAGTCCTCCTCTGGATCTGTCTTGTACAGCTCATAGAGGTCAGGAGGCAAATCTCTTGAGGTGTTGCCACGACGCTGTCTGCCACCCTTTATTGTAGGTTTCTCTGGTGCCATGAACTTCAAATTGAATGGCTTCAATACGTTCAAAGGTTTCAAAGGCTTCCGCTTGCTGGTCAAACAGGAACTGGCTTCGGGAGAATTTATATGATGCTGTAAGAATTCTGCAAACGAATGCAGACTATGAGAACCAAGGGATTCTCCCATGGACATGTACCTGTGATAGAATTAAGGTGCGAGGGAAGGGGAAGAGGTCATATTCATTCTCAGAAGATTTTGAAGATAAATTAGTTTAGAAGACATTAACCTCATAGTGCGAAGACATTCACTCATAGATAGTGAGTTGGTTCCAGATATGTACGAATCCTCGAATAAGTACAAGTGAGGAATCTAACTATTTTGTGAAGCATAAGTGAACATACTAGGCATATTATGAGATGCAGTATGAAATAGATCCAACTTGTGTGAACAGAAACTGCTTGTGGTAGAAAGGGATGAATCTATAGGATCAAAGGAGCCGTAAAAAGGAAGTTTTATTTACCACATGAAGAACTGCTAGACGGAGTGGGAGAGGAGGCCGAGCAGTTCGATCATCCATGCCCTAACTTGGCGAGGGAGGACACCTACGACGACGGCGGAGAAGACGATGTCCGCGGCCTGCGTGAAGACAGCGTCGGTGAGGTCGCGACAGCTAAGCGCTTCGCCGCCGGCGTCATCGAGGGCTAGCGGTGGCGCTAGGGTTTGTGCGAGAGTGGAAGAAAGGATAATGACTATGGTGAGGCATGTATTTATAGGGACAGGGACGGCACAGTGTTATTACACAGGTGCCCCTGGCGATTCACATCCGAAGGACACGTGGCCATCATGCAACATATCGGAGGTTGTTCCACGTTCCCACGCACGCCTGGATTGTCGGGTGGTCGTTCCCACTTCTCCGGGTTTCGGGAGAAGGAATTAGCATTGAAAACGGACTTAATGTTTGTCTCTGTATCTTCTGCTGACTAGGACGCAGAGAAGACATTCGACAGTTTCAATAGAATGCATATGATTTGGACAGATAGAGTTTGAGATAGAAAGCATAGAGAGATTAGGGTCCGATCACATTCACTTAGTTCAAAAGATTCAACAAGGAAGACATAGCTATAAGTGAATGCTGTAGAGGACAGAACACTAATAGGTACATATCAGAAGACAATCAAATCAACATAGTGAAGATAATCATGAAGACAAGTTGAAAATGAATACAAACAAAATGTGAAGACATAGCACATGTAACGCCATGGGTAAAACACTTCAAACAGAAGAATTTGGTGGTGGCGTTACCCACCGTATAGGAAGTATTAGACCCAGACACGGCGCACAATTATCGTGGCGCTCCGAAGTCAAATTCCACGTTAATGTATTCACACTCAGAATGTAAGTCTTCATTGATTGAAGATATACTTTACTTCGTGTGTTGCACATCTAAGTCATCAACATGCATAAGTGTTAGGATGTGTGCCTGATCACAGGATATTTGAGGATTCCAAGATATTTAGCTCACACTGTAACTTGCAAAACCTCTTCTCATCCAAGGGCTTGGTGAAGATATCTGCCAATTGCTCTTAAGTGTTGACGTGTATGATATCAATATCTTCCTTCACAACATGATCTCTGAGAAAGTGATGACGAATTTCAATGTGCTTTGTCTTCGAGTGCTGAACTGGGTTGTTGGCAATCTTGATGGTGCTTTCATTGTCTCAGTAGAGTGGTACTTGCTTCAGGTGAATGCCATAGTCTTTGAGTGTTTGCTTCATCCATAGAAGTTGAGCGCAGCAAGATCCAGCAGTGTATTCAGATTCAGCAGTGGAGAGAGATACACAGTTCTGCTTCTTTGAAGACCAACATACAAGTGATCGGCCCAGAAAATGACATGTGCCTGATGTAGACTTGCGATCCACCTTGTCACCAGCATAATCAGCATCCGAGAATCCAACTAGATCAAACTCTGAGCCCTTTGGATACCATAATCCTAGTGTTGGGGTGTGAGCCAAATATCTGAGAATTCGCTTCACAGCTAAGTGATGCGATTCCTTTGGTGCCGCTTGGAACCGGGCACACATGCAAACACTAAGCATGATATCTGGCCTAGATGCACATAAATAAAGTAAGGAACCAATCATGGAGCGGTATACCTTTTAATCGAACTCTTTACCATTGTCGTCGGGACCCAGATGATGTTTGGCTGACATTGGCGTCGTGTAGCCTTT
Source organism: Triticum dicoccoides (assembly GCF_002162155.2). Lineage (NCBI taxonomy): Eukaryota > Viridiplantae > Streptophyta > Magnoliopsida > Poales > Poaceae > Triticum > Triticum dicoccoides. The sequence continues at coordinate 169,399,123 of NC_041382.1, forward strand.
GCAATCTTGCATTCCAAATTTCTTCAGGCAATCTTTGAGGTATTTCTCTTGAGATATAAAGATGTCGTTGCGTTGCTGACATATTTGAAGACCAAGGAAAAACTTCAGCTCACCCATCATGGACATCTGATATTGTTCTTGCATCATATATCCAAACTCGTTAGTGTTTTTATGATTGGTGCAACCGAAGATAATGTCATCCACATATATTTGGCACACAAACAGTTCACCATCATATGTCTTCGTGAAGAGAGTGGGGTCGAGGGAACCAGGTTTGAAGCCTTTGCTCTTCAGGAAGTCTTTGAGTGTGTCATACCAATCCCTAGGGGCTTGTTTGAGGCCATACAGTGCCTTGTTGAGCTTGTACACCATGTCAGGATGTTTTGGATTTTAAAGCCAGGCGGTTGTGCAACATACACTTCTTCATCAATCTTGCCATTGAGAAAAGCGCTCTTCACATCCATTTGATGCAGAAGAATGTTATGATGATTTGCATAGGCCAGCAGTATGCGTATGGCTTCAAGTCTAGCCACAGGAGCAAATGTCTCATCGAAGTCAATCCCTTCAACTTAAGTATATCCTTGAGCAACGAGACGAGCTTTGTTTCTGACAACTTGACCATGCTCATCTTGCTTGTTGCGCTATATCCATTTGGTGCCTATTATATTGTGCTTGCGAGGATCAGGACGCTTAACCAGTTCCCATACATTATTCAGCTCAAACTGTTGAAGCTCTTCTTGCATAGCTTGAATCCATTCAGCTTCGATGAAGGCTTCATCAACTTTCTTGAATAATCATCAACAATGACAAAGCCATAGAGACAAGCAGTAGTAGTAAGAGTTGAGTAATGAGTGGGACCGAAAAGATCCATGTGGAGCAGTTCGAAGGGTTGAGTCGTTGTCATGATTGTCTTCGAGAGATGCTTGGCCCTCGTCATCTTTCCTGCTTCACAGGCACCGCATAAGTGGTCCTTCTGAGAAATCTACCATGTACAAATCATCTTTTCGATACCATTCAAACACTAGAGACTTGTCAGATTCCATTAGAACAAGGAAACGATATTTTCCAAACATCACAATCATGTTTAAATCGCAAAGCATTGAGACAGGCAGTAAGTTGAAACCAAGGGATTCAACAAGCATGACTTTATCCATGTGTTGATCCTTTGAGATTGCAACTCTACCTAGACCCAATACCTTACTTTTACGAGTGTCAGCAAATGTGATGTGACTTTTGTCAGATGGACGTAAGGTTGAGTCCATAAGAAGGCTTCGCTTGCCAGTCATGTGATTGGTACACCCACTATCAATAATCCATTCTGAAGCAGCTGGTGTCGTACCCTACAGTCCAGTTAGGGGGATAGGCTTCACGAAGAGAATTGTGAAGCAAAAACATTTGATGAGCCAGTGGATTATGAAAGCTTAGATCGAGATTAGGACTGATAGGGCAAGTAGCAAGCGACTCAGGAACAAAGTACATAATAAGACCATTTGGGCATTTGATCTTGCGCCCTACAAGATGTTTAAGGTCCCCAGCAATAGCGTCAGACGATTTTGGTTTTCGGCTGGAGACCTTTCCCTGCAAAAGAGAGTTAAGCTTTCTTTGCCACCCACATCTTCAAGGGTGGCTTCTAAGCAATGAGTCTAAGTGCAGCATCTGAGAACTTTGGCTTTGGAGCCCTAGCAAAAAGTCTTGCAGGTGGACAATAGTTCTCATAAGAATAAGCAGAATAGTTCTTGGTCTTATGAACATGGCGGTTTGATGAACCACGCTCATATTCATAGGCCTGAGTATGGCTTCCCTGCAAAACATTTGCATTAGTGCGACTCAGGTGAGTCCTCTGTCTATATGAAGCCTTTGGGCCGTAAGCCTGTGGTCTGGGGTTTATCTTCTTCAATTGTGGTGTCATGACGACATTCACAGGAAGATTCTCCAAACACCTTTTCAGCACCCAGACCTTCTTCATAGGCGGCCCATTCCTGCAGTTAGTACCAATATACCTGGCAAGCACTTCACCATTCTGATTCTTAAACAGTTTATAGTTTGCATTAAAGGATTCATCAATAACAATGGGATTAGCACAAGTGAAGCCAGATAGGATGGATGGATCCACTAAAGGTCCCTTTGCAGCAACCCATGTGGTTTTGGGGTACTACTCAGGTTTCCAGTAAGAGCCAGCATCATTCATTTTCCTTTCGAACTCAATACCCTCGTTCCTAGGGTTTCGGTTCAGGATCTGCCTTTTGAGGACATCACATAGTGTCTGATGCCCTTTGAGACTTTTGAACATCCCTGTTTCAAGCAATGTCTTCAACCTAGCATTCTCATCAGCAATAGCAGTGGCATCCTTAGCAGAGGGGTTAGTTATCACATCAACAGTTGAAGATATTGCAACAGTAGCAGCAGTAGAACATTCAGTAACAGAAGTAGCATTATCACGCTCAATGCTTTTAAGACATGGTGGTTCAAAACCTTCCTGAGCGGAACTGATCTGTTTGGCGCGAAGTGACTCGTTTTCCTTTTGAAGATCTTCATGAGCCGCTCTCAATTTTTCAAGGTCTTGCTTCCTTTGAAGATAATCATAGGAAACCTTTTCATGAGATGTTGAGAGCGTTTCATGACGACTTTCAAGTTCCTCATACTTAACATGAAGATTTTTTATGTCTTTAATTAAGGACTGAGATTGAGTCATTTTAGCGTCCAACAGGTCATCGCTTTTGTCTAATAGCTTTCTGTTGTTCAGTTGCAATTTTAGCAAGTGTTTTGTAGCTGGGTTTGGAACCACAATCAGAGTCATCTTCACTTGATGTTTGATGGTGAGTAGTGCGTGTGTTTACCTTGGCATCGCGTGCCATGAAGTAGTAGGTGGGAGTGGAGTCGTCCTTGTCATTAGCATCGGTGTTGGTGACATTGTCTTCGGTGTTGAAGATGGACTTGGCAACGTATGCTGTAGCCAGACTCGCAACGCCAGAATCGGACTCCTCCTTAGACTCCACCTCCGCCTCCTCAGAAGCGGACTCCTCCCCTGAATCCATTTCCTTGCCAACAAACGCACGTGCCTTGCCAGATGAGCTCTTCTTGTGTGATGAAGACTTTGAGGAGGACTTGGAAGAAGACTTTGAGTATTTCTACTTCTTCTTGTCGTCAGAATCATACTCCTTGCTCTTCTTTTTCTTCTTGTTCTCATTGTCCCACTGCGGACACTCAGAGATGTAGTGGCCAGGTTTCTTGCACTTGTGGCATGTTCTCTTCTTGTAGTCATGAGCAGAAGCTTCATCATTCCTTGAGCTTGATCGTGAGGACTTTCTGAAGCCTTTCTTCTTGGTGAATTTTTGGAACTTCTTCACAAGCATAGCAAGCTCCTTTCCAGTGTCTTCAGGATCATCAGAACTGCTGTCAGATTCTTCTTCAGATGAGGAGACATCTTTTACCTTCAAGGCACGAGTTCGCCCATAGTTGGGACCGTATATGTCTCTTTTCTCAAAAAGCTAAAACTCGTGTGTGTTGAGCCTCTCAAGTATGTCAGACTGGTCGAGTGTTTTGAAGTCAGGACTTTCTTGAATCATCAGGGCTAGGGTGTCAAACGAGCTGTCAAGTGATCTCAGGAGTGTCTTGACAACTTCATGCTTGGTGATCTCAATGGCGCTGAGGGCTTGATGCTCATTTGTGATGTCAGTGAGTCGATCAAACGTGAGCTGAACATTCTCATTGTCATTTCTCTTGAAGCGGTTGAAGAGGTTGCGAAGGACACTGATTCTCTGATCTCTCTGGGTTGAGACGCCTTCGTTGACCTTGGAGAGCCAGTCCCACACTAGCTTAGATGTTTCCAAAGCACTCACACGGCCATACTGTCCTTTGGTCAGATGACCACAGATGATGTTCTTGGTAGTGGAGTCCAGTTGAACGAACTTCTTGACATCAGCAGCGGTGACACCTTCACCAGCCTTGGGAACGTTATTCTTGACGACATACCATAGGTCGACATCAATGGCTTCAAGATGGATGCGCATCTTATTCTTCCAGTAGGGATATTCAGTTCCATCGAAGACTGGGCACGCAGTGGAGACTTTGATTATCCCTGCAGTCGACATAGCTAAAACTCCAGGTGGTTAAACCAAATCACACAGAATAAGGGAGTACCTTGCTCTAATACCAATTGAAAGTGCTAGTGATCGACTAGAGGGGGGTGAATAGGCGATTTTTATGAAAGTCTTCAAAACATGGAAGTTTCAAAGACAAATGATAGAAATAAACCTATTACCATGCAGCGGAAGGTAGACTACACTAGGCAAACCATAGTCAAGTATTCAATGAAGTGAAAGCACAATGACTAATAGCAGCTAGGCAGTAAAGATCAGGTAGGAACATATAGTGAAGCCAATTAGAACAAGTAGTCACTTAATGAAGACAAAAGATAAGGCAATCATGCAATGAATTCACCAGGGCCAACAGTAAGTAAAGGAATGGGAAGGATGAAACCAGTGACTCGTTGAAGACAATGATTTGTTGGACTAGTTCTAGTTGCTGTGACAACTGTACGTCTGGTTAGGAACGCTGAGATTCAACTCAGAAGACCGCGTCTTCACCTTATTCCCCTTGAGCTAAGGACACCCAGTCCTTGCCCAATCACTCTGGTAAGTCTTCAAGGTAGACTTCCAAACCTTCACAGACTTCGTTCACCGGTGATCCACAATGACTCTTGGATGCTCAGAACGCGACGCCTAACCGGCTGGAGGATTCACAGTCCTCAAGTGTAATAAGTCTTCAGATCACATAGACAGGAAGACTTCAGTGATGCCTAACTCTCTTTGGCTCTGGGTGGTTAGGGCTTTATCCTCGCAAGGAATTCTCTCTCAAAGGCTTCAAGGTGGGTTGCTCTCAAACGACAAAAGCCGTACACTAACTCTGAGCAGCCAACCGTTTATGGTTGTAAGGGGTGGGCTATTTATAGACACTAGGCAACCCGACCTGATTTATCCGAAATGACCCTCGGTCACTAAGGAACTGACACGTGTTCCAACGGTCAGATTTCAAACACACACGGCAACTTTACTTGGGATACAAGCTAAGCTGACTTATCCAACTCTGGACAAGATTTGCTCTCATAGTCTTCACTCGAAGACATAGGATTTTGGTTAAGCATCACCTCAGTCATTCTGACTGGTACACTTGAACCCACTTAACAGTGTGGTGGTTTCTATGACTCAACAAAGAGAAACACAGAATGACGAAACTGCTAAGTCTTCGCGCTCCATAGTCTTCACGTGATGTCTTCTCTTGTCATAGTCTTTAATGTGAATGTCTTCACATACCACCTTTGACTTCAATGTCTTCATACATTTTTAAGGGTCATCTCTGGTAGGAAAACCGAATCAATGAGGGACTTCTACCTGTGTTATCCTGCAATTCTCACAAACACATTAGTCCCTCAACTAGGTTTGTCGTCAATACTCCAAAACCAACTAGGGGTGGCACTAGATGCACTTACACCTCCATCGGTAGTTCCAAGCGTGGATGGGCGCACTTGGCACTCATCATGACCCATTTGGCCCTGATGTTGTCAACCTCTTCCCGGAGTTCGAAATCGAGTTGGCCTAGCCGGCTGCGATGAAGTTGGCGCACCCAGAGATATGGCCACCGGTGACACGGAGGAAGAAGAAGTGGCACAGCAGTGCCACGAATGACATTACGCCCAGGTACGCCTTGCAATAGTAGGCGAAGATAGACAAGAGAAGAACGGAGTTGGGATGGAGATGCAGCGCCTGCAACCCGAAGTGGTCGAGGACCTCGAAAAAGAAATCAGAAAAGGGGAGAACCAACTCGGCGGCGATGCTGCTCATGAAGAAAGGGAAGAAGGTGCTTCCCTCAGGCTCTGGCTCGTCAGAGGCAAGCCGGAGCTCTGTCTTCCCCCTCTCATTGTTCGGCCCTGCCGTCAGCAAGCGCGTGAAGGCAAGGTTTTTCTTCGTAACATTGGGCGCATGGAGGGCTGGCTCGAACGAAGCCAGCGCCAAGGAGGACTTGACCTTGCATGGCGCCATTGGTCGCCGACGCGGAGCGAATTTGAAGCGGATCTGGAAGTTCCGATAGCAAGAAGCAAGAAAGGGGATCTGAAGCAAGGCTAGGAAGAAGCAACAAAGGCGAGCGCTGTCCGTGCCAGCCTTTTTCTCAAGTCGGGCAGTTGCCGAGGCAGCGTGGGGAAGTGGAGACGCCCACGCCCAATAAACCGCCACGCGTCAACCTAGGCCGCGGGCTTTGGGGGCCCGCGGAGCTCCGCACTTGACCCTTTGCTTCACCTCAAAGCCAAGCCCGAGTGCGCCTTGGGCCCGGGGGCTACTGTCGGCGTCCTGGGAATGGGGGTCCCCAGACTTGCCTGACTGCGGCCCACGGCGTGGCTGGGCTAGCAGGTCTGTATGGCCCATCTTCATCGACAAGGCATTCAAGACCCTCGCAAGGGGCCAAGCCTCGCGAGGCGGATGACGCAAGACCTCCTCAGGAGCGGCCATGTCAGGCAGGCTTGCGAGGGGCGGAGGGATGAAGGAAGGGCAAACCTCGCGAGGTCCTCGTGACGTAAGCCATGACGATCGAGGCCAGGCGGGCGCCAACGCGCGCAGTGTCCTTGTGTCCTCTTTGGTGCCAAGGGGGCAAGCACAGGCGCGGAGTACCGAGGCATCACACAAAGGTTTCCGTATTGGTGCAACAAGACCAAGACCCAAAGGACGGCAGGACGGAGGTCACCATGGAGCCCAAGACGGTGACACCACCAGAGCCTTTGGCAGGCGAAGACCACCTTTTGTCAGGATAACTTGTACTAGCTGTCCCCTTTCGAATTGGCCGTTGTTGGCTCCCTTCCCGCTCAATATTTGGGGAGAGGACCAGGGCCTATATAAGTAGAACTAGCCTCCACAATAAGGAGGGACGACGAACGACAGATGATAAGAGAAAAGAGAGAGGAAAGGGGGAGAAAAGAGCACAAGGGAACGAGAGACAAGTGAGGATCGACCTGATCACGAATCCACTAAGCACAAGAACACCTCAACCTCAGGAGGTTGTTCTTCCCTTTGTAACTGTTCTTCATCAGCCCAAGAGGAAATCCACCACCACCACTCTGGAGTATGGTATTACACCACAACGGTGGTCCGAACCAGTATAAATCTTGTGTCTTTCTGTGCTGTGAGTTCATTGCGTCCGTCTGCGAGATCTTAGAGAGCTAGGGCGCGGATCGATAGGGAGAAAACCTTCGCACACACCCCAGTGTTCGAACCTCAAGGGTTTGCCGGAACCCGTGATCCGACACCCATCAATTGATGTCAATGTGAGGAGTGGGGATTGCCATGCAACGGATGCACTACGAGCTATAAGTGTATGAAAGCTCAAACTAGAAACTAAGTGGGTGTGCATCCAACTTGCTTGCTCATGAAGAACTCGGGCATTTGAGGAAGCCCGTCATCGGAATATACAAGCCAAGTTCTAAAATGAAAGTTCCCACTAGTATATGAAAGTGATAACTCAAGAGACTCTCTATATGAAGAACATGGTGCTACTCTAAAGCACAAGTCTGGTAAAAGGATAGTAACATTGTCCCTTCTCTCTTTTCTCTCTCTCTTTTTCTTTTTTTCTTTTTTGTAGGCTTCTTTGGCTCTCTCTCTTTTTTGGGGGGCTTATTTGGCCACTTTTAATTTGATAACCTCACGTGGGACAATATTCTAATAATGATGTCATCACACTTTTATGTACTTACAACTCCATATTACAACTCGATACTAGAACAAAATATGACTCTATATGAATGCCTTCGGCTGTGTACCGGGACGTGCAATGATCTAGCGTAGCAATGACATCAAAAAATGGACAAGCCATGCAAACATCGTGCTAGCTATCTTATGATCATGCAAAGCAATATGACAATAAATTCTCAAGTCATGTATATGATGATGATGGAAGTTGCATGGAAATATATCTCGGAATGGCTATGGAAATACCATAATAGATAGGTATGGTGGCTATTTTGAGGAAGATATAAGGAGGCTTATGTGTGATAGAGCATATCATATCACGAGGTTTGGATGCACCGGGGAAGTTTGCACTGACTCTCAAGGTGAGAAAGGGCATGCACGGTACCGAAGAGGCTAGCAATGAAGGAAAGGTGAGAGTGCATATAATCCATGGACTCAACATTAGTCATAAAAAACTCACATACTTATTGCAAAAATCTATTAGTCGTCGAAACAAAGTACTACGCGCATGCTCCTAGGGGGATAGATTGGTAGGAAAAGATGATCTTTTGTTCCCGACCGCCACTCATAAGGAAGACAATCAATAAATACCTCATGCTCTAGCTTCGTTACATAACGGTTCACCATACGTGCATGCTACGGGAATCATAAATTTCAACACAAGTATTTCTACAATCCAAAACTACCCACTAGCATCACTCTAATATCACCATCTTTATATCGCAAAACTATTGCAAGGAATCAAACATATCATATTCAGTGATCTACAAGTTTTATGAAGGATTTTATGACTAACCATGTGAATGACCAGTTCTTGTTATCTCTCTAAATAGATATAAGTGAAGCAAGAGAGTTTAATTCTTTATACAAAAGATATGCACACGCTCTAACAAATATAAGTGAAGCAGAAGAGCATTCTACAAATGGCGGTTTTCAATGTGAAGAGAAAGAGGCAATCCAAACTTCAAATGATATAAGTGAAGCACATGAAGCATTCTATAAAGCCATACTCAAAAGATATAAGTGAAGTGCAATGAGCATTCTATAAATCAACCATGGACTATCTCATACTAGCATGGTGCATGAAAGAAAAAAGAAAACTAAATGCAAAAGACGCTCCAAGATTTAAGCATATCATGTGATGAATAAAAATATAGCTCCAAGTAAAATTTCCGATGATCGTTAGAAGAAAGAGGGGATGCCTTCCAGGGCATCCCCAAGCTTGGTTGCTTGGGAGTCCTTGAATATTTCCTTGGGGTGCCTCAGGCATACCCAAGCTTAGGCTCTTGCCACTCCTTATTCCTTCATCCATCGTGATCTCTTCCAAAACTTGAAAACTTCAATCACACAAAACTTAACAAAAAGTTCGGTAAGATCCGTCAGTATAATAAAGCAAATCACTACTCTAAGTAATGTTGATTTTTTTTTTCATATTTTGTTTTTTCATTGTAGCTACTGTAATATAACTTTTCCATGGCTTAATCCATTGATAGAAATTGATAGTTTCATCAAAACAAGCAAACTATGCATCAAAAACAGAATCTGTCTTAAACATGACAGTCTATAGTAATCTGAACATTCATAATACTTATGGTACTCCAAAAAATCTTAAAACATTAGTAAAAATAAAAAAATTATATAAAGATGGTGCAAAAATTTCAAAACCGTTTGACGTTCCAGTAAAAAAATGTAAAATCACGCACTATAGCCAAAGTTTCTGTTCTGCACCCCACAAACCAACAAGCAATGTAAACATCCTAAAGGCAAATTGTAGGATCGAAAGTATGTCTAGAGGGGGGTGATCAGACTACTTGACCAAATAAAAATCTATCATTTCCCCAATTTTAGTCTTTGGCAGATTTTAGCTATCTTAGCACAAGTCAAGCAATCTTAACACAATTCAAGCAAGCATGCAAAGAGTCTATGAGCAGCGGAAAGTAAAGCATGCAACTTGCAAGAATGTAAAGGGAAGGGTTTGAAGAATTCAAAAGCAATTGGAGACACGGATGTTTTTGTCGTGGTTCCGATAGGTGGTGCTATCGTACATCCATGTTGATGGAGACTTCAACCCACGGAGGGTAACAGTTGCGCGAGTCCACGGAGGGCTCCACCCACGAAGGGTCCACAAAGATGCAACCTTGTCTATCCCATCATGGCCATCGCCCACGAAGGACTTGCCTCACTAGCGGTAGATCTTCACGAAGTAGGCGATCTCCTTGCCCTTACAAACTCCTTGGTTCAACTCCACAATCTTTGTCGGAGGCTCCCAAGTGACACCTAGCCAATCTAGGAGACATCACTCTCCAAGAAGTAACAAATGGTGTGTTGATGATGAACTCCTTGCTCTTTTGCTTCAAATGATAGTCTCCCCAACACTCAACTCTCTCTCACAGGATATGGATTTGGTGGAAAGAGGGTTTGAGTGGAAAGCAACTTGGGGAAGGCTAGAGATCAAGATTCATATGGTAGGAATGGAATATCTTGGCCTCAACACATGAGTAGGTGGTTCTCTCTCAGAAAATGTGTATTGGAAGTGTAGGTATGTTCTGATAGCTCTCTCTCGAATGAAGAGTTAGTGGAGGGGTATATATAGCCTCCACACAAAAACTAACCGTTACACACAATTTACCAATCTCGGTGAGACCGAAGTGAAAAACTCGGTCGAACTGGTTTAGCAAACCTAGTGACCGTTAGGATTTTTGGTGGGACTGAGATGCAACTCGGTAGGACCGATATGGTTAGGGTTAGGGCATAACGTAATCTCGGTGTGACCGATTACACAAACTCGGTGGGACCGATTGTGGTAATAAGCTAACCAGAGAGTTTGCCAGGTAGACTCGGTGGGACCGATTGCTCATTTCGGTGGGACCGAAATGTTACGAAAGAGAAACAAAGAGTTTCCATTGCAATCTCGATTGGACCGATCGCTCATCTCGGTGGGAGCAAAATGTTACGAAGGGAAACAGAGAGATTACAACCCCATCTCGGTGTGACCGAAATCCCTATCGGTGAGACCGATTTGCCTAGGGTTTGTGGCAGTGGCTATGCCATTTGAAACTCGGTGGCGCCGGACAGAAAGAATCGGTAGGGCCGAGTTTGACTTTTGGTTTAAGTCATATGTGGATGTGGGAAGGTAGTTGAGGGTTTTGGAGCATATCACTAAGCACTATGAAGCAAGAACCTCATTAAACAACACCTCATCCCTCCTTGATAGTATTGGCTTTTCCTATAGACTCAATGTGATCTTGGATCACTAAAATATAAAATGTAGAGTCTTGAGCTTTGAGCTTGAGCCAATCTTTTTGTCCTTAATATTTTGAGGGGTCCACATTCCTCATCCATGCCATGCCATTCATTGAGCTTTTCGTGAAATATTAATCTTGGAATAGCATTAGAACAATGGGCTATATGTTGTTAGGAATTGCCAAAACCACCTAGGGATAGTTGCACTTTCAATCTCCCCCTTTTTGGTAATTGATGACAACATATAGATCAAAGCTTCGACAAATGATAATAAGAGTGAAAAACATTGTCGCTTTGAGAAGTATGTGAAAGGCAAGAGCTCCCCCTAAATTTGTGCATAGTTTGTGATTTTCTTTGGACTGCAAATGCACAGAGAATTAGGCTCATGGGTTACTCTTCCATGTCACATACATCTTGGTGGAGCGCTCAAAATGATAATAATTAAATGGATGCACTCATCACCAAGCAAAGTGAATGATTATATAGGGATAAAAAGATAATGTCATCCAACAAGCATTAATGTAGCATATGATCAAACACATGATCATCCAAGTATCACATAGACAAAGGTATCTTAAACAAGCAAAGTAAATAAAGTTCAACCACCAAAGCAAGAGAGAATAAAAAGCAACGCTCTCTCTCCAAGCCTATGATCTATACATTTTTCTCCCCCTTTGGCAACAAGTTACAAAAAAGTTCCTAGAAAATGCATAGCACTAAATCGTCTCTCAGGCTTGGTCTTCAGGTGGTGGTGTCCGAATAACTCCAAGAACGAAGGCTTCAGTTGAAGTAGATGGAGCTGATGGAGTAGGTGCTGGAGCTGGTCGCACAGAAGCTGTAGCTGGTGCAGATGACGTGGCTCTGGTGTCTGGAACAGGCACTGCAGCAGACCTCTGAGCTCTAGGAACTCTGGCAAATGCATCATTGGTTGTCTTTCCCTTCCTCTCCTGCATATCATCTTGAAGTTGCTCCACAACAGACTGAATCTCTGTTACCTTCACATCCAAGTCATAGAATTTTTTCTCCACGATTCTTTCCAAGCTCTCCTGGTTTTGAGTCAGGGTGGCCAGTCCCTTCTCAATCCTCAGAGTGGATGCAATCAGGTAGCCAAGCTGATCTTGCTTGCTCTTCAGGAGATACTGAGATGCTTCTTCAGTAGTTGGCATCCTTGCAACCTTTTCAGCTTTTGCCTTCTCCTTCTTGGCTTGTGCGTGCACAGAAGGTGGTTCATCCTCATTCATAACCACAGTATTGTCCTTGAAGCCTAGATATATAGGCATGTGCTCCTTGTCCAGCAGATATGTACCAGTGCCCATCTTGGAGTTGATTAGCTCCTGGATCTGTGGGCCATACCCACAACTCCTCTTCTGATCTGCAACTGTCCTTTTGATAGTTTTAACTATTAGGCTCATGACTTTGAACTTCCGTGGGACATCAAAGATGTGAAGAAAGTTAATTGCATGGCCTCTGATCATCTTGTGATCACCTGACTTTGGCAAGAGAGTGTGCCTGAGGATCCAGTTGATGGTTGGCAAGCCTGACAGAAGGTAATGTACAGATCCAAACTTATGTGTCTCAAGAGCAGCATCTGGGATCTCCTTGTACATGTGTGCCATTGTGTTGTGATCCTTCTTCCTCTTGGCATAGACATCCAAGTCATCTTCACTCTCTTTTGGGGTATTGATCAACTTCGCCCATTCAGCAACCGTGGACTGGTGCCTCGTACCTTCAGACATCCAGACAATCCTTCCATCTGGGTAGAAATGAGCTGTGGAGTAGAACTGCATGATGAGCTCATCATTCCATTTTGTGAGCTTCTGAGCCACAAACTCATCGACTCCACAAGCCTTGAAACTGTCATGTACACCTGGATAGTGATCCTCATTCTCCTTGATGTAGTCCCAGTCGACCCATCTCATGTCACACACTATGGGCTTCTTGTCAAGCAACACTGTCTCATAGAAGTCCTGTTGTTCCTTTGTATGGAACCTGTAGTCCACAGCAGTCCTCCTCCTGGTGGCATATGGATCAGACTCTCTCCATAGCCTCAGACATGAGTCCTTCCTTATCTTCATGTTCTTAGCTACTGGCTGAGCATCATTGTGATCTGGGATTTTTGGCTTCAACTTCCTCAATACATGTGACTCATCATCTTCTTCTTCCATTTCAGCTTCAGGCACTGGGGCCTTGTTCTTTTCCTCAGCAGGGAGGTTCCTGGTGCTCTTCGGTTTTGGCTTTGGAGCTGGAGCAGCAACCTTTGGAGCAGTCTTAGGCTTAGATGGAACAACCCCTGCCCTGATGGCATCACCCATAAGCTTCTAAGCTTTGGGTACTGGTGCAGCATCTTCTTCCTCTTCCTCTTCAGAACCTCTCATGATTAAGGATCTCCCAAGCACTCTAGCAGTGGTCTTTTTGACACTCTCCTTCCTCTTCTTCCCTTCTGCAGCAGCCTCTTTGGGTTAAGATTCCAAAGGGACTTGAGTAGATGCTCTAGCCTTGGACATTGGAATTCTCTTTGCAGGAACCTTTTGCTTCATGCTTGGCTTGGTGGTAGCAGCAGTGCTATATTCCTTCTTAACCACTTTCTTCTTGGAAGTGGCCTCATCCTCAACTGCCACATAGTCTTCATCCTCAGATTCAGAGGTCTTCTTCTTTCTGGCCCTGGTGGCAGCTTTGGGTAAGTTGCTTGGGGTGCTCCTGCTACCATCATCTGAACTGCTAGAGGGACTAGTGCCCTCACTCAGGTGAACCTGCTCCGCTGACCTGTTCTGGCTGTCACTCTGATCAGACATATTGCAAACACTGACAGCGGACCCTGTGAATAGATATAGATGAGATAGAGTGGATGAGCATCACAAAATGTAGAGGTTTTTGCAAAATAATGAGTCAAAAACTTAGTTTTAGTTTTCCACAGAAAGCATTTTGGATCAACCGATTTGTAAACTCGGTGATACCGAAGCAGCTGTTGGAACCTAAACTAGTGAACTCGGTCAGACCGAGTCACAGTTCGGTGGCACCGAGACTGCTAGGGTTTCACAAAGTCCTTAATTCGGTCACACCAATTTGCAATTCTCGGTCAGACCGAAAATTACATGTGCAATGGCCTGAGCCGAATCGATGGTACCGAGTTCCACAACTCGGTGGGTCCGAGATGGTTTCGGCGGAAACCTAACCCTAAATTTTCAATTCACGACTAAACTACGGAGTGTTTTGACTGGATAAGAATGATCTCAATCATGGCAAGATACATGGCGAACACAATGTGCTAGGAATCAGATAGGGATAGCACAGTAATCGAGTTCATACCCTAGTTTGGCGGAGAACTCGCTATGGCGGCAATGGCGGGGATGATTCCCGTTAATGGCGGCGGAGACCAGCGGCAGGAGGCGGCTGGCGATGAGGAAGACGATCCGGAGACCCTGGAGGCAGAGCGGGCTAAGCGCGGGTCGAGGAGGTTCAGAAAGATTTCCAAAATTTGACCCGTGGGTATATATATGGCCCGACCCTGTCGGTGTGACCGAGTGGAACAACTCGGTGGCATCAAGATTCATAACTGCAAGCAGTTACTGAAACTCGGTGTGACCGAAAGGTTCAAATCGGTTGCACCGAGGTAGAAAATCCTAGATCGACTTAGTGATCTCGGTATGACCGAAATGGGTGAATCGGCCAGACCAAAACGCACAAAGAAGTTTTGGAAGTTCAAGTCTATGACGAATCGGGGACTCCGAGTGCTCCTCACACAAAGTGGTTCGAATTTGACTTGATCAAATTTTGTGATGCAGCATGAATAGAGTTTGAGACGAGAAAAGCATAGATAGCTAGAGAAGGTTCTTAGGCATTCTTGTCCATCCACTTGGCCAAAAGTAAAGGAAACCAATCAATCAAAACAACAAGTGGATGTCCTCGAATGAGTAAATTATGCAACCAACATGCTCACACAATAAAATGGCAAATGCAATATGTGGCAAAGCATGCACAAACAATTCTAGCATCTATCAATCAATTGGCGATGACTAGGTCACCTATATGTGAGTATATTTACTTAGGAGTCAAATGAGAACATTTGATCATAGGTCATACTCATCGTTTAAGCACAAGCGGGGTTACCACTTTTACATAAATCGTTGTTGTGTTCACACCATTAGAGTTGCTTTAACTCAACTATTAGAGTAAAGCTCCCCCTAGATGTGAGATCCCCCCCCTAAGAGGGATGAACTAACCTTGGGTTTTGTCGATGATGACTTCATGTAGGTGTTGAAGATGTGGATGCTCTATGTTGATGTAGATCATTTGGAGCTATCCTTTGGAGTGAGTTGCACTTTCAATACCAACACGGGTTAGTCCCACAAGGAACAAACAAGGGTATCCATAGACATAGAGTGATGCACACACAAGATGATGTCTATGAAAGCTTTAGGTTACCTTGTCCCTTGTCTTACCAACAAGAGGGTTTGTGACTCCTTGAACTACTGCAAGATGTGGAAGTTGATTGCACTTGTTCTTGCCGAAATGATAAGAGTGAAGTATATTGGCGGAGTCACCCTCAAGAACTCTTCTAGTTCTTCTTCTTCGGGATCCACACCATCTTGATGGGAATCCTCAGAATTGTAGTTGTACTTGATGAAGTGGAACTTGATGTAGTCTTGGGAACCCACTTGACCAAGGCCTTATGAGCTTCTTCAAATGCATCAATTTCCCCTTGAAGCTTGTCCTTGCCTTTTTGCTTGTGGTCTTGTGGTGGAAGATCATCTTGAGCTTTTGTCGCTTTGGATGAAGTAGGATCATACTTCTCTTGTTGAGGAACAAACTTCATCTTGGGGTATTGATCTTCTTCCCACTCAATTCCATTGGCATTGAACTTTCGTTCAAAACCAATACCTTGATTCTTCCGGTGCCTTCCTTGCTTGCGTACAATTTCCTCGAATTGCTTACTCCCGGCAAGGCTCTTGTAAACACCTTTCTCTATAATCCCCTTTAATAAGCTATTTTCTTTCTCAAGTGTAACTTGGCTAAGAGAATCATTAGTGGAATCAATAGAACTACTAGAAGCAACAATATTGGATTTAGAATGATTATCGTTACTACTAGAAGAAGAATCCTTCTTGTTCTTGTTACTAGACTTGACTTGAGGCATGTACGTGGATAAGAGTAAATGCTTGGCAATGTAAGAAGAACTTTTCTTGCGAAGATCATCATTGATTGCCTTTAAGAACTCATGCTCTTGCTCAAGGTTGAGCTTTTCAAAATGTAATTTCTCATGAGTCCTTAAAAGTTCTCAATGAACTCCTAAGATAGTTTCATGAGCTAACTTAAGAGTGTTTAGTTCTTTAGTTAGAGACTCAATCTTCTCCTTATCATTGTCATTCGTTTCATCATAGTATTCATCACTATAGTTGTCAACAAGTAACTCATCATCACCTAACAAGTCATCTTCATCACTATTGAAATCAACATACTCGTGGTGTGATACCTTTGGACCTTTGGCCATGAAGCATCTTCCAATTCCTTCATTTGGTAAATGTGTCATAGGAGTTGGTTGACACAAGTGCTAGTCCGGCAACACCTTCATCTTGAGTATATTCGGAGTCGGAGTTATAGCTTCTCTCGGAGTCATTGTCGGAGTCGGAGCCGGATACCCATTCACCAACATGAGCTTGATGTCTTCATTTTGTGTAGCTCCTTGATGACTTGTCCTTCCTTTCCGAATCCTTGCTTCTCCGAGGGTGTCTTCATTCATATCAATCATCCCTACTCCTTCTCTCCCTTGATGGTGATTCTTCTCTTCTACTTCTTCTTTTGGGAGAATCTTCTCTTCTCTTGTGGGGAGCCGTACACTCATTGGAGTAGTATCCGGGTCTTCCACAATTGTAGAAGTTTCGCTCTCGACTAGAAGATCTTTTGTCATTGTAGGACCATGACTTGGAACTTCTTTCCTTGCTTCTACTCTTGTAGAACTTGTTGAAGTTCTTCACCATTAGGCTCAATTCTTCATTGAAGGTTTGTTTCTCACTTGATGATGTGGGAGCTTCACATGAGGCTTTGTAAGCACCACTTGACTTGTTATGGAGCTCCTCCTTATCCTTGAGTGACATCTCATGAGCAACAATTCTTCCAATGACTTCCGTTGGCTGGAGATCTTTGTAATTTGGCATCATTTGGATCAATGTGCATATGGTATCATGCTATCCATCCAAGGCTCTTAGGATTTTCTTGATGATGAATTTTCGGTCATCTCTTCACTTCCTAAGTCGGCAATCTCATTTGTGATAAGAGCAAGCCTAGAGTACATTTCAGCGACACCTTCACCATCCGTCATTTTGAACTTGTCAAGTTGACTTTGAAGCACATCCAATTTGGATTCCTTGACGGAGTCGGTACCTTCATGCATGCCAATCAAAGTATCCCAAATTTCCTTTGCATTCTCAAGATGGCTAATTTTGATTAATTCTTCGGGGCACAATCCGTTGAAGAGGATATCACAAGCTTGAGTATTGTATTGTAGCATCTTCAACTCATCCGCAGTAGCTTCACGATTCGGTTCTCTCCCATCAAAGAATTCACCTTGCAAGCCAACACACACAATAGCCCAAACGGCGGGGTTATGTGCAAGAATATGCATTTTCATCTTATGCTTCCAACTAGCAAAATTTGTACCATCATAGTAAGGACCTCTACAGTGATAATTTCCCTCGCTAGACGCCATACTCTCCTAGGTTGTGAAACCAAGGCTATGACCACCAAAAGCTATGGAAATCAAAGCAAATAGAGACCAAATCTCTGATACCACTTCTAGGATCGAAAGTATGTCTAGAGGGGGGTGATTAGACTACTTGACCAAATAAAAATCTATCCTTTTCCCAATTTTAGTCTTTGGCAGATTTTAGCTATCTTAGCACAAGTCAAGCAATCTTAACACAATTCAAGCAAGCATGCAAAGAGTCTATGAGCAGCGGAAAGTAAATCATGCAACTTGCAAGAATGTAAAGGGAAGGGTTTGGAGAATTCAAACGCAATTGGAGACACGGATGTTTTTGTCGTGGTTCCGATAGGTGGTGCTATCGTACATCCACGTTGATGGAGACTTCAACCCACGGAGGGTAACGGTTGCGCGAGTCCACGGAGGGCTCCACCCACGAAGGGTCCACAAAGATGCAACCTTGTCTATCCCATCATGGCCATCGCCCATGAAGGACTTGCCTCACTAGCGGTAGATCTTCACGAAGTAGGCGATCTCCTTGCCCTTACAAACTCCTTGGTTCAACTCCACAATCTTTGTCGGAGGCTCCCAAGTGACACCTAGCCAATCTAGGAGACACCACTCTCCAAGAAGTAACAAATGGTGTGTTGATGATGAACTCCTTGCTCTTTTGCTTCAAATGATAGTCTCCCCAACACTCAACTCTCTCTCACAGGATATGGATTTGGTGGAAAGAGGGTTTGAGTGGAAAGCAACTTGGGGAAGGCTAGAGATCAAGATTCATATGGTAGGAATGGAATATCTTGGCCTCAACACATGAGTAGGTGGTTCTCTCTCAGAAAATGTGTATTGGAAGTGTAGGTATGTTCTGATAGCTCTCTCTCGAATGAAGAGTGAGTGGATGGGTATATATAGCCTCCACACAAAAACTAACCGTTACACACAATTTACCAATCTCGGTGAGACCAAAGTGAAAAACTCGGTCGAACCGGTTTAGCAAACCTAGTGACCGTTAGGATTTTCGGTGGGACTGAGATGCAACTCGGTAGGACCGATATGGTTAGGGTTAGGGCATAACGTAATCTCGGTGTGACCGATTACACAAACTCGGTGGGACCGATTGTGGTAATAAGCTAACCAGAGAGTTTGTCAGGTAAACTCGGTGGGACCGATCGCTCATTTCGGTGGGACCAAAATGTTACGAAAGAGAAACAGAGAGTTTCCATTGCAATCTCGGTGGGACCGATCGCTCATCTCGGTAGGACCGAAACGTTATGAAGGGAAACAGAGAGATTACAACCCCATCTCGGTGTGACCGAAATCCCTATCGGTGAGACCGATTTGCCTAGGGTTTGTGGCAGTGGCTATGACATTTGAAACTCGGTGGCGCCGGACAGAAAGAATAGGTAGGGCCGAGTTTGACTTTTGGTTTAAGTCATATGTGGATGTGGGAAGGTAGTTGAGGGTTTTGGAGCATATCACTAAGCACTATGAAGCAAGAACCTCTTTAAACAACACTTCATCCCTCCTTGATAGTATTGGCTTTTCCTATAGACTCAATGTGATCTTGGATCACTAAAATATAAAATGTAGAGTCTTGAGCTTTGAGCTTCAGCCAATCTTTGTGTCCTTAATATTTTGAGGGGTCCACATTCCTCATCCATGCTATGCCATTCATTGAGCTTTTCCTGAAATATTAATCTCGGAATAGCATTAGCTCAATGAGCTATATGTTGTTAGGAATTACCAAAACCACCTAGGGATAGTTGCACTTTCACAAATCTTGGCACATTATTTTTATTATACAAATGGAATTGTACAAGGAGATAATTATTTTTTATGAAAAGTTTCTCTAATCAAGATTCAAAAAGTTTCTGTGAGCATGAACAAAGTTCAAGGAGCCCCCCCACTTCAACAATGCTTGTCTCTCTCACTTTCACTTTCCTTTTTGAAAAGTTTTGGGTTCCCCTCTTTATTTTTATTTTTTTGAACTATAAAAAAACACTCAACAGAAATAAATGACTCTCTAAAACTTCCGGGTTGTCTCCCTGGCAGCGCTTTCTTTAAAGCCATTAAGCTAGGCATAAGGTGCTCAAGTAATGAATCCACCCGGATCCCAAAGTATATCAAAGCCAATTTTAATTAACAATGATTTGTGATTTAGTAGTGAGCACAAATCAACCTATATCATGTAATGACGAAGTCTAACTCTCTTCCTATGCATCGGCATGTCATAAAAGAACAATTCATGCACACATAGTAAAGGCCAATGCATAGTATAAACAGTTTCTTGCAATTTTATCATATTGGAAACATGGAGAGGCGGAGATGTAGTTCCTCTCTCATAATTATTGCAAGTAGGAGAAGAAAGCACATGCATATTATATCAATCAAAATCATCATGTGTAGTAGTGAAACGCAACCCATCAATATAATCCTTAATAAGGGCAAACTTCTCCGATATAGTGTAGTCGGGAGAATTCAAATAGATAATAGGACTATCATGCGTGGGTGCAATAGCAACAATTTCATGTTTAACATAAGGAACTATAGCAATTTCATCTCCATAAGCATAATTCATGTTGGCATCTTGGCCACAAGCATAGCAAGCATCATCAAAAAGGGATATTTCAAAAGAATCAATGGGATCATAACAATCATCATAGCAATCATCCTTCGGTAAGCATGAAGGGAAATTAAACAATGTATGAGTTGAAGAGTTACTTTTATTAGAAGGTGGGCACGGGTAGCTAATCCGCTCTTCCTCCTTTTGTTATTCGCTCTCCTCATCATCTTTTTTATCCAATGAGCTCACAGTTTCATCAATTTCTTCTTCCATAGACTCCTGCAAAATATTAATCTCTTCTCGGACAACGGAGACTTTCTCAATAAATTCATCAATATCATAATTGTATTTATAGTTCTCATAGCAGTACTTAAGGATAGCTAAATTTTCAAGTCTATAAACTGAATCATCAAAATCTTCAAACTCTTTAAACAAATATTCAATTTCATAAGCACCCATAAAAGCAACGAATTCTTCTTTTTGTTCCACATCTTAATAATTATATATACCATTAGCATAAGAAGCCAACATTTCATCATCATTAAATTCACATGAAAAGGGAAGGTGTGGAGCCTTCATCCTAGAGCAACAAGTATAATCATATCTCAAGCATAGTTGCCGAGCATACCAATGCAACATAAAAATTTGATCCCAAAATAGTTTCCCTTTTTGAGTCAAGCAATAATCCCTAAAGTATTCACGTTGATCCAACGTTACTCCCATTATAAAGTTGAATGGGGTTTTCTCAGGATTATCAAAGTAGTACATAACATCTTTCACATAATGAGCATCGAGGGTTTTAGGAGGTTCCCCATCTTCATGAGTAGCAAGTAAACCTATTTTTTTTGGTATTTCGTGTTCCATATCCATAACTAAAGATGGAGAACAACTTAATACAGCAAATAAAAATTACTTAGTGATAAAGCAAACAAGCACACACGAGAATATTCACCCCACGCTATAACTCCGTGGCAACGGTGCCAGAAAAAGGTCTTGATAACCCACAAGTATAGGGGATCAAGTGTAGCCTCTTTTGGTAAGTAAGAGTGTCGAACCCAATGATACATCCATTTTGCATCATGCTTTTATATCGATATTTATTGCATTATGGGCTATTATTACACATTATGTCACAATACTTATGCCTATTCTCTCTTATTTTACAAGGTTTACATAAAGAGGGAGAATGCCGGCAGCTGGGATTCTGGGCTGGAAAATGAGCAAATATTAGAGACCTATTCCGCACAGCTCCCAAAGTCTTGAAACTTCACGAAAGACGTTTTCAGAATATATAAAAAATACTCAGCGGAAGAAGTTCACCAGGGGGGCCACACCCTGCCCACGAGGGTGGGTGGCGCGCCCCCCTACCTCGTGGGCCCCCTGGTGGCCCTCCGGTGGCCATCTTCTGCTATATGAAGTCTTTCGACAGGAAAAAAAATCACAAGCCATCTTCTCGGACGAAACTCCGCCGCCACGAGGCGGAACCTTGGCGGAACCAATCTAGTGCTCTGGCGGGGCTGTTCTGCCGAGGAAACTTCCCTCCGGGAGGGGGAAATCATCGCCATTGTCATCACCAACGCTCCCCTCATCGGGAGAGGGCAATCTCCACCAACATCTTCATCAACACCATCTCCTCTCAAAACCCTAGTTCATCTCTTGTATCCAATTCTTGTCTCTAAGTCCGGGATTGGTGCTAGTAGGTTGCTAGTAGTGTTAATTACTCCTTGTAGTTGATGCTAGTTGGTTTATTTGGTGGAAGATCATATGTTCGGATCCTATATGCATATTAATACCCCTCTGATTATGAACATGTTTATACTTTGTGAGTAGTTACTTTTGTTCCTGAGGACATGGGAGAAGTCTTGCTATTAGTAGTCATGTGAATTTGGTATTCGTTCGATATTTTGATGAGATGTATGTTGTCTCTCCTCTAGTGGTGTTATGTGAACGTCGACTACATGACACTTCACCATTATTTGGGCCTAGAGAAAGGCATTGTGAAGTAATAAGTAGATGATGGGTTGCTAGAGTGACAGAAGCTTAAACCCTAGTTTATGCGTTGCTTCGTAAGGGGCTGATTTGGATCCATATGTTTCATGCTATGGTTAGGTTTACCTTAATACTTTTGTTGTAGTTGCGGATGCTTGCAACAGAGGTTAATCATAAGTGGGATGCTTGTCCAAGTAAGGGCAGCACCCAAGCACCGGCCCACCCACATACCAAATTGTCAAAGTACCGAACGTGAATCATACGAACCTAATGAAAACTAGCTTGATGATATTCCCATGTGTCCTCGGGAGCGCTTTTCCCTATATAAGAGTTTGTCCAGGCTTGTCCTTTGCTACAAAAAGGATTGGGCCACCTTGCTGCACTTCATTTACTTTTGTTACTTGTTGCTCGTTACAAATTATCCTATCACAAAACTATCTGTTACCACTTATTTCAGTACTTGCAGAGAATACCTTGCTGGAAACTGCTTATCATTTCCTTCTGCTCCTCGTTGGGTTCGACACTCTTACTTATCGAAAGGACTATGATAGATCCCCTATACTTGTGGGTCATCAAGACTCTTTTCTGGCGCCATTACCGGGGAGTGAAGCGCCTTTGGTAGGTGGAATTTGGTAAGGAAAAATTTATATGGTGTGCTGAAATTTACTGTCACTTATTACTATGGAAAGTTATCCTCTAAGGGGCTTGTTCGGGGTATCTTCACCCCGACCAGTAGAGCAAAGAGTTTCTCCTCGACCTACTGAACCTACTGAAAATGAAAATGTCTTCTTTGAAATTCCTTCAGGTATGATAGAAAAACTGCTAGCTAATCCTTTTGTAGGAGATGGAACAAAACATCCTGATGAGCACTTAATATATGTGGAAGAAGTTTGTGGATTATTTAAGCTTGCAGGTGTACCCGGAGATGTTGTTAAGAAGAAGGCCTTCCCTTTATCTTTGAAGGGAGATGCATCGACATGGTATAGGCTATGTGATGATATGGGGTCATGGAATTACAAACGATTGAAATTGGAATTTCATCAGAAGTTTTGTCCTATGCATCTTGTTCATCGTGATCGCAATTATATATATAATTTTTGGCCTCGCAAAGGAGAAAGCATCGCTCAAGCTTGGGGGAGGCTTAAATCAATGTTATATTCATGCCCCAATCGTGAGCTCTCAAGAGGAATGATTATTCAAAATGTTTATGCTCGGCTTTCTGATAGCAATCACACCATGCTTGATACTTCTTGTGCTGGCTCTTTTATGATGAAGACTATCGAACTCAAATGGGATTTATTGGAAAGAATTAAACACAACTCTGAAGATTGGGACCTCGACAAAGGTAAGGAGTCAGGTATTACACCTAGGTTTGATTGTGTTAAATCTTTTATGGATACCGATGTTTTCCGTAAATTTAGCACTAAATATGGACTTGACTCCAAGATATACTACAAAAAAATACACTTCCGTGATGATACGTGTTTGTCACAGTAGGTCGCGTTTTTTGTCATGCATGTACATCCATGGAAAATTTATGACAGAATCAAGATAGTCATACATGTGCTGTCGTAGAAGTGTTTCATGACATTACCAAAATTATCATCACGGAAGTGTCCACTTCCATGACGATAAATCACGCGTCACAGAAGTGCTTTCGTCAAGGGTGACCGACACGTGGCATCCATCGTAACGGAACGCCGTTAAGCTATCGGGTCGGGTTTTGGATCCGATAACCCGTTAACAGCCCCGACCAATGGGGATTTTCCACGTGTAAAATCATCATTGCCTAGAGGAAACACGTGTCGGCTCATCGTTGGGACAGATGTCATCCACTCATTGGATACGAGGCACCTATGATAGGTCGACACGTGGCACGACCCAACAGTGGCCCATTCCGGTGAAAAAGGTCGGCCCAGTAAAAATTAGCAGGCCGACCCATAAAAGGCATACTTGTGTCAGGTCCATTTAAGCCCACGACCCATACGAGATGTGCCAATTCGGCCCATTAAAGATTTGACACCATTGCAGCCCATCGTCAGTTCGAGCCCGTTAACAGCCCGCTATATATTTGGGCTCAATATCGGCCCGATGAGATTTCGGCCTGTTAACGACCCATTTAATGGATGGGCCAATTTTCAGGATGTACATCTTTCGGCCTTTTAGCGACCCATTTAAATGTTGGGCTAATTTCCGGCCCGGTGTGTCTTTCAGTCTGTTGACGGCCCATAAATCTGATGGGCCATTTGTAGTCGGACCTGAGTTTTGGCCTTTTAGCGGCCCATTTAACTGTTGGGCCAATTTCTGGCCCGGTGTCACTTTCAGCCTGTTGACGGCCCATAAATCAGTTGGGCCAATTATAGTCGGACCTGAGTTTTGGCCTTTTAGCGACCCATTTAAGTGTTGGGCCAATTCCCGGCCCTGTGTGCCTTTCGAACTGTTAACGGACCATAAATGAGTTGGGCCATTTGTAGTCGGACCTTAGTTTTGGCCTCTTAACGGCCCATGCCCTTCATGGTCCAATACCAGCCCGGTTTCTCTTTCGCGTGCTAAAGGCCCACAACACAGTTGGGCCGTTTACAATATGACCTGACTTTCGGCCTCTTAGCGGCCCATGCTCTTCATGGTCCAATACAAGCCCGCTGTCTCTTTCGGCCTACTAAAGGCCTACAGTATAGTTGGGCCATATGTAGCCCAAACTTAGTAACGGGCTATTAACAGCCCGTGAAATAAATTGGGGCCACCTGTTGCCCGCTTCGATGTCGGTCTGTTAACAACCCGGGAGGTAAGAGGGCCGACCATTAACTTTCGGCCTAGTAACGGTCCATTAACTTAATGGGCCCACTAAAGTTCGTTCATGTCTTTAGGCCAAATTAGATAATTTGAGCCCATTACGACGAGCAAAGGTACGACATACAGGGAATAACGTTGCACATCCAGAATATATTACAGGAAATTACATTCACTGGGCAATCAAAGATTGATGCCAGTGCAAATAAATGAGAAGAACCTAACCATCTACAATGTCACAATCTGCAACCTCAGCACAGATGACGCCCATAAGCATGTGGGCAATTTCTTGCTGCTTTGCCAAACTGTCTCTGAAAACATTGATCAGTTGTTGTGTCGCACGACTCTGCACCTCTGATTCATCCACCATTTCCATCATTGCTTCAGCCATTAATTGGTTCACAAACATACATTTATTTCGTTGCATTCGAGACAGAGGATACTGAAGAGATTCAGATGGCGATTTTGGCAGGCTTGTATTATTGATAGTGGAGAGTGTCTTGACCACTGCATCATAACATAAATTAGGACAGGAACCAAACAGATTAATCATGAGTTATTGCCATATTACCTGGCCTAGATTTACTGGAAAGAAACAATGGGGTTCCCTTGCTGTTTTCAGAGTTTGTCTTCTTATCTTTAGCAGCCTGCACAAAATTAACACACTAGCATTGCTATCATTGGCCAAGTCAGATAATAGGAAAGCAACATCGACACAACGAACGTTTGGGCAACTAGCCTACACCAAATTAACACACTATGGCACAGCTATCATTAGCCAGGTAAGGTAATACAAAAGCAACATTGACACAATGAATGAATGGGCAACCAGAGAAGCACTACAATTCAGTAATGTGCGTGATATGAGATAGCACGTTCATGCAGCTCAGTACGCAAAACTACCAGGCAGTTTTGCTTACAAAAATCAACATTGGCGCCTTTAATATTTTGCTACAACTAATTTTAGATCAGATAAATGTTAGATTCACGCCGATTAACAAAATACATGCTGATGTAAAAATATAGTGATATACAACAGGTACTTACATCAGCATTGGAGCACAGAGAATTCCCGCAAGATATTTTCCTCGAATACGATCCCAATGGAGGAAGTCTTGTATTGTTTAACCTTATTTTCTAAAAGAGAGACGAGTAAGAAACATGTAGAAAATATGATCAGAATGCTGTAAAATTTCATGATGCGAGGATACGCACACGCTTCTTAGAATGGAGTTGACATTCTTTTGTTGGATTGGAGCGGACTAGTTCTTTGGCCACTGGAATCTGCTTATTATCAGTGGGAGTTGGGTTTCTCTGTGCTGGAGCAGTATCTATGAAAAATGGAGTTGGTTTATTATCTCCTGGCGTTTGGATCTTTTGCAAAGACCTGCTTTGTAACCCTTCAGATTCTAACATAGTTGTCTTCCCCTTGCATGTCTTATATAGAAGAATGGTGATTCAGTTATAAAACATGCTACATCAGAGATGGAATAGGTACTGAAGAATAGAAAGGCATGACATATTGACATGTATTCACTCCATCCGGAAATAAATGGATGGGTCTAGGCGTATTTCAGTTCTAGATACATCCAGTTTTATCCATTTCTGCGACATTTAATCCAGACGGAGGGAGTATGATGTAAGAGCTAGGGATACGACAGGACAACACAGTAAAAAAACACTGAAAAACCCACTGCAGAACCAAATTATTCAAACCCACTGATATGAGATAGTACACTCATGCAACTCAGGATGCAAAACTACCAAGCAGTTTTCCTTGCAAAAATCAACATTGTGGCATTTAATCATACATTTTGCTACAACTAAATTTAGATCAGATAAAGGTTGGATTCACGCCGATTAACAAAATACATGCTGATGTAAAAATATAGCGATATACAACAGGTACTTACATCTACATTGGAGCACAGAGAATTCCTACAAGAATCTTTCCTCATAAACGATACGATTGCAGAAAATCTTCTATCTGTTAAGCTTATTTTCTAAAAGAGAGATGGGTAAGAAACATGTAGAAAATATGATTAGCATGCTATAAAATTTCATGATGCAAGGATACGCACACGCTTCTTAGAATTGATTTGACATATTTTTGCTGGACTGGAGCGGACTAGTTCTTTGGCCACTGGAATCTGCTTATTATCAGTAGGAGTTGGGTTTCTCTGTGCTGGAGCAGTATCTATAAAAACTGGAGTTGGTTTATTATCTCCTGGCGTTTGGATCTTTTGCAAAGGCCTTGTTTGTAACCCTTCAGATTCTAACATAGTCGTCTTCACCTTGCATGCCTTGTATAGAAGAATGGTGCTTTAATTATAAAACATGCGGTAGCAGAGAGATGGAATAGGTACTGAAGAATAGAAAGGCGTGACATATTGACATGTATTCCCTCCATTAGGAAAAACATGGATGGGTCTAGGCGTATTTCAGCTCTAGATACATCCTTTTTATCCATTTCGGGAACATGTAATCCGGACGGAGGGAGTATGGTGTAAAAGCTAGGGATACGACAGGACAACACAGCAAAAAAAGACACTAGTTGAATGTAAAACTGTATGCTAGCGGAATACGTACAGAAATAACTAAGGCAACATACACGTGTATGATTGGGAAAATAAGATGGCATTGCAACAGAGCACTAGAACAACACTTCAATGTAAAAAAACATGGTATGGTAGACAGATGAAATACATACTGATGAATAACAATGCATAAGATATTCAGAAGCATGATGTCCAAATTAAGCAGATGGCATTCCAATAGAGTAGAATGATAGTACTTGAATTTGAAAACATGTTATCATGAATGGAATAGGTACTGAAAAACAGGAAGGCATGACAAATTTACATGTATGATCAGCATGCTAAGCACATGGCATTGCAACAGAGTAGATACACTCCAGGACATTATATGCATGTTGTACCCATATCACAGGCCAAGTTAGAGCAAGGACCTTGTGGGCTGAAGAGGATTCATAATCTTTCTGCAAGTCTTCTGAAGAACTGCCTTTACATGTTCCATCATATTGGGTATCATTGACATCAAGTTTATTGGCCTTTACATTGCTCCGTGAGGTTCTTGTGGATATATCAGTGTGTGCAATTATATCTGACATGCATGGAAGACAACTAGTAGTTAGATTTATGTAATGAGTGCCTGTAGGAGACGACATAGATAGTAGGACTAGGGTTAACTAGCAGCAACAGGTCTCATAAACTAAAGGGAGAACATAGATGAAAGCTATAGAATATGTATCGTTTGTACTCGAGATTAACTAGATGGCACACAAAAGTATTAAAGAACAACATAGGAAATACTAGAAGTGGTATAATACTATAATCACCAGCCTGTGGGATAGCATTGGCTGATGGATGATAACTATGGAAGAGTGTTACCTAAAGAACAAGTATCTTAGCTGAACTATGGAACAATGTTAACTCCTGAACAAGACCCGTAAGAGATCAGCATGAATATACAGTGAAATGTGATGATCTATTTTCCATGCTTAGATGAATAACAAAGCCATAAATGTTGCACACAAGTAAGATGAGGGTACAACCTATCTGGCTGCCATCCATAGGAGTGAGCATCATGTGCTGACTTGTCGATGGCCCTGCAATTGTTGTGGTTGTGCATGTCGGGCATGTGCATTCGATGCAGGGAACTGTTGAGTGGGGACTATAGCTCCCTTTTGGTGTATGCTTCCCTTGTTGGAGCAGCTGCGGTGAGTCGGAAGACAGTGTGTCTGAAGATGCAAATAACGCATAATGTTAAGAACGACATATCTCTTTGATCTGAAGAAATACACTTAGATATCAATAGCAAGGTACAAGACTAGGCACACGTCTGTTGACTGAAGACTAAATTGGTGTCACACGATTTTATTTTATTTTGGTACTGTCCGATCTACGCCGGATGGCTGGCCGTCTTGTGCCTCCCGGCTGACACTGTTCAGAATCTTCCCCGAAGAGCCAGCGACCAACGGCAGAGCAGCCTGCCTCCGCCATTCGTGGCCTCGGCCAAAACCCCGCTCCCCGCCCCACCGCACAGCCGTGGTTGCACCGCCCCCGGGCCAATCCACAAAGACTCC
The DNA here is from genome assembly GCF_002162155.2 of Triticum dicoccoides. NCBI lineage: Eukaryota > Viridiplantae > Streptophyta > Magnoliopsida > Poales > Poaceae > Triticum > Triticum dicoccoides. Next base: position 169,428,246 of record NC_041382.1, read on the forward strand.
CCGTCATCCAGATCCGGCGGCGGCAGTACCTTCAACCCATGAAACTCTAAAAGATAGCCATCTAAGCGCTGATTCCGTGGCGAACTTGCGGCCCCGCACCCTTACGTTAGACACCAGCCAACCGGCAGCCTAGGAGCTCCGCCACCTTGAGGGGTGCTGCTTTCCATTGCAAATCGATTGGCCCAGAATAAAAATTCATACAAGTGATGCCTAAATAAAGTGATTTGAGATGAGGATGCGACCTATCTGGCGACATGGTGAAGTAGGCAGGTCCAGCTGCCGAGTCGGTGAGGCCAGCGCGGTTGTGGTGGCGACCGGCGGCACGGAAAGAGCGATGTCGCGACGGTCAATGGCTACGCCGAAGCAGCGCCAGGACTCTGGACGGATCCGAAGTTGGAGCCGCTCCGGTGCCGTGAACAACGGCGGGGGTGAATCGGCTCCAGTATGGTTCACGCGGCCGTCGTCGAGGCAGCACCAGCAGCACGAAGTAAGAGGCACACGGCCTAGTGCACGACGGCAAATGGACAGCGTCTCTGGCATTAGGGAGGAGGGCGGCTGTGAAATTGGTGCGGTGGGGGTGCCATGGAGGTGGGGCTGAGGTTTCGCGGCTCGGGAGAAGGGAGCTTCCCGCGGAGAAGGTGATTTGGTGCCCACGAGGTATGAATGGGGGCGGGCGGGGGAAATTGGGAGGGGAGTGGAACCATGTCTTACGGACGCATTTGTCTGAAATGTGAGGGGGAGTTACAGTTCTACCCTTGCCTATAGGCCTCTCGGCTTGGGTATGTACTGAGGGTCGGGGATAGTAGAGTAACTTTGCTTCTCTGGGCGGGAGCGATTTGGGGCGAGGAGGGCGTGTTTTGAACTATAGTGGGCGCGAGTGATTTCGGGCGAGGAGAGCGTGTTTTGAAATAGTGGGCGCGAGCTATTTCAGGCGAGGAGAGCGTGTTTTGCCGACCATGGTTTATGAATTATTCGGCAAATGTCATTTCGGCCGAGGAGAAGGCGCGCTTGGATGAAGTTACGAACCTACCCTCGATGTACAACGGGCCAATTGATGCGTGTCCCACATAGGACGATAATTTCGCATCTCCCATTTATTTGCTCGGGCGAATTCCACCGAGCAGAGAGGATGTTTAACGGTTCATTCAAATTTTGGGAGAACGAGCATCCACGTCTACCTTACCAAGTCGATTCGGATCAAATTTTGAAATATTAGCTTGCCACTTCTTTTTTAGATGGAGAGATGATGCTCGGGAGTAATGTGTTGTTACATGCTCGTTGCTAGCGATTTACTATATGACAAATAGTTGACCCACTCAAAAACGTGAATCAAACCCAAAATGAAATATCTCGATTCAATGAAATAGCTCGTCCAGTAGCTCAAAATAGTGAACTAAATCCAAAATTGAACACCTCAATCGAGTAGCATGTTGTACAGTATTATAGTACTCCATGAACATGTTGAAAGTCAAATTAATGAACTTGTTTGATATACGCATATATCCGTTCATGTGTGGATTGCATACAACATGTTCTCCAATTTAAATATTTGAATGCAAGTTTATATCGAAACATAGTTTATATCAGTCTTTGATGCATAAAACGCGACCTCTCCCTCTCCCGGACTCCTGCTCTCTCTCTCTCTCTCTCTCTCTCTCTCTCTCTCTCGCCGACAATCTTCAATTCTGTCGCACGCATCTGACACAAAAACCTTGTTCGTCCCTCTCCCTTTCTCTCCATCTCTCTCTCTCTCTCTTTGTGTGTGTGTGGGGGGGGTCTTTCTAGTTCGCATGCATATATACACCATCTATAGGTCTCTCTCGCACACTATGTATGATACTCTAGCTAGTCCAAGCTAGATATCTTGGGTGCACTCATCGTACGCACACAAATTCCTTGGCTCTTTGCCTGTAACTCTCTCACACACCACTATGTCGTCTCGGAGCTCTTCCCCCCCCCCTCTCTCAAACTCTCCATCCACCTGTGTCACACATACACATGCATATCTCACTCGCACTCGATAGGCCCATCTAAAACTCTATCTCTCCCCCTCGTTCTCTCTCCATCTCACACGCGCACACACACAATCTCATGCCCAGCTAGCCAAGTATGATGGTCTCTCACTCAATTGTAGGCACACATAGTCCCCCCTATATGTATATGACTAGCTAATCTTAGTCTCCATCACAAACATGTGCATGGTCTATCTCGATTTCTCTTGGGGCATCTTTCTATCGCGCTCGCACTTCCTCGATCTCCCACCCATATAGTCCCCTCACGATCTCGATGGGATCTCTCTATCACAAACACACCCTCTCTCCCTCCATGCATCCATGCCATCCATGTGTCCCTCTTGACCTTTGTTCCTTGTTGGCCACACCTCTATTGGACATGTGCTACAGGGGTGTCTCTCTCCGTTGCAAACAATCACACACTAGCTATCTTTGTGTATCTCCTCGCCTCGCTTTTCCATCTCGGAGATGCATGCGTGATATGTTCGCATAAGAAACGAAAAAACACACACTCTCTCTAATTTATCGTTTGTTGTCACTTTCTCTTTCACACACATACTCTTTTTGCACACTTACTCATTCTCCTTCAGACGCACTTGATCTGTCTCGACTGAGGCACTCTCCTCGGTCCATAGCATATAGATTTATTGAAAAGTCAAACATCACAAAGTTTGACCATGTACGTGGAGAAAAAGAATTACATCTAGTACGGCAAACATATACCATTAGATTCACCATGAGATGTAGTTTTGTATGATGTATCTTTGGTATTGTAGATATAAATAACATTTGCGTAAACCTGATCAAAGTTTCCAAAGTTTGACTTCTAAAAAAATTACATGCACTGCATTATCGAGCAGATGGAATATCTCTTTCCCCCTCTCAACTATCTGACGCACCACTCAGCCTTATCGGGGCTCCTCAATCTCTCTCAAACTTTATTGGTCAGTTTGGTTCGTGACCTGACCCTCATGCCTTGATGGCCGGTACTGCCTGGTGTGCACGTGAGATGTAAAATATTTCTTCCTGGCCAGGCTTGTGTGGTGCTGAAGCATTTGGTTCATGCCTGGGCCAGGCAAAGCATCAACATCCCATCAATCAATCCATGCATCAATTATTTAATGCTAATATCCATCCATGTTGCTGTTAGCCTCATGGCCACACGACCAGGCACGACCAAGCGTTCGAAATCGGTCGCCTGGGCCAAGCTACTTGTAGTGTCTGGAGTTCAGCCAGGCTAATTAAAGTGCAAGGGAACCCATGCCAGGCGGGCTTTCTTTTTCACAGGGTAGCAACCAAACAAGCATGCATGAAATCTAGCCACAACCCCAGGCCAGGCAAAAGATGCTCAGGACGCAAGCCAAACTGGCCTTATATCTCCCTGGTTCACACATACACATGTCTCGCTCGCGCTATACAAATAGACCCATACAACACTCTCCGCCCTTGTTCTCTCTCCATGTGACACGCACCCCGCCTAAGTACCATAATCCCTCAATCCATCATAGGTGCAAGCACTCCCGCCCCCCTCCTAAGTATGATTATCTCTTACTAGCCATCAAGAACACACGTATTGTCTCCTTCCATCCATACGTCTATCTCGATATCTCTCGGGGCATCTTCTATCGCGCACACACCTTGTCACTCGATCTCCCACCCATGTAGTCCCATCATGATCTCCAGGGGATCTCTCTATGACAAACATACACTCTCTCCTCCCCATGTCTGCATTTTCTCCGTACGTCTCTCTCGACCTCTCTCCCTTGTTTGTGAGACCCCTCTTGGCCACGTGCTAGGGGTCTTGCTCTCTCGGTTCGAAACAACCACACACTATCTCCTCACCTTGCCTCTGTTGTCAAAGATGCATGTGTGATATGTTTGCATAAGACACGCACGTTTTTTCTCTACTTTTATCGTGTGTTGTCCATGTCTCTTTCACACACGCACACACACTTTTTTCACTCACTCTCTCTCTCTCTCTCTCTCTCTCTCTCTCTCTCTCTCTTGTTATGGACTCTGTCATGTCCATAATCATATGGATGTTTTGAAAAGTCAAACCTCAGAAACGTTTGACCAGGTATATGTGGAGAAAAACATTTACATCTGGAACGATCATTAGATTGATCACAACATGTACTTCATACTATCATTTATCTTTGGTATTGTAGATATAAGTAATTTCTTTATAAACTTGGTCAAAGTTTCAAAAGTTTGACTTAAAAAATGTTGGAACTACATTATCGAACGGAGGGAGTAGCTCTTTCTCTCTCTCTCTCTGCTATCTCTCACGGGCCTAACCTCTCACTCGAACTCTCTATACCGACGGATTATACGCTCACTGTGTCAGCGTATAGCTCCATATATTGTTTAGTTGACCGGTCAACCAATCCACATGCAGCCTTGTCAGCTCGTGTTCTGTATCTTCGTGTGCTGGCCCATGTGGCAGTGGGTGAAAATAAGTAAACTAGAGGCCCATCTGACACGCGGTGAAGTAAACAAAGTTGAAACCACTCGGGGTAGCACCCCGCACGCTAGTAAGTTGAAACCAAATTACGATGACAAGTGTAGTGTTCAAAACTGCATCTACGCACCGAAAGAAATGTTTTTAGTATTTTTTCTCATGTGATCACCTGCATCGTTATGCTGTACTACTATAGTAGCCTAGGCTAGTCATAGTGGAAAGTAACTTAGACTACTCCAGTAACTCTATGGTTACCCTAAGAGCAAGTACTACCTACGTCCTGGTTTACTCTTCCAATTTTGTAGTATCAAAATTTTACCATATATTTAACTGACGAAATGTTAATGCATGTCACTAAGAACTATATCGTTGGATTCGTATTTGAACATAATTTCAAATGGTGTAATTTTTAGTGACATGCATTAGCATTTTCTTAGGTAAATCTATGGTCAAAATTTTATACTAAATACGAGGTAGTATTACAAAAGTGGGCTATGTAGGCCAAAACATGTGCCAAATTCACTTGTGATTCATTTGGCATCGATGCCCCTCCATTGCTCACCTGGTGTCCCAATCTGGATCACCTACTTTGCTCCGGTGCCAAATTAACTCACGCAATGAAAAAACACTGCGTGGGAGAGAGAGAGGACTGAGGCAATAAAAAACACTTGTTTGGGAGAGTGAGAGGCTGGTGTAGTTGGTTTGATTGATTTGTTTATACATGTGGGTCTGTGTGCACAACGGTGCCAACTCTCTCACATCGCGAGAGCGGTGCCAAAATCTTTTGATTTGACATCAATGCGTGTTATGTGGCATACTTTTGCGAAATATGGCATCGGCCACATAGTGGAAGGCAACAAATGCCCATGCTCTTCACGTTCTCCTAGTTAAATGAGAGGAAACAGAAAGAGAGAGAGAGAGAGAGAGAGAGAGAGAGAGAGAGAGAGAGAGAGAGTGAAAAAATATCACTAGCCAGCCAACCCTATCGTATGAGCGAATGATATTGGTACCTCTTGATGACACGGCAATCTTATGCAGCCAGCTTCTCTAATATGTTCTCTTCTTTCGCAGATAAAAAAAGACCCAAAAGTGAAAAATGTGCTGCACTATAACAATCTCATCGAATGCCTTGATCTCCATCTTATAGAAATTGATTTGATCAACTACCGAGGCAGCACATCTGAGATTAAATTGGCGAGGTTCTTTGTTTTGGAGGCAAGTGTGCTCAAGGTAATGAGGTTTGGCGTTCTCTGGCGCAACAATGAATGGTGTGCTGATCACCGCAAGCGTCTAAGCCTAAATGATAAAGTCTTCGCAGAAGCTGAATTTGTTTTTGAAACATCAAGTGGCCAGAGACTCGAAAACTTATTTGCCCATTTGACTTGTCTGGGCGGTGGATTTTAGTTTGTACGATAATGCTGCATCCACCTAAAGTAACGAAAGTTCTTACGTAAACTTCCTAGTAATTCCCTCTTCCTAGGTGCAGCATTACTCCTAACATTTGTAATATCAGTTTAAAACTTGTACTATTGCCGTGTCCTATTCCTGCATTTTCAAAATCCTGCGAATCAAACAGGTCCTGAGTTGGTGATGATGTTGTGCCTCCCATCTTTCACCAATAGTCGTCGGATCTAGATCTGACGCATACAAACCAAGCTTCTCCATTTTTGCAAAAAGATGCCTGCACTCGTTCCCTATTTACAAACAACTCCTTGTCTCTCACAATCAGCCTCATCTCCTCCCCACCACATCTAGGAGTAGAAGGCCGTGGAAAAATCTGGCGCGATGGCCGCTGCCAGAGCCGTCCACCCCCAATCTTGGTGTTCCGTGCAATGCACGGACATCTACACATGGGAAATTATGTCGAACAGGGCTAGTTGTAAGTAGGCTAGCTCTACAGCCATGAGGATAGTGACTGCAGACGGTGAGGCTGACTATGGTATGCCGAACACGGCGCCTATACTCAGGTGTCATCTCCGGCGCAGGGTCTTGTCACTTCACTGTGAGGAGCAGCACGTAATAATTTGACCAACGGGCAGTACAGTGCTAGTACTCCTACTACTACATTGGTAGTACTACTACTAGTACTAGTAGCACCACCGTCTGGATTTAGGAGTACTACCACGTCCATCTGGATTTTAGTATTTTACTAGCAATATCTAGTAATGCATGTCACCAAAAATGTACTACTCCCTCTGTAAATAAATACATGGTGTTTTATTCCTATCGGCGAGAGAACTTAATGTTTTTTTGCTACTCCTAACTAGAGTACTAATAGGATTACATGCAATGAACTAAACACTACATGTCATGTTTGGCAGTCTCAAGTCATTGAAAGCATGCACGGCCCACATCTCTTATTGGTTGATATGTCACGAAATAAGAAACAAGGAGGGAGTTAATGCACCGTGCCTAAGTATTTTGGGATTATTTGGTTTTTGTAAGGTGACTTACACAACATTTTTGTTTACATGCATTAACATTTTATTAGTTAAATCAAAGGTCAAAACTTGGCGCAAAATGCAAAGGGGACAAATAAACCAGTAAACATCAAACTTCTCTCGTTTGGCCCCAACTAGAGGTCCGGTGAGATGACTATACTGCACCGGCACGGAGGGGGACGCAGCTTCATTGACTTACGGCAACTGCCTTTGGGTGAATGACATGTGGCCCCATGGGGTGGCTGGCCCACCTATCATATAGCCAAAGGCAGGTGCAGTAGAGGGCCGAGGAGTAGTACGAAATCCTACGCACCTATGCACGCCAACCAAGGGCTGAGTGATCACTCGAATCGCAAGATCAGTTGACTAGAAGCTACGCTAGACCAATGGAGGCGATGAGCGCGAGCATCAGCCGGCTGTGCCAGGTGGTCCACGACGCCGGCCTGCGGCCCGGCACCGAGGAACGTCTCTAGGTAGTTTTTCTTGAGGCCGCCAGGGCGAGGGGCCGCTTGGACGACAGCTTCGTCTCCTTGTTTGACGAGGTCCTCGTCGGTTTCCTCGACAAGTTCACCGTCGTCAAGAAGCTTGTAGACGACTTTGACGTAAGCCTCCAGCCGACCCGCCCAAGCTCTGCGATGCCCACCACCCTCAACGGCCACTACGGTAACAACCTTTTTGACGCACTGGTGGCCCTGCGACTGCCTGTCGTCGCGCCGGAGAATGTCCACCTTGAGGTCGCGCTCGCCGCGCAGCGCCTGGCGCAGCAAGACACCATCGACATAATCACCCACGTCTACGTGCAAATCATCCACAAGGACTACTACATGCAAGAGGAGGACGATAGGATGCTGGCCTTCTTGGAGCGCAGGGCAACCTTGGACGACACTGTTCAGAAGCACGTTGAGCTCGCCGCCAACACCGCTGCTCCTCACACATCGGTTGGTGACCCGGCGCACTAGGGCGTGAGGATGTCGTTGAACGTTGATGGATCCGTATGTATTTTTATCTTTCCTTCAAGTCCATGTAGTAGTATATGATACTACAGTAATTATCTTACCTTTCGCATCAACTTCATAATTTTCGTATGTAGTCCATGCATGGACGGCGCCAGAACCAAACTTCTCATTACTCTAGGCAAAATCGTTATTTTCTGTCTATCGGTCGCGCCATGGAGCAGAACCAAATTTTACAAGTTATGAGTTCAAAAGGAAAAGCCTGTCGTGTTCGCGTTGCACCCCCACACAGTTGGTCCAGCACGCCGCTCAAGCGGGAATGCGTGCGGTGTTGCATTTTCACTTACAAGTGGAACCGCAGTTGAGCAAACCGACTATCCGCAAACCCCCACCCCGCCCACCGCGTGATGGCTGAGAAAACAGGAGGGAGAAGAGATGGATGTAGCACAGACTCCAAGAAAATTGGTGTCGAATGGGACTCATGTGGGTGGCATGTGTCTTACTGCTAGACGTGAATGCTAGTTATGGCCTATGCCACCCCACTATATCGAGCCTATATCGAGGTACATAGAACAAATTTCCTGGAGTCCATGCTCAGCCCTCCTCTATCTCTCTTCTCAGCCAGCCAGCGGACGCGCGGAGCCCATCGTATGTTTGCTCACATGCGGTCCCACATGTCAGTGAAAACGCAAGAGGACCCACTGAACCTGCACATCTTTCACCTCGACGTGCTGGTGATGAAAAATAAATCCAATAAAGATCTTCGATGGCCGCTTTTGGAGTTACTCAAGAGTAGTAGATTCTATTTACAGTTTAACCCAAGATGCACATCTCGTGGCTTCAACTACCACTCTATTTTCTTTCATGACACGACCTGGATGTTGGATGTCCCACGTGTCGGCAAAAGGAGGAAGAACCCGACCAAATCTTCGGTTCTGCTCTCGGATTAGACTAGTTGTGCTAACTTAAAAAATTTATTGTGTCCTCCCTCTGTTCCAAAATACTTGACTTCCATTTGTCCAAAAATGGATGTACCTATATACTAAGACATGTCTAGATACATATATATTTTGACAAATAGAAGGCATGTATTGTGCAACAGAGGGAGTAGAATGGATGCAAGTTTTTGTATTGGGAAGAAGAGTACATCCATATATTGATAGAGAGCAATTTAGTAGATGTTCTATCACTTTTAGCTAGCACAGACGCAAGATCGAGCCTCCGTAGATCAACAATGAATGCATCGAGAAGGCACTAATCCAACTTACAGGAGTAGTAAAATGTATTCTTGTGGTTCTTGTTTTCTTTGGTCTTGCTTTTCTAGTCAAAATTATCGTTGGAGTTCGTGCAAAACGGAGGTGTGTTTGGGGCCATGCGTTGGAGTTGGCCTTACAAGTGGGACCACAGTTAAGGAAACCGACTATCAGCAAACCCCCACCTCGCCCTCCGTGCGATGGCTGAAGTTAGAGAAACGACGAGGTTGATGAGATTGCTCTAGCACGGACTCCAAGAAACAATATGGTGTCAGATGGATGTCGTGGTGGTGGCGTGTGTCGTACTCCTGGACGTGAATGCTTGTTCTGGCCCATGCCACCCTACTACTCCTACTACTTACTCCTACTATATAGTACTAGTATCGAGGATTCGAGGTGCTGGTTACGTACAATGAACACATTAACATAAGGCTACAGTAAAAACACCCGCCCAACGCGCGAAGCATGTGAAGCTAGTACAAATAGTGTACTACTATTGTTGATTGGCCTCATCCGATAACCTGTTGCAATGCACGTACAATTATGTATTTGGAAAATATTTTTTTGCCTCGTCGCACCACTCACTCAGAGAAGCGACTCGAAAGCCATTCATAAATTTAGTAAGTTTTTCACAGGCATATCATTTTATTACATACAATAGGTCATCAACCCACATCGACAACGAGGATACATTATAAATACTAAAGTTTTCACCACACAACAAATAACAAGCAATGAAATGAACTTCAACTCAACCATTCCTCGGTGTTGGAAACGCTTGCTTTGAACCACAAGTGATTCTCTGGGACGGGCCATCGATTGTCGATCTGGAAACCAACGCAGGACTGATCATCCAGGATGAAGCGGCCTACTATATCAGTACCAGGGTAGGGAACCACCCAAATGTCCGAGGTATAGACACATTTGCTTCTCATAAATGGTACTGTTAACTTTGTGTCAACAGTAGTTGGATCGCCTTTCACCATCATCGGATAGTTTTGTCCAAGAAAGAGCGAGTTTTCTCCAAGACTATCAATTCTGTACCAAGGAGAAGGAGTTGGCGCTAGCACACTAGTATCCATCCTGAATACCATGCAACGGGTGTTGGAATAGGTCCGGAGAGTGTGACCATGGGAGACTACACCTGCTTCCTTAGTAGTAACATCATCAGTGGGCTGTATACACACAAGAAGAGGTGATCCATCGAAATTAGTTGCCAGGCGCCACTGAGTATATGGGTTTTGCTCGTCCTCATGCTCGTGATCATCACCATCGTCATCTCCCCCTTGGTTATAAAATTTTTCAAGTATAGGTGGTGGATGTTCACAGGACCTTGGAAACACAAGAAGAAGGTTAATTAGTAAAGGGAAACTTGCTAACCTGCATGCATGTGGATGAAACAATTATAATTACAGTGGAAGACAAACATACCAAAAATACGAGGATCCCATGCAAAAACAGTGCCACGAGTGGTGGCAACAAACACAAGGCCCTCGTATTGAATTGCATCACAGTACTCATCCGTGTATAGAAACTGATTTTTGAACAATATCCATCGAGTCGAACCACGAAGGACGGCAACAAGCTTGTCGAAGATAGCAACAACTTGATAGTTGTTGTAATTCCAAGAGCGGTTGGGAACTCGACAAATTGCTATATTCCGTAGAAGACAGTCACCATGATCATATTTGAACGTGCGTACGATACCGGTGTGCTCAACCTCTGGGCAGTCTGCTGAGATTTTTGGAAGTGGAACCCGGTCACGAGTGTACACATTCACAAGTTCCCACTCGCAGTTGGACCCAATGTAAACAACCCAATCTCCATTTGCGCCCGCCCAAGCCTTGCCCTCAAGCGATGGCATCTTAACATCATACGTATCATTATCAAGCGGCATCAACTGGCACAGGGCGAGGCCTCCGTCGTGCCGGCGCTAGTCATCAGGGTCACGGCGAAGAAGATAGGGGAGATCAGACCGCTCCTTGACTCTTGGGTTCTTTGTAATGATGTTATTAGTTGAGTCGAGAATGGGCTTGAACGAACCTGCCATGCTAGCCGAGATGATGACGTCACACCGATCAATGAGTTCCTCCACCACATCATCTTTTAGATCGGGGCAAGAATAACGGGGTCGTTTTCGGCCTGTTCCCTCCATGGAGAAGACGATCGAACAATGGCAGAAGAAAGGGTGAAGTGCTGAAGGAAAATGGAGAAGACAGAGGAAGAGCGAGCGACAACAGTTCCAAATCGAGAGGGAAAGGCAAAGAGTCGGTGGACGGTTGCGAGTTTGCCACGGTTCACGAAGAGGCACCTCGGCCTACATGTCCGTTCGGAAATACTCCTACTACTCGCCGTCGTCTCACTAATATGTTGGAACAGGACCACATGTCAATGAAACATGGTGTGTAATTTCTCATGCAAAATGCGATATGGCCGCGTTGGCCCGAGGTGCCGCATTAGTTATCGACCTTTATATTTTAATGGCGTGCCGATCAGTTTTGAAGCATGACTAACTGGTACTGTACGCAGAGAAAATATAAACTACTCTACCACTACTCCACCTCCAGTACTAGTAGTATAAAAAAGATATATAGGCTGGAGCTTGAGCACTTTCTTGCTAAGGGCTGCCCACTTGCTTCTCACACTACCACCCTCTCTCCAGATCTAAAAAGACGGCCCCTCTCTCCCTCCTCACCGGTGGTCACATATCCGCCGGGGAAGAAAAGGACGTGCAGCGTTGACGCACTCGTCGGCGGTGAGCGAGGTCAGGCACTGACGACAAGGCCGTCCTCTCAGACCTAGCGCCCGCGCGGGATGGCCTCCGTCCCCAAGCTTGTTGCCGTTGTGTGTGCGGAGGACGACGACCACGAGCGAAGCCACTTCCCGCCGACCCTCAGGTATGCTACCTCTTTTCAAACCATGACCTTGTTCTATTGCCCCATCTGCCACGTCGTTGCATGTGGATCTTTTTCCACTCCACCATCTTCCCAATTTTCTATCTTCTGCTCTGCTGGCCATGCAGACGAAAACCATAATTTGCACTATTAAAGGAAACCCTACTTCATGCAGACTAATCCATGTTTGGGTTAAATAAGGAAAGGAAGGGAGACTGTACTGTCCAAGAGAGTAGGCATCGAACCCGCATCTAGGTTGAAAAGGGGAAAATCAGTAGCTAAGGAACGAGTCTCGTATCTGGTTGTTTTTTCTAGATCTTTGCTTTTGGAGCTACATATTTGTATATGATCTGTGAATCATTGAGATGCATTAACATGTTGATCTTATGTATGGGAATCGTATTAGTTAGTTTTAGTTGCGACACAAGATCCGAAGTGGCTGATCTTTGCTTTTGGAGCTACATATTTGTATATGATCCGTGAATCATTGAGATGCATTAACAGTTACTTATTTCTGTTCACTCAGTGTTTACAAGTTACTGATCGATCACTAGATGGCCTACAAATGCGCTCCTGGCAGTTTTATTTGTGACGCAAGATGCAAAGTGGCAGTTTTCTGAATAAAAATGCCTACCTCTGAAGAAACTGACAGGCTACACTATCGATCCTACACGGATAAAAATGCCTACCTCTGAAGAAACTGACAAGCTACACTATCGATCCTATACGGATAAATAGCAGATCACGCACGTACTACCTACTTTCCGGTTTGCAGGGCTCAATTCAAGAAACGACCTACTTGGTCCTACACGAATAAATAGCGGATCACGCACGTACTAGTACCTCCTTTCCGGTTTGCAGGGCTTAATTCAAACCTCTCACCAACCAAGGTATTCCCTCCGTCCGGGATTTATTAGTCCCGTGAGCAAAGCAGCAAGACCAAGGCATGACAATAATTAACGGCATGTAGAAGTTTAAGCCCAATTAATTCCAGCAATTTAAGTGGCTGCATGCGTTCCCTCGGCTGCGACTTATTGCATGCTAGTTCGCATACTGCCTGCGCGCGATTCTGAGTGCCTGCATGCAGCCGGCCGTAATTAAGGCAGCTAACTGATGCGAAAAAAAGATACGCTTTAAATCCGTGGAATCATTATTGACAGGGAGGGAGATGATTCGAGTGCACTCGTTTGACCGTCATGCCGGCGTGCGACCCAGACGGGACGGGACAGCACAATCATAATTTCAGTTTCTCCTGTTTTCCACGGCAAGCTGGCGCGCTAAGCCATTATGCATTGAATTCCAATGACCGTCGCGCTACCTTCCGCCTATAAGTATTGTTTCCCGGCCTTCTCAAGTGCCACCGTGACCCAACTCGCCATATCCTCATAAGCCCCCACCGGCCCGATGTCGCTCGCCACGTTCGCCATTCCCCCGCCCGTCCGCGGTAGGCGACGCCGGAGGCGGTCACCGCCGGAACTAGTGTTCGAGTTTTCACCGGAAGGCAGACGGAGGGAGGAGGCATTCTATCTGTCTTTGGATGGCGATGCGAAGATCGAGGATTTGTTGGAGCGCGACCGCATGGCGGAGGAGCAAGACTTGTTGGAGTGCGACCGCCTGGCGGAGGAGCAGCGTATCACCGATTTGCGCCGCCAGCGGGACATGGAGCAGTAGCGCACCGACGCTCTGAGTCGCGAGCAGAGCGCCCGCAACTGGGCCGACTACGTGGAGGCCGGCGCACGGCAAATAGCCTTGGAGGCTGTCGGACACGCACGCGTTCGCGACGCCGATTTTTACTACCAGCTCGTCAAGTAGGTTTCCCGCTTGGAAGCCGAAGCTTCGGTGGACCATGCCGACATGGAAAGGGCCAACGCGCGCGAGCAACGCACCCTATCGCACCTCTGGCAAGTCCGAGGCGAGGCGCGCCGATGCCGGCGTTTAGCATGGACAACAGATGGCGGCCGGCATCGTCTAGTTAGCTAAGAGTAAGTTAGTACTTATACGCTACTAGAGTGTTAGTGGGAGTAGATAGTTAACTTGGCTATGATGGTTGTCAATGTGGAAGTTCAGTACTCTATATGTGGATCAGACCTGTTACTTTGCTCTGAATGTTGAACTTTCCGTTTGAACATATGGAATGGGCTGTTATTTTTTTAAATGGGTTGTATTTATCCTCCACGGTTTAGAGGCTGACTTGTGAGCCTATCAAGTTGACGCGTACACAATCAGGAGATGATTTTACGTGGAGAGGATGACAGCAAGGACCCGCCAAGGTCATGGCAGTACGCAAGCAAGTGCCTCCTTATTTCAAGCCAATAAAAAAATGGCTCCTCCTAGTGGATTTCTGACATCTGGGTCCCATGCCATTGTCAACGTAGTCAATAAACGAGTTCAGTACTCTAGAAAGGATCCATTCTTGGCAACAAAGATCTTGCCTTTGGATCTGAGGTAGAAGGTATACCCAATAGTTTCTTTAGGGAATCCTATGAAGACGCATTTTTCCGATTTGGGTTCGAGCTTTTCAGGTTGAAGTTTCTTGACATAAGCATCGCATCCCCAAACTTTTAGAAACGACAGCTTAGGTTTCTTCCAAAACCATAATTCATACGGTGTCGTCTCGATGGATTTCGACGGAGCCCTACTTAAAGTGAATGCGGCAGTCTCTAAAGCATAGCCCCAAAATGACAGCAGTAGATCGGTAAGAGACATCATAGATCGCACCATATCCAATAGAGTGCGATTACGATGTTCGGACACACCATTACGCTGAGGTGTTCCAGGCGGCGTGAGTTGTGAAACTATTCCACATTTTTTTAAGTGTGTGCCAAATTCATGACTCAAGTATTCTCCCCCACGATCTGATCGCAAGAACTTGATTTTCCTGTCACGTTGATTCTCAACCTTACTCTGAAATTCCTTGAAATGTTCAAAGGTCTTAGACTTGTGTTTCAAAAAGTAGATATACCCATATCTACTCAAGTCATCAGTGAGGGTGAGAACATAATGATAACCACCGCGAGCCTCAACACTCATTGGACCGCACACATCAGTATGTATGATTTCCAATAAGTTGGTTGCTCGCTCCATTGTTCCTGAGAACGGAGTCTTGGTCATTTTACCCATGAGGCATGTTTCGCACGTGTCAAATGATTCGTAATCAAGAGACTCCAAAAGTCCATATGCATGGAGCTTCTTCATGCGTTTGACACCTATGTGACCAAGGCGGCAGTGCCACAAGTATGTGGGACTATCATTATCAACCTTACATCTTTTGGTATTCACACTATGAATATGTGTAACATTACGCTCGAGATTCATTAAGAATAAACCAGTCACCAGCGGAGCATGACCATAAAACATATCTCTCATATAAATAGAACAACCATTATTCTCGGATTTAAATGAGTAGCCATCTCGAATTAAACGAGATCCTGATACAATGTTCATGCTCAAAGCTGGCACTAAATAACAATTATTGAGGTTTAAAACTAATCCCGTAGGTAAATGTAGAGGCAGCGTGCCGACGGCGATCACATCGACCTTGGAACCATTCCTGACGCGCATCGTCACCTCGTCCTTCGCCAGTCTCCGCTTATTCCGCAGCTCCTGCTTTGAGTTTCAAATGTGAGCAACCGCACCAGTATCAAATACGCAGGAGCTACTACGAGTACTGGTAAGGTACACATCAATTACATGTATATCACATATACCTTTAGTGTTGCTGGCCTTCTTGTCCGCTAAGTATTTGGGGCAGTTCCGCTTCTAGTGACCACTTCCCTTGCAATAAAAACACTCAGTCTCAGGCTTGGGTCCATTCTTTGACTTCTTCCTGGCAGCTTGCTTACCGGGCGCGGCAACTACCTTGCCGTCCTTCTTGAAGTTCTTTTTACCCTTGCCTTTCTTGAACTTAGTGGTTTTATTCACCATCAACACTTGATGTTCCTTTTTGATTTCCACCTCCGCTGATTTCAGCATAGAATATACCTCAGGAATGGTCTTTTCCATCCCCTGCATATTGAAGTTCATCACAAAGCTCTTGTAGCTCGGTGGAAGCGACTGAAGGATTCTGTCAATGACCGCGTCATCCAGGAGATTAACTCCCAGCTGAGTCAAGCGGTTATGCAACCCAGACATTTTGAGTATGTGCTCACTGACAAAACTATTTTCCTCCATCTTACAACTGAAGAACTTGTCGGAGACTTCATATCTCTCGACCCGGGCATGAGCTTGGAAAACCATTTTAAGCTCTTAGAACATCTCATTTGCTCCGTGTCTCTCAAAACGCTTTTGGAGACCCGGTTCTAAGATGTAAAGCATGCCGCACTGAATGAGGGAGTAATCAGCAGCACGTGACTGCCAAGCATTCATAACGTCTTGGTTCTCTGGGATGGGTGCGTCACCTAGCAGTGCTTCTAGGACATAATCTTTCTTAGCAGCTATGAGGATGATCCTCAGGTTCCGGACCCAGTCCGTATAGTTACTGCCATCATCTTTCAGCTTGGTTTTCTCTAGGAACGCGTTGAAGTTGAGGACAACGTGGGCCATTTGATCTACAAGACATATTGTAAAGATTTTAGACTAAGTTCATGATAACTAAGTTCATCTAATCAAATTATTCAATGAACTCCCACTCAGATAGACATCCCGCTAGTCATCTAAGTGAAACATGATCCGAGTCAACTAGGCCGTGTCCGATCATCACGTGAGATGGACTAGTCAACATCGGTGAACATCTTCATGTTGATCGTATCTTCTATACGACTCATGCTTGACCTTTCTGTCTTCTGTGTTCCGAGGCCATGTATGTACATGCTAGGCTCGTCAAGACAACCTAAGTGTATTGCGTGTGTAAATCTGGCTTACACCCGTTGTATTCGAATGTTAGAATCTATCACACCCGATCATCATGTGGTGCTTCCAAACAACGAACCTTCGCAAGGGTGCACAGTTAGGGGGAACACTTTCTTGAAATTCCTGTGAGGGATCATCTTATTTAAGCTACCGTCGTTCTAAGCAAATAAGATGTAAGACATGATAAACATCACGTGCAATCAAATAGTGAGATGATATGGCCAATATCATTTGCTCCTTTTGATCTCCATCTTCGGGGCTCCATGATCATCGTTGTCACCGGCATGACACCATGATCTCCATCATCGTGTCTTCTTGAAGTTGTCTCGTCATGTATTACTTCTACTACTATGGCTAACGCTTTAGTAATAAAGTAAAGTAATTACATGACGTTTATGTTGACACGCAGGTCATAAATAAATTAAGACAACTCCTATGGCTCCTGTCGGTTGTCATACTCATCGACATGCAAGTCGTGATTCCTATTACAAGAACATGATCAATCTCATACATCACATATATCATTCATCACATCCTTTTGGCCATATCACATCACACGACACATGCTGCAAAAACAAGTTAGACGTCCTCTAATTGTTGTTGCAAGTTTTTACGTGGCTGCTATAGGTTTCTAGCAAGAACGTTTTTTACCTACGCCAAAACCATAATGTGATATGCCAATTTCTATTTACCCTTCATAAGGACCCTTTTCATCGAATCCGATCCGACTAAAGTGGGAGAGACAGACACCCGCTAGCCACCTTATGCAACTAGTGCATGTCAGTCGGTGGAACCAGTCTCACGTAAGCGTACGTGTAAGGTCGGTCCAGGCCGCTTCATCCCACGATGTCGCCGAATCAAGATAAGACTAGTAACGGCAAGTAAATTGACAATATCGACGCCCACAACTGCTTTATGTTCTACTCGTGCATAGAAACTACGCATAGACCTAGCTCATGATGCCACTGTTGGGGAACGTAGCAGAATTTTAAAATTTTCTACGCATCACCAAGATCAATCTATGGAGTCATCTAGCAACGAGGGAGAGGGGAGTGCATCTACATACCCTTGTAGATCGCGCGCGGAAGAGTTCAAGAGAATGGGGTTGATGGAGTCGTACTCGTCGTGATCCAAATCACCGATGACCTAGCGCCGAACGGACGGCACCTCTGCATTCAACACACGTACGGTTGGGAAGACGTATCCTCCAACTTGATCCAGCAAGGGGGAAGGAGAGGTTAATGAATATCCAGCAGCACGACGGTGTGGTGGTGGAAGCAACGGTGATCTCGGCAGGGCTTCGCCAAGCTCAGGGAGAAGGAGGAGTGTCATGGGAGGGAGAGGGAGGCGCCAGGGGCTAGGGTGCGGCTGCCCTCCCTCCCCCCCACTATATATAGGACCCCTAAGGGGGGCGCCGGCCCTAGGAGATGCAATCTCCAAGGGGGGGGCCAGGGGGTGGAGTGCCCCCCAAGCCAAGTGGGGCGCCCCCCACCCCTAGGGTTTCCAACCCTAGGTGCAGGGGGAGGCCCATGAGGGCGCACCAGCCCACTAGGGTCTGGTTCCCCTCCCACTTCAGCCCATGGGGCCCTCCGGGATAGGTGGCCCCACCCGATGGACCCCCGAGACCCTTTCGGTGGTCCCGGTACAATGCCGATTACCCCCGAAACTTTCCCGATGGCCGAAACTTGACTTCCTATATATAAATCTTCACCTCCAGACCATTCCGGAACTCCTCGTGACATCCGGGATCTCATACGGGACTCCAAACAACTTTCGGGTTACCGTATACTAATATCTCAACAACCCTAGCATCACCGAACCTTAAGTGTGTAGACCCTACGGGTTCGGGAGACACGCAGACATGACCGAGATGACTCTCCGGTCAATAACCAAAAGCGGGATCTGGATACCCATGTTGGCTCCCACATGCTCCTCGATGATATCATCGGATGAACCACGATATCGAGGATTCGATCAATCCCGTATACAATTCCCTTTGTCAATCGGTACATTACTTGCCCGAGACTCGATTGTCGGTATCCCAATACCTCGTTCAATCTCGTTACCGGCAAGTCACTTTACTCGTACCGTAATGCATGATCCCGTGATCAACCACTTGGTCACATTGAGCTCATTATGATGATGCATTACCGAGTGGGCCCGGAGATACCTCTCCATCATACGGAGTGACAAGTCCCAGTCTCGATTCGTGCCAACCCAACAGACACTTTCGGAGATACCTATAGTGTACCTTTATAGTCACCCAGTTACGTTGTGACGTTTGGCACACCCAAAGCACTCCTACGGTATCCGGGAGTTGCACAATCTCATGGTCTAAGGAAATGATACTTGACATTCGGAAAAGCTATAGCAAACAAACTACACGATCTTTGAGCTATGCTTAGGATTGGGTCTTGTCCATCACATCATTCTCCTAATGATGTGATCCCATTATCAATGACATCCAATGTCCATAGTCAGGAAACCATGACTATCTTTCGATCAACGAGCTAGTCAACTAGAGGCTCGCTAGGGACGTGTTGTGGTCTATGTATTCACACATGCATTACGATTTCCGGATAACACAATTATAGCATGAACAATAGACAATTATCATGAACAAAGAAATATAATAATAACCATTTTATTATTGCCTCTAGGGCATATTTCCAACAGCCACAATATGGGTTGTAATGCTAACATAAAGAATATGGGCTAAAAAACCCGTAAGAATTAGCAAATGGGATGTAAATTATTTGAAATAATAGCAGATGAGTTGTATGCTGTTTTCCACAGATTTGAGACTTTCCACGGATGGCCTGTATATTGTTGGATGTCCATCCAACAGCCGTCGTGCTTTTTCAATCTCTGCTCTTCCTACTCCAACCGCTCAAACAAGCACCGGCGGGACTGCCTGCTCCCTCCTCCCCGCGGCTGGCTGTGCTGCCGCGCAGGCCTCACCGCCCCACCGTACTCCCATCGCTGGCCTAGCCATCCCTCTACTCACCCACACCTGTTGTTATTCTCCGGTGACGGCAGACCAACCAGTAAACCCTCGTACAGTCGTATTCCCCTCCGCGTGGAAAATAAAAACAACGGCCAAGTCTTCCCTGCCTCCGTGTCGTTCCCTTCCTAGGCCTCGCTGTCGTCCACCGCCCTCGTGCTCTCGGCGTGGCGTGGTCAGCGTGGTCAACGACCGACATGCATCTGAAGTGGAATGTACGTGGAGAGGCTGGCAGCTGGGTCCACGGCCACACGCAATGAAATGCCTCCTTATTACGCGCAAAATAATGATTTCCTCCACCTGACATCTGGGACCCACTGAAACGACCTCTGTATTTTGCGAAAAAAACGTTACCGTCGCTGACAACTCGGACCCACCAGCTATATCTTCGCACGCAAGGAAGTGCCTCCTTATTATGCACAAAAAATGAATACTCCCTCTGCTAGCTGGGACCTAGTATAGTGGGCCTACTAAGTTGATGGGGATGAAGGGCTTTGTCAACTTAGTCAATATGCACGATTCTAGCTCGACTGACCGTACGATGTCCATCCAACGACTGTAAAGCTTTTCAACCTCTGGTCTTCTTGCTCCAACCGCCCAAAGCAGCGCCAGTCGTGCCGCCTGCTCCTGCCTCCCGTGGCCGGCTGTGCTGCCGTGGAAGCCTCACCGCCCCCATACTACTCCCACCGCTGGCCACGACATCCTTCCACTCCACTCACCCACACCCCCTGTTATTCTACGGCGACGGCAACGCAGCCGAACTAGTGAACCCTCGCACTCCTCTCCGCGTGGGCATCCACTGCCGCGTCTTCCCCGGCTCCGCGTCGTCCCCTTCCTAGGCCTCGCCGTCGTCCACCACCGTGGTGCTGTCGGCGCGGCGTGGTCAATGTGGTCAACGACCGAGTTCCATCGGAAGAATACTGTACGTGGAGAGGCTGACAGCTGGGTCCACGGCAGCCGCAAGGAAGTGCCTCCTTATTACGCGGAAAATAATTATTCCTCCACCTGACAGCAGGGACCCACCGGACGCCCACCAGTATATCGCGAAAAAAACGTTTACCCCTGACTACTGGGACCCACACGACGGACCACCATATTTCATGAAAAAATGTTCCCCCTGCTGTCAGCTCGGACCCATCGGAAGTGCCTCCTTATTACGCACAAAAAATGAATACCCCCTGCTAGCTGGGACCCACCTTGGTGGGAGGCTGACTTGTGGGCCTACTAAGTTGACGGGGACAGAGGGCTTTGTCAACTTAGTCAATATACACGATTCTAGCTCCAGTGACCGTACGATGTCCATCCAACGGCCGTAGTGCTTCTTCAACCTCTGGTCTTCTTGCTCCAGCCGCCCAAACCAGCGCCGGTCGTGCCTCGTGCTCCTGCCTCCCGTGGCTGGCTGCAATGCGGCGGAGGCCTCACCGCCCCCTACTACTCCCACCGCTGGCCAGGCCATCCCTCTACTCACCCACACCCTCTGTTATTCTGCGGCGATGGCAGCCTCACACCGCAGTGAACCAGTGAACCCTCGTACTCCTCTACGTGTGGGCATCCACTGCCGCGTCTTCCCCGGCTCCGCGTCGTCCCCTTCCTAGGCCTCGCCGTCGTCCACCGCCCTGGTGCTTTCGGCGCGGCGTGGTCAACATGGTCAAGGAACGGCTTCCATCAGACGTGGACTGTACGTGGAGAGGCTGACAACTGGGTCCACGGCCGCAGCAAGGAAGTGCCTCCTTATTACGTGCAAAATAATTATTCCTCCACCTAACAGCGGGGGCCCACCGGACAGGCCACCGTATTTCACGAAAAAAACATTTGCCCCTGACTGCTGGGACCCACCAGCTACATCTTCGCACGCAAGGAAGTGCCTGAAAGTCGGGACCCACCTGGTCGAAGCGTACGTAGTGTTGTCATTCTGGTCGCGAATGTGTACGTACATATATACTGGTGGATATAGAGGCGCGCACGTGTAGTAGTAGAGGCGCACACGTAGCATGTACACGTACGTACAGCGGCCAGGGTCCAAGAAAGAAAATATGGCCACGTATGTGTACATACGGGCGGGGTCTCAAACGCCTACTTGCGCATACGTACGGCCAGGGCTCGTGTACATGGCTGGGTCGGAACGGAGAAACAGCGTCGTCGTCGTGTTCATGGGGAGGCAACAGAATGCGTCGTGTTCATGGGGAGGCAACGGAATGCGTCGTGTTCATCGGGAGGGCTTGGACGGAACAGGCAATGGAAACGAGGCCTGGCGTACCGCAGAACGGAGGGAACGGCCTTGTGTTCAACCGGCCACGTTCAAAACGGGATCCTGTTCATCGGGAGGGGTCTGGCGTACCGCAAAACGGAGGAAACGGACCTCCTACGGGCGAAACGGGGGTCCTGTTCATCAGGAGGGCTGTGGCATACCGCAAAACGGAGGAAACGGACTTGTGTTGGAGCGCTACGGTCGAAACGGGGGTCCTGTTCATCGGGAGGGGTGTGGCGTACCGCAAAATGGGACTCCACAGGATACTGTTCATCTCCACCGTCGACCCCCTCCAGCCTCCACGAGCTACTATTCATCCACCGTCGACCTCCTCCAGCCTCCACCTGCGACTGTTCATCCACGGGCTCCTGTTTATCCAGCCTGCACCGCGCGCTACTCCACTGGCTACTGTTCAACCAGCCCTCTCCACAGGCACCTATTCAACCACCCCTCCACGGGCTACTGTTCATCCTGCCCTCCACCGTTTATTGTTCATCCTGCCCTCCACGGGATGGCCCTCTTCATCCAGCCCTCCACGGGGTCCTGTTCATCCAGCCCCAACCGGCTCGATCGATCGGGGTCATGTTCATCCAGAGGCAACACCACGGGGTCCTGTTCATCCACCCCCACCGGGAACTGTTCA
>NC_041382.1:169451347-169465531 GCF_002162155.2 Triticum dicoccoides
CTTCAGCTAGCAGCAGTAGCAAAGGAATTGCTCGATCAGGTTCAGTTAATAGCCATCGATCGATCGCTCGGGTTCAGTAACGCGTAGCCTGCAGTGCAATTGCTCGGGTTCAGTTAGAGCCCAACGCCTTGCTCGGGTTCAGTTAGAGCCAACGCCTCACACACACGCGCGTACGTGTACGAGAGAAGCGCGCATCGCTCGGCCCCCGACCTCCCACCGTAACCGGGAACTCCCCGAAATTTTCCTCCCCCTCGCTTCTACCATAGTTTTTTCCGTCATTGACGGCCCAAAGAATGTCATGCAGCTGCGTCTCCGGCCCGCCCAGGACAAAAAGCCCATTTTCTGTCATGATTTTTTGTCATAGAAGTAGGAGCCCACCACATCTATGATGATACCCGGTTTTGTCACAATTATCGTCATAGAAGTGTCATATGTATGACAGAAAAAAATTCATTCGGCCCAAAATGTCACGGATGTGTCTTTTTTTGTAGTGATAGTAGCTTCTTTCTGTGAATCTTTTGCTACTTATGTTGATCTCCGCAAGGAGAAGTGATTTAAATATCATCCTCCCATAGAAGTAAAAGTAGCTGCACCTATTAAAGTTGAAGAAGAGATTGTCACTTATAATGATCGTATTGTTCCTACTACTTATGTTGAGAAACCACCTTTCCCAGTTAGGATAAAGGATCATGCTAAAGCTTCAACTATGGTTCGTAAAAGCAATATTAAAACTTATACACCTTCTGAGAAAATTAAAGTTGAACCTGATATTGCTATTGTTAAAGATCTCTTGGCTGATAATATTGATGGGCATGTTATTTATTTCTGTGATGAAACTGCTAGAATTGCTAAACCTTGTGCTAAAGATAAACCCAGACCTGTGGTAGGCATGCCTATTATTTCTGTTAAAATAGGAGATCATTGTTATCATGGCTTATGTGATATGGGTGCCAGTGCTAGTGCAATACCTATTAGCCTATATAGAGAAATCATGCATGATATTGCACCTGTTGAGTTAGAAGATATTGATGTCACAATTAAACTTGCCAATAGAGATACTATTTCACCAATGGGAATTGTTAGAGATGTTGAAGTCTTGTGTGGGAAAACTAAATATCCTGCTGATTTTCTTGTTCTCGGTTCCCCACAAGATAGCTTTTGTCCCATTATATTTGGTAGACCCTTCTTGAATACTGTTAAAGCTACCATAGATTGCAAAAGGGATTTTGTTACTATCGGTTTACATGATATGACTCATGAATTTAATTTTTCTAAATTTAGTAGACAACACCGTGAAGAAGAATTACCTAGTAAGGATGAAATTATTGGTCTTGCTTCTATTGCCGTACCTCCTAGTGATACTTTAGAACAATATTTTCTAGACCATGAAAATGATATGTTTATGAATGAAAGAAGGGAAATAGATGAAGTATTCTTTAAACAGGAACCTATTCTGAAACACAATTTGCCTGTTGAAATCCTAGGGGATCCTCCTCCACCCAAGGGTGATCCCGTGTTTGAGCTTAAACTATTACCTCATACTCTTAAATATGCTTATCTTGATGATAAAAAGATATATCCTGTTATTATTAGTGCTAACCTTTCAAAGCATGAGGAAGAGAGATTATTGAAAACTCTGAAGAAGCACACCGTGCTGCTATTGGGTATACTCTTGATGATCTTAAGGGCATTAGTCCCACTCTATGTCAACATAAAATAAATTTCGAAGAAGATGCTAAACCAGTTCGTGATCATCAACGACGTCTGAATCCTAAAATGAAAGAAGTGGTAAGAAAGGAAATACTAAAGCTCCTTGAGGCAGGTATAATTTATCCCGTTGCTGATAGTTAGTGGGTAAGTCCTGTCCATTGTGTCCCTAAGAAGGGAGGTATTACTGTCGTTCCTAATGATAAAGATGAATTGATTCCTCAAAGAATTATTACAGGTGATAGGATGGTAATTGATTTCCACAAATTAAATAAGGCCACTAAAAAGGATCATTACCCCTTACCTTTTATCGATCAAATGCTAGAAAGATTATCCAAACATACACATTTTTGTTTTCTAGATGGTTATTCTGGTTTCTCTCAAATACCCGTGTCAGTCAAAGATCAATCAAAGACTACTTTTACTTGCCCTTTTGGCACTTTTTCTTATAGACGTATGCCTTTTGGTTTATGTAATGCACCTGCTACCTTTCAAAGATGCATGATGGCTATATTCTCTGACTTTTGTGAAAAGATTTGTGAGGTTTTCATGGACGATTTCTACGTCTATGGATCTTATTTTGATGATTGCTTGAGCAAACTTGATCGAGTTTTGCAGAGATGTGAAGAAACTAATCTTGTCTTGAATTGGGAAAAGTGCCACTTTATGGTTAATGAAGGTATTGTCTTGGGGCATAAAGTTTTTGAAAGAGGTATTGAAGTTGATAAAGCCAAGGTTGATGCTATTGAGAAGATGCCATGTCCCAAGGACATCAAAGATATAAGAAGTTTCCTTGGTCACGCCGGATTTTATAGGAGGTTCATTAAGGACTTCTCAAAAATTTCTCGGCCTCTGACTAATTTATTACAAAAAGATATACCATTTGTATTTGATGATGATTGTGTAGAAGCATTTGAAATACTTAAGAAAGCATTAATCTCTGCACCTATTGTTCAGCCACCTGATTGGAATTTACCCTTTGAAATTATGTGTGATGCTAGTGATTATGCTGTAGGTGCTATTCTAGAGCAAATAGTTGATAAGAAATTAAACGTTATTCAATATGCTAGTAAAACCCTAGACAATGCTCAAAGAAATTATGCTACTACTGAAAAATAATTCTTAGCAGTTGTATTTGCTTGTGATAAGTTCAGACCTTATATTGTTGATTCTAAAGTAACTATTCACACTGATCATGCTGCTATTAAATATCTTAAGAAAGATGCTAAACCTAGACTTATTAGATGGGTTCTCTTGCTACAAGAATTTGACTTACATATTGTTGATAGAAAGGGAGCTGAGAACCCCATTGCAGACAACTTTTCTAGGTTAGAAAATGTGCTTAATGACCCACTACCTATTGATGATAGCTTTCCGGATGAGCAATTAAATGTCATAAATGCTTCTCATACTGCTCCATGGTATGCTAATTATGCTAATTACATTGTTCCTAAGTTTATACCACCTAGTTTCACATACCAGCAAAAGAACAAGTTCTTCTATGATTTGAGGCATTACTTTTGAGATGACCCACATCTTTATAAAGAAGGAGTAGATGGTGTTATTAGACGTTGTGTACCTGAGCATGAACAGGAACAGATCCTACGCAAGTGTCACTCCGAAGCTTATGGAGGACACCATGCTCGAGATAGAATTGCACATAAGGTATTGCAATCTGGTTTTTATTGGCCTACTCTTTTCAAGGATGCCCGTAAGTTTGTCTTATCTTGTGATGAATGTCAAAGAATTGGTAATATTAGTAGACGTCAAGAAATGCCTATGAATTATTCACTTGTTATTGAACCATTTGATGTCTGGGGCTTTGACTATATGGGGCCTTTTCCTTCCTCTAATGGATATACATATATTTTAGTTGCTGTTGATTACGTTACTAAGTGGGTAGAAGCTATTCCAACTAGTAGTGTTGATCATAACACTTCTTTTAAAATGCTTAAAGAAGTTATTTTTCCAACATTTGGAGTCCCTAGATATTTAATGACTGATGGTGGTTCACATTTTATTCATGGTGCTTTCTGTAAAATGCTTGCTAAGTATGATGTTAATCATAGAACTGCATCCCCTTATCACCCTCAGTCTAGTGGTCAAGTAGAATTGAGTAATAGAGAGCTCAAATTAATTTTGCAAAAGACTGTTAATAGATCTAGAAAGAATTAGTCCAAGAAACTTGATGATGCATTATGGGCCTATAGAACTGCATATAAAAATCATATGGGTATGTCTCCGGATAAAATGGTTTATGGAAAAGCATGTCACTTACCTCTCGAACTAGAACACAAGGCATATTGGGCTATTAAAGAGCTTAACTATGATTTTAAACTTGCCGGTGAGAAGAGGTTATTTGATATTAGCTCACTCGATGAATGGAGAACAAAAGCATACGAAAATGCCAAGTTGTTTAAAGAAACAGTTAAAAGATGGCATGATAAAAGGATACAAAAGCGGGAGTTTAATGTAGGTGATTATGTATTGCTATACAACTCTCGTTTAAGATTTTTTGTAGGAAAACTTCTCTCTAAATGGGAAGGTCCTTACATTATCGAGGAGGTCTATCGTTCCGGTGCCATAAAAATCAACAACATCGAAGGTACAAATCCGAAGGTGGTGAATGGTCAAAGAATCAAACATTATATCTCAGGTAATCCCATAAATGTTGAAACCAATGTTATTGAAACCGTAACCCTAGAGGAATACATAAGGGACACTTTCCGGAACTTTTCAGACTCCGAAAAGGAATATGTATGTGGTACGGTAAGTAAACCGACTCCAAAACAGTTTTAAGGCAATATTTCTCCGTTTTGGGATATTTAGAAAAATAGAAAAATAAGAAGCAGTCCGGGAAGGACACGAGGGCTCCACGAGGGTGGTGGGCGCGCCCTACCCTACTGGGCGCGCCCCCTACCTCGTGGGGACCTCGTGCGCTCTCCGGACTCCGTTTTCTTGCACATTACGTATTTTGGTCGGTAAAAATTCATTATATAATCTCCCGGGGGTTTTGACTCCCGTATCACACAATTATCCTCTGTTTTTGTTTTGAGTTATTTCTGCTGCAGATTAGAACAAGATGTCTTTGCAAGAGTCAACCGGGGAGAGCCGGGTGTCTCATCTGGCACCGAGATCAATGACAAACAACAATCTTGACCTCTTTGGGCCAGGAACGGAGGAATAGATGGAGGCTGAATTGAAGAGGATAGATGCCATGGAAGAGGATCAAGAAGTCACTTCCCGCTTCCGAGCTGGATTCACAATGGGAGAACTTCAGAGCTTGGCTATTCCAAATTCGGTTATCCCTTCCAATGTTAGATTTCTTTCTTATGAGAATATGAAAAAGAGTGTCACTGGTTCTCCCGCAGCTATGCAGCACCCTTGGGTGCAGGGAGCTTTGGCTATTACAGGAAAAATCCGAAAGGAAATAATGGACCTCAAGTAGCAAGTCAATAAGCTCGAGGAGGAGAATCGTATCCTGAGGGGCATCATCACCAAGAATATCACATCACCATCCCCGAAAAGAGAGACATAATCACATGGGTATGGGCAGTCCCCTTGGCAACTGCCAAGCTTGGGGGAGTGCCCCGGTATCGTATCACCATCACTTTTATCTTTACCGTTTTTGTTAGTTCAATCCTTTTGGTAATATCTTGATCTAGTAGAATAGAAGTTCTTAGTATGATCTAGTTGTGAGTTTTGCTTTATAATTCTTCTATGTAATCGAGTCTGTGAGTTGTATAATAAAGATTAGTGTTGAGTCAAGGGCTTGGTTGTTTTGCCATGATCCTAAGGGAATAAAAGAAAAGAGAAAGAAATAAAAAGAAACAAAGAGATCATGTGGAGAGTAATGAGCTCACATAGAAAAAGTATGATGAATAAAAGTTGTTGAGAGTTGACAAACATAGTTTTGGTCATTGTTGCAATTAATAGGAAGTAATAAAGAAAGAGAGGTCTTCACATATAAATATACTATCTTGGACATCTTTTATGATTGTGAGCACTCATTAAAATATGACATGCTAAGGAGTTGACATTGGAAAAGAAATACAACATAATGGGTTATGTTTTCTTACATCTGAGATAAATTATATTGTCATGGATCATCCAACATGGTTGAGCTTGCCTTTCCCCCTCATGCTAGCCAAATTCATTGCACCAAGTAGACATACTACTTGTGGTTCCAAATACCCTTAAACCAGTTTTGCCATGAGAGTCCACCATACCTACCTATGGATTGAGTAAGATCCTCCAAGTAAGTTGTCATCGGTGCAAGTAATAAAAATTGCTCTCTAAATATGTATGACTTATTAGTGTGGGAGAAAATAAGCTTTATATGATCGTGTGATATGGAAGAAATAAAAGCGACAGACTGCATAATAAAGGTCCATATCACAAGTGGCAATATAAAGTGACGTTCTCTTGCATTAAGATTTTGTGCATCCAACCATAAAAGCGCATGACAACCTCTGCTTCCCTCTGCGAAGGGCCTATCTTTTACTTTTATCTCCTACCTTGCATAAGAGTCATGGTGATCTTCACCCTTCCTTTTTACATTTTTTTCCTTTGGCAAGCACAGTATGTTGGAAAGTTCCTGGTATATATGGCTAATTAGATGTGAGTTTTCATGAACTATTATTGTTGACATTACCCTTGAGGTAAAACATTGGGAGGCAAAACTATAAGCCCATATATTTCTCTGCGTCCGATTAAAACTCCATACCCATAAGTATTGCGTGAGTGTCAGCAATTGTGAAAGACTATATGATAGTTGAGTATGTGGACTTGCTGAAAAGCTCTTATACATTGACTCTTTCCTATGTTATGATAAATTGCAATTGCTCCAATGACTGATATTATAGTTTGTTAGTTTTCAATGAAGTTTACGATTCATACTTGAAATTGTGATTGAATTATAACTCTAGCATAAGAAATCATATGACAAAAATTATGTAAGTTGCTGTTCTAAGAATGATCATGATGCCCTCATGTCCGTATTTTTTTATCAACACCTTTATCTCTAAACATGTGGACATATTTTTCGATTTCGGCTTTCGCTTGAGGACAAGCGAGGTCTAAGCTTGGGGGAGTTGATACGTCCATTTTGCATCATGCTTTTATATCGATATTTATTGCATTATGGGCTGTTATTACACATTATGTCACAATACTTATGCCTATTCTCTCTTATTTTACAACGTTTACATAAAGAGGGAGAATGCCGGCAGCTGGGATTCTGGGCTGGAAAAGGAGCAAATATTAGAGACCTATTCTGCACAGCTCCAAAAGTCCTGAAACTTCACGGAAGACGTTTTCAGAATATATAAAAAATACTCAACGGAAGAAGTTCACTAGGGGGGCACACCCTGCCCACGAGGGTGGGGGCGCGCCCTACCCCCCTGGGCGCACCCCTACCTCGTGGGCCCCCTGGTGGCCCTCCGGTGGCCATCTTCTGCTATATGAAGTCTTTCGATGGGAAAAAACCACAAGCCATCTTCTCGGATGAAACTCCGCAGCCACGAGGCGGAACCTTGGCGGAACCAATCTAGGGCTCTGGCGGAGCTGTTCTGCCGGGGAAACTTCCCTCCGGGAGGGGGAAATCATCGCCATCGTCATCACCAACGCTCCCCTCATCGGGAGAGGGGAATCTCCATCAACATATTCATCAGCGCCATCTCCTCTCAAAACCCTAGTTCATCTCTTGTATCCAATTCTTGCCTCTAAGTCTGGGATTGGTGCTAGTAGGTTGCTAGTAGTGTTAATTACTCCTTGTAGTTGATGCTAATTGGTTTATTTGGTGGAAGATCATATGTTCAGATCCTATATGCATATTAATACCCCTCTGATTATGGGCATGATTATGCTTTGTGAGTAGTTACGTTTGTTCCTGAGGACATGGGAGAAGTCTTGCTATTAGTAGTCATGTGAATTTGGTATTCGTTCGATATTTTGATGAGATGTATGTTGTCTCTCCTCTAGTGGTGTTATGTGAACGTCGACTACATGACACTTCACCATTATTTGGGCCTAGAGAAAGGCATTGTGAAGTAATAAGTAGATGATGGGTTGCTAGAGTGACAGAAGCTTAAACCCTAGTTTATGCGTTGCTTCGTAAGGGGCTGATTTGGATCCATATGTTTCATGTTATGGTTAGGTTTACCTTAATACTTTTGTTGTAGTTGTGGATGCTTGCAACACAGGTTAATCATAAGTGGGATGCTTGTCCAAGTAAGGGCAGCACCCAAGCACCGGTCCACCCACATACCAAATTATCAAAGTACCGAACGCGAATCATACGAACGTGATGAAAACTAGCTTGATGATATTCCCATGTGTCCTCGGGAGCGCTTTTCTCTATATAAGAGTTTGTCCAGGCTTGTCCTTTGCTACAAAAAGGATTGGACCACCTTGCTGCATTTTATTTACTTTTGTTACTTGTTGCTCGTTACAAATTATCCTATCACAAAACTATCTGTTACCACTTATTTCAGTAGTTGCGGAGAATACCTTGATGGAAACCGCTTATCATTTCCTTCTGCTCCTCGTTGGGTTCGACACTCTTACTTATCAAAAGGACTACGATAGATCCCTTATACTTGTGGGTCATCACCCAACGAGGAGCTAAAGGTAGAACAAATATTCCCTCAAGTTCTATCGACCACCGATACAACTCTACGCACGCTTAATGTTCACTTTACATAGAACAAGTATGAAACTAGAAGTACTTTGTAGGTGTAACGAGATAGGTTTGCAAGAACATAAAGAGCAAGTAAATAAAAATTAGGGGCTGTTTTTAGGTAAAGAAGCAATAAAGTTAGTATAGCGAGTGTGGAAAAGTGGTGGTAGGAGTTGCGAAATTGTCCCTAAGCAATTGACTACTTTACTAGACCGATAGCAACTTTGATGTGGGAGAGGCCACTGCTAGCATGTCATCCCTGACTTGGAATCCTATGCAGTTATGATTGAAACTATTAGCAAGCATCCGCAACTACTAACGTTCATTAAGGTAAAACCCAACCATAGCATTAAGATATATTGGTCCCCTTCAATCTCGTATGCATCAATTTCTATGCTAGGTTGAAGCTTCTGTCACTCTTGCCCTCCAATACATAGTCCTATCAACATACAACTAACCCTATGTTGTGATTCACGCGCGCGCTCATATGACGGGCACCAAAAGACAGCAACATAACCACAAGCAAATCAAACCAATCATAGCAATTCACCAATCACCGATAGGACAACGAAAATCTACTCAAACATCATAGGATGGCAACACATCATTGGATAATAATATGAAGCATAAAGCACCATGTTCAAGTAGAGGGTACAGTGGGTTGCGGGAGAGTGGACCGCTATAGATATATGGGGGAAGGTGATGAGACGTTGGTGAAGATGACAGAGGTGTTGGTGTAGATCGTCGTCACACGATGATGGCCCCGGCGGCGTTCCGGCGCCACCGGGAGAGAGGGGGAGAGAGCCCCCCTTCTTCTTTTTCTTCCTTGACCTTCTCCCCAGATGGGAGAAGGGTTTCCCCTTTGGTCCATGGCCTTCATGTCGGCGGAGGGGCGAGAGCCCCTCCGAGATTGTATCTGTCTCTCGGTCTCTCTCTGTTTCTGCCTTCCAGATTCTGCCCCTTCACTGTTTCTTAAATTCTCGGAGATCCGTAACTCCGATTGGGGCTGAAATTTTGACACGATTTTTATCCGGATATTGGCTTTCTTGCGGCGAAGGAAGGGCACCAACCGCCTTACGGGGTGACCACGAGGGCCCAGGGCGCGGCCCCTGCCTCGTGGCCCCCTCGGGCATCGTCTCGCGTTGATTCTTCTTCCCCAAAATCACATATATTCCAAAAAATCTCCGTCAGTTTTTATCCCATTTGGACTCCGTTTGATATGGATTTTCTGCGAATGAAAAAACATGCAACAAACAGGAACTGGCACTGGGCACTGGATCAATATGTTAGTTCCAAAAATAGTACAAAGAGTTGCCGAAAGTATATGAAAGTTCTAGAATATTGGCATGGAACAATAATAAATTATAGATACGACGGAGACGTATCAAACTCAAGGGGCTCATTTTACAGAAACCATGGAACACCTCGGTTTCGGGACAGTACGGAGGCCACACGGTAGGGAGATCTTTCTTTCAAAGCTTCTAAGTGCATGACTTGCACCTTGTTGTGTTGCTCGCGGTTGCCACAACACCTCAATCGTCTCGGCCCATGCCTCATCTAGCTTCACGATCAAGCGGGGGTTGAGGTTGAGAGGAACAACCAAACAGGCAAAGGCGATTATGATCTCGGCTATCCACTAAAGGCTAGGCAAGCGGAACAAGTCACGACTGAACCGGTTAACTTTGAAAAAGATACTTCTTCCATTGTTTCCTTGAATGCTTGATAAACTAGACGAGCTAAGAACCATTTTTGTCCCGAAATGGATGGCAAAAGATTTGGCTGCTTAACTTATGCTTGATTGCAAAGGCAATCGGGTGCTGAATCTATCAGTCAACATAGGATGCTAGGGTCATCCCTCCTAATTTCTTTTTTAAAGTAAAGAGTCTGAATTGATAAAGGTTTGGTACTACCCCGATGGGCGCCTCGAGGACACATTCTTCTTCTGTGGCAATGCCTCACCACGTGACAGCCAATTGTTCGTGGTCTCGAGCTCCCGAAGAAGGGGTTAATCCGGCGTATTGGCGACGGTGCTTAGGTTTGCATCTGGCGGGACCAGTGGATCCCTCACCCGCTGGCTCGTGGACCGATCTCTCCTCAAGGTCGCTGCCGGTTGAGGAGAGTAAAACCAACTGGTTGACGACCACGGGAACTGGAAGGTGGAGCTGTAGCAGCAATATTTCATGCATATGGACATTATGGAGATTCTAAAATTCAAAGCTTCCTCATGACGCGCTGGTGATTTCATTGCATGGGTAGCAGAGAGTACTGGAACCATCTTGGTGTGGAGCGCTTATCGCCTTGCTCTCAATAGGCGTCTCCTGCCGTCTTCAAACACAACAAGCAGAGCACCGGACGGACAACATGTTGTTTAGGCACTTACATGGAGGTGCACTGGTCCTCCTAAGGTGCGCACATTCGCTTGGAAGCTAGCATCAAATTCCTTTGGCCATTTTTTTTGAAAAGGAGGATCGCCCCCAGCCTCTGCATCGGACTGATGCATGTAGCCATATTATTAATCAAAAGTTTCAAAAGTTCTGCGGTTCAGTACAAGCTCACACGAAGCTAAAACGAAATTAAAATAAAAGTTGCCACAACCGACAGAAATAGGATGAGATGACCAAACACCTAGTCTATTATTGAACCGTCACGCAAATCGATTGTAAATATCCCGTGCTACCATCTCTCACCGGATACACCCAATAGTCAAAAGCTCCATGACTTTTGCATCTATATATAACCTATAAAAAATTTATAAGAGCGGCCGACCTCGATGCAAAGGAAGTAGTGACAATGATGGGAGGCCAGCCGTATTATGACGCCCACGCCCTTCTCTGGAGCGAGCCGCCAACACATGCGAATTCAAGGCTAAATAATGTGACATGTGGTGCCACATGAGCGCTTTCTCTCTCTCTCTTGTTACGTGCATTATGAGTACATGTGCACGTATCTTGCTCTGCATTGTTCATGTCCCCCCTTTGGGTGGTGAGTTCGAACTTGTGGCGTTTACACTCCTTGTGACGGGGTTAATGCGGCCATAATCAAATGTTGGAGATGTTAGCATGTGTAGCTTGCGATGTTGTGCACCAATGGTGGGAAATCACATGGTTGACTATGAACAAGCCGTAGTACTCCGGTGTTATTATCTGAGTTGACTCGCCGCCTGCCCTGCCATATGTATCGTATGTCCCCCGGTGTTATTCCTCACGTTGTATTATACTCCGTTCATACCATGTAGGTCTGCATTGGATTGCACAGTAGCGTTCCAGTGGAATCATGTGCTGGGGGACAAGGGTGGGTGATCACTCATCAGGTCAGGAAGAGTTTGCTGGGCACGGCGGGGCCATGTAATGGATGGAGCGGTCGCACGTAGACTGGGGGATCCCCACACATGGCAGGCTAGACACGCCCCACGATGAACCAAGACGCGCCCCACCTCATGCACGCCGGCTCCTTTTACTCTGGCCAGGAGCCGGGTGGCGCGGGCACGGGCAGTGCGCAGCCCGGCGCGCGAACCGGCAAGCAGCGACGTGGCCACACAGCGCATCGGAGCTGGGCGGGTGCGCGCACGCTTGGCAGCCAGCGACATGAGGCAGCGCACCAACAGAGCAGCGCGCGGCCGCGGTGCACCGACACCACGCCGACCGGCGCACCAACCGCTGCAAATGAGTGCTACGAGTGGGCGCGGCCGGCGGGCAGCCATGTCGACGCTGCGTTTCCTTCTCGTGCATGCATACATGCACCGGTATATGACTCCGCTGGGGCTTCTGGCTTTTGATGATAGGCTTAGGTGAGTAGACCGGGTATTTGGCCCAGGTAGCACTCCTTCATCATATGGATAGAAGTAGCGGCATATGTTGTCAAGATGATGGATTCAGGTATTTTGTTGTAATATTTTGTAAGGTCCTCGTAAATAATCAATAAAATGGTCATATGCATCTCCCAAATGCAGAGGCAGGGGTCATCTTCCTTTTCTAAAAAAAAATGCACCGGCGTGTCCATCTTACATTTCCTCACGTCACCCGGCCTGCCGCCGTCTGGGTTCGAAGGGAAGTGCTCGATGATTGGCCACCAAATAAGCGATGATGCAAGTAACCGCCGTCAACGTGTCAGCGTGGCCCGAATGATGCATGCCAATGCCAATCTACGTACCTACCTCATTGGCGGACCTAGAGGTGTGCCGGGTGTGCCGTGGCACGCCCAGCATTTTGCAGATTTTTTTTCACACTATGTCAATCTTTTGCTGATTTTGTTGGTTTTATTTAATACTAGAACTAATTCACGTGAAGCTGTACACGTGCATGCAAACCTACCAAACCATATAAGCAGCTTGACTGATTTTTCTACTAGCTGCACTACGTGCATGTTCACCCAAAGACTTCTATACATACATGAGCCCGCTAGAAGCTAGCTAGATCAATTCCATCCATCAACTGGACGGAAACTTTTGCGGCGACTCAAATAGATTGGGCAAACGGAAAAAAATAGAACTCTTTGATCTACCACGTTATTTTTTGAGACAACTTTGATCTACCACCGTGGCCATACCTAATATTTGAGCATCTTCAACGCTGACCCATAATTTTTTTCCGCATCCGTCCGTGAAGGGGGAGGGGGGGGGGGAGTGGGGACAATCCACGGACACGAATGCATGAGCCGGCCATCCGAACGCAATCTCCCGTCTCGACTGCTTGTCTGCATTTTGGACATCTCCAGTCCCCATGATTCCCTTCCCTCGACCGCTCGCCGTGTCGCCCGGTCTCTTCCACTCCTTTTGCCACTGGCCGTTCGCCCCAAAACACTTGCCATTTTTTTTTTGCGAGAAATTTTTCGATCTATTTCATTTTCAATCATAACAGTATGACAAACACCAGAAATAATACAAATTACATCGAGATTCATAGAACATCTAGCGACGACTACAAGCACTAAAGTGAGACGAAGGCACGCCGCCGTCCTCACCCCTCCATCATCGGAGTCAGGCACATCTTATTGCAGTAGACAGTCGGGAAGTCGTAGTACTAAGACCCCATGGGACAAACTCACCAGAACAACAACCGCCGCCGATGAAGAATAGCGTAGATCGGAAGTATCCAACCCAAAGACACACGAACATAGACGAACAACAACGAGATCCAAGCAAATCCAACAAAGATAGATCCGCTGGAAACGCACCTCCACACGCTCACCAACGATGCTAGACGTACCGCTGGAACGGGGACTAGGCGGGAAGACCTTTATTCCATCTTCAAGAAGCCGCGCTTTTCTCTTCTTCCTGGGTAGGACACAAACCCTAACAAAACGGAAAGGAGCAACTAAAATCGGAGCCCTCCCGCCGGCCCTTGCCACAATCCTCCGCGCCCCCGTGGCCCTAGGGCCACCTGAGCCGAGGCGGACCCGCGGCGGTGCCGGCGAGAGGCAGAAACCCTAGCATTTGTTTGGAAGAGAAGCAGGAGGCGGTGGTCCCAGCTTTCCCGAAACACTTGCCATTGACCAACCGGATGCATGGATCACCCGTATCCGCAGCCCAATGGTCTGTGCAAATAGGCCATTGCAGCCATTTAAGCCCACATGCTTGTTCGCTTATCTACTACTACTATAAAAGAAAGAAAGGGGCAGATCCAAACAATCACACCCATTCATCATCAAAATCTAATGGCCCTTAATCATTCTGTGTTTAACGCTACCAACCACGCAACAAGCCACGATCGATCGCTAATCGCCCCGCACTCGCCCCGCAGTCAAAAAAAAAAGAAGAGAACCGCCCCCGCACGACCTCCTCCTCTGCAGACCGCCGCCCC
>NC_041382.1:169467477-169473540 GCF_002162155.2 Triticum dicoccoides
AAAGGAATGTAACCCTCGACTTATTACATTTTTTTTCAAGAACTAACACTGTTGCTGGAACGCACAAAACCTGTACCTTTTTAGTAGAACATCCATTATTATTCTCAGCATCTCACCTGCAGCAGTACATACAAATAAATTCCTAGCAGCAGGCAAAAAATTATATGAAGCCCCTTAAAATCTGACAAAATGGGTTCCTGATGTGGTTCAGGAAACCTGCTCTCTGCTCTCTCCATATGAAGATTATCCCTATCCTAGCAAGCTGAGATGTGAGTTGGAGACATCCAGATTATCGAAGTTAATGTTGATGTGGCGTTCTGAGGTGCTAATGCTCGTGTGACCACGGGAGTAATTGCAAGATATACTGGAGGTAAGTTCATGCTAGCCGCTGCTTAGAGGTATGAGTATTCTACTCTCTGTGTTTGCTGAAATACTTGCTCTCGAAGATGGGGTACAGCTTGCAAAGGGGGAAAATGGCCCGATGTTGCCTTCAAATCTGATTGTCAAGCACGGGTAGAGATGTGGAACTCAAGAAAACAAAACAGATAAGAGATTATGGGCCTCCTGTGTGAAATTGAGGAGCTGGGCCCAGATTTTTGTTCAGTCCTGTCTTTTATTTGCAGAGAGGCTAATTTCTATGCACCACTCTCTGCAAAGCTACCCTTGCAAGTTACTGACCTGAGGCTGTGCGTAATGCCGCTCCGGACGATCTTGCCTTTTTTTTTCAAACTGAGTAATCTTGAGCGATATAGATGAGCTCCTTTGACTGTAAAAAAAAGGAACTCCCTAAAATCTGTTGGTGTTAAGATTTTACTTCAGAACACTGGTTCAATGCCATTGATATTTTTATCTAGGATATATCTTTTTCATTTTAGTAGTCATCAAGCTGAGTTCTGAGTATTCGCAACATGTAATCAAGTCCTGGAAATTTCATGCCATTTCCAGATTTATATAAACATTTGGTTAGTAATCTCATATCGATGGATCAAACTTTTATCTCTTGAACTTTTCTCATATTTTAGTTATCAATTGCTTACACCATGATATTAATATCTTTTTCTAAGATTAGGTATCAATTGCTCACACCATGATATTAAGACCAAAAGATTACATCTCCATGTACTAAACACAGTGCAAGGCTACTCTCCAATCGCAACTAGATTTTTTTATCTTTTACAACTTATTAAGCACTGGGTATTAAACAATATATTATTGTCTCCATGCAACAACATCATCAGATGTAGTCTCTCTTCTAAGAAACAACTTCAGTGAACTCAAGACATTGTGCATCCATTTAATTCATATATTTTAAAACTCCTTTTATTTTATTTTATACTTATGTGATTTCAGTTTCCAACGATTAAGACGTGCGTTGCACGTGCAAACTTAGTAGTAAAGATATAAAGACTATTTATCCTTTGAACAAAACAATAGCACTCTTACCTTTTTGTTTTTTGTAATTGCATAACTCAAGACCAAGAGGATTGGTAGTATTATGTCCGTTTTGTTGAAAACATGAGGTCAAAATAAAGAAGGTTGCAGCTGAAGGGCAAACTGAAATTATTCTTGTGTATCTTTCATGTAAGACTATTTGTATTGTAATTTCACAATTTTGAAATAATTTTCTGAAACATAATATTGTGAGATTCGATTGAGGTATTTGTGTTATTCTTTTGCATACGCCTAATATGTGATATGACACTTAGATTAGGCAGTTTTTTTAAAAAAAGTGTGCATACGCCTAATTTTTTTCCTGGGTACGCCACTGACATACCTAGTCCAATTAATCAAGCTGCTCGCTTTGTTCCCAGAACCATGAGTCCGGACACGAGTTGAACACCAGAGCGCTATCATCTTTGCGGGAACTCGATGTACGCACGCGCGCGCATGTCCTGGTTTTCTTCGGAGTTGATTAGGTTAGGCGTACGAGTACGACCACCGGTAAACCGGAGTCACATCAGACCATCATTTGCCCGTGGAAAAAGCATCGGATCAGTTGAGACGATCATAGACGTACGCACGTCAGATCATCATCGTTGCTCAGTAGTACGTAGAGAGATTCGTCATTTAATGTCTCTTCGTAGAACTTGTATTAGCTTTGTTAATCGTTCTCAGAATAAAGTTAGCGACAGTTTAGCGTCGTTTGCGAGGGTTGAAGGAAAAACTATGACTTGGCTTGGGTCAGGTCCTTCAGATTCCCTAGAGTTAGCTCTCGCAGATTGTAATCACATTGATTCTGAGTAATACAAGTTTTCTACCCGCAAAAAAAAAGTTTTGTCTGTGCACGCGTGAGTTGATCTCGCTGATCTCCCGCTCCGTTTTGACATTTTCTTTTCTGAAGAAAGAGCAGACCCACTTGTTCTAGATAGAACTCAAAGGGGGTTAAAGATGATGTAAGAGTCTGAAATTTGGAAAAAAAAATCGCATAATGTATGGCCGGGTTTGGAATTTCGGTGGCCAGTATTTGACATATGGACCTTTTCCCTTCTTTTCGCTGGATTTGAACAACTTCCCCTTTCTCGTTCTGGGTACGCGTAGAACCTGGTCGACGACATGCATTGCGATTTCGACTTGAGAACTGCTCCGCGAATGATTCTCTTTCGTGTTCTAGTTGATTAAACTTTGAAGACATGTACATGACTTTATCTACGCTAGGAGAAGATAACTACCAGTATTATATACTCCTCCGTCCCAAAATAAACCGAAACAAATTTATTTTGAGGCGAGGGAGTAATTGGCAACTTGCATTTACAAATTTATTTATGGACCAATTCATGCACCGTTCTTATTTGAACTATATAAAATAAAACATACACTGTTTTTCTTTGTTTCCTCTCATTTTGGAACCGATGACGCAGACACCTAGTCCTAAAAGAAGGCGGCAAGTTCTAGTTATATACTATTTGAAACAAATGTTTTCTACTACCACACAGATAGTACTCTGTAGGCGGAGTATATATTTTATAACCAATAATTAGCACACAAAACCAAAAGCATCCAATAGGCATTTAGAAATCACATGCCGGGTGCTAGTACTCCCTCCATTTTTATTTACTCTGCATATTAGAGTTGACTGAAATCAAACTTCGTAAAGTTTGATCAAGTTTATAGAAAACAATATAGATATTTATCATAATAAATCTATACGATATAAAAGTACATTTAATAATAAATCTAATGTTGTTGATTTGTTATTGTATATCTTAATATTTTTGTATGTAAACTTGGTCAAAGTTTGTAAAGCTTGACTTTGACCAAAATTAATATGCGAAATAAATAAAAACGGAAGGAGTATATAGGAGTAGCATCCCAGATACTGTAGGCCGAGTGCAATATCCAACTTGCACGCAATTTAGAAATCACAGGAGGGGGACTGTCTGTGCACTGCACTGTTGGGAACCTTTGTCGTGTGTACGGAGAGGCAGACAGCTTCTGACATGTCGCGCCCATGTTTGAATCTATGTAGTAGACGTCCACTTGTTTTAAAAACGAAATAAAAATCAGCCGACGTCCGTCAAAGCTGCAGCTCAAAAACTGGTTCGTCAGTTGAGTTGTTTGATCTCCCATAGGCGTTACATTCACTGGCGGCAGAGGGAATCCGTACCACCAGACACCAGTACCGACGCCGTGGTTTTCTACTAGCATATATACCTCTATGGAAATGCAGATAAATTTGAATCAAATCCGTGAAGGATCCGACCGTGTCACGCCCCTGATCTCATCTTCCCTTGTTTTTGCCGGCTGAGATCTCTGAGCTGTCGTCGATGTGTGTGTGCCCCTCGGTAGACCTACAGATGGAACTGTCATGTCAGCTTATGAAAAAGATGTCTGTACACAATCCTCTGGAGCGCAGATCATTTGGGCTCTGGCCGCGACACGGCACCGGTAAACTATTGCGTTTCGGGTGAGAAGCAAGTTGCATGAGAAGGCCGAGATCCTCCGGCCGGCGCGCTGAACCGGAGCCATCTTGGTCGCATCGGATAGGTCTCCGCGGTGGTTGCGATCTTGCTCGGGAATGCGATGCCCTTCCTTCCTTCCTTCCTTCCTTCCTTCCTGTAGATGAGCTCGCTCGTGTGCGTGATTCAGTCATGGTCGTGCATGCAATTCCGTTTCCATTGGTGTAGGGATTGTTTGTCGGTGACAGGATTTATTGAGAACAAGTGGAGTAGAGATCTTATCCGTTGTGATGGTCAGATGCCACGCATGAGTAATTGAGTATCGGGTGTATGGGTATGTATCAGGGTATGAGTGGTCAGCTTGCCACGATGCATGAGTCTGGATGATTATATGAATTTGCCATCTCTCGTCAATCCCGTTTGATGTTAGTTCTATCAGTATTATTACACATTCCTGTTTTCTCTCACAAAAATAACTGCAACTTTTTTTCATCTACTCCAAGCAAGGATTGGAGCACTGGCAGATAAAGTGGCACGGGGAAATTGTCGTAGAGGACAAAAGGAAGGATCGTGTCATGTTACCTACTACTTTCTCCGTAAAAAATAAATGATGTAAGAGCAATAACAACGGGCGAATCAAATGGATGGCGCATTTGTCCGTGTTTATCTGTTTGGGTCGGCCGTTCGCCCAGTGTCCGTTCTGTTTTAGATATGGGTCGACGGCGCGC
Source organism: Triticum dicoccoides (assembly GCF_002162155.2). NCBI lineage: Eukaryota > Viridiplantae > Streptophyta > Magnoliopsida > Poales > Poaceae > Triticum > Triticum dicoccoides. The sequence continues at coordinate 169,472,102 of NC_041382.1, forward strand.
CCAATGCGCCTATCCATTTCATGTTCGCATTTAATTTTTAAAAAAGCCCGTGGCCGTAGATCATGTCAGCGGTCATGTCTCATATAGGCTTCATGCCAGCACCGGCATATAATGCTGGCTTCAAAAAATATCACCAGACAGTTCATGCTGACGCACTCGCCAGTGGCTGGCACACATGCCAGCACACAAAAACGGGTGGGACTTGAATTCGATCAGGCCATCGCGGTCCCGTGATCATGCCAGCTGCTACCTCTTGAGCACTGTGTTGGTTTTTCCTTGAAGAGGAAATGGTGGTGCAGTGAAGCAGCGTAGGTATTTCTCTCAGTTTTTGAGAACCAAGGTATCAATCCAGTAGGAGACCACGTGCAAGTCATCTCGTACATACACAAACAAATAAGAACCTCGCAACCAACGCGATAAAGGGGTTGTCAATCCCTTCACGACCACTTGCAAGAATGAGATCTGATAGAGATGATAATAATAAGATAAATAATTTTGGTATTTTTATGATATAGATTGAAAGTAAAAGATAGCAAAATAAAGTAGATTGGAAACTTGTATGATGAAGAATAGACCCGGGGGCCATAGGTTTCACTAGTGGCTTCTCTCAAGATAGCATAAATATTATGGTGGGTGAACAAATTATTGTCGAGCAATTGATAGAAAAGCGAATAATTATGAGAATATCTAGGCATGATCATGTATATAGGCATCACGTCCAAGACAAGTAGACCAAAACGATTCTGCATCTACTACTATTACTCCACACATCAACCGCTATCCAGCATGCATCTAGAGTATTAAGTTTATAAGAACAGAGTAACGCGTTAAGCAAGATGACATGATGTAGAAGGATAAACTCATGCAATATGATATAAACTACATATTGTTATCCTCGATGGCAACAATACAATACGTCTCGTTTCCCTTTCTGTCACTGGGATCGAGCACCGCAAGATTGAACCCAAAGCTAAGCACTTTTCCCATTGTAAGAAATATCAATCTAGTAAGCCAAACCAAACTGATAATTCGAAGAGACTTGCAAAGATAAACCAATCATGCATAAAAGAATTCAGAGAAGATTCAAATATTATTCATAGATAGACTAGATCATAAACCCACAATTCATCGGATCTCGACAAACACACCGCAAAAAGAGTTACATCGAATAGATCTCCAAGAGAATCGAGGAGAACTTTGTATTGAGATCCAAAGAGAGAGAAGAAGCCATCTAGCTACTAGCTATGGACCCGTAGGTCTGAGGTAAACTACTCACACATCACCGGAGAGCCCATGGAGTTGATGTAGAGGTCCTCTGCGATCAATGTCCCCTCCGACGAAGCTTCGAAAAAGGCTCCAAGATGGGATTTCTTGGCTACAGAAGGTAGCGGCGGTGGAAATAAAGTTTCGTGGTGCTCCTGGATGTTTGCGTGGTATGT
>NC_041382.1:169473853-169508070 GCF_002162155.2 Triticum dicoccoides
CAGGGGGTAGGCGCGCCCCCCTACCTCGTGGCCGCCTCGTTGATTGCTTGACGTCCACTCCAAGTCCTCTGGACCACGTTTGTTCCAAAAATCATGTCCCGAAGGTTTCATTCCGTTTGGACTCCGTTTGATATTCCTTTTTCTATGAAACACTGAAATAGGCAAAAAAACAGCAATTTGAGATGGGCCTACGGTTAATAGATTAGTCCCAAAAATAATATAAAAGTGTAAAATAAAGCCCACTAACAACCAAAACAGATAATATAATAGCATGGAACAATAAAAAAATTATAGATACATTGAAGACGTATCGGCATCCCCAAGCTTAATTCCTGCTCGTCCTCGAATAGGTAAATGATAAAAACATAATTTTGATGAGGAATGCTTCCTAGAATATTCTTCAATGTATTTTTCTCTATTGTGGCATGAATGTTCAGATCCGAAAGATTCAAGATAAAAGTTGATTGTTGACATAAAAATAGTAATACTTCAAGTATGCTAATCAAGCAATTATGTCTTATCAAAATACCATAGCCAAAGAAACCTTATCCCTACAAAGTCATATAGTTTGACCATGCTTCATTTTTATCACACAAAATGCTCTCATCATGCACAACCCCGATGACAAGCCAAGCAATTGTTTCATACTTAGCTTTTTCAAACTCTTTTAATTTTCACGCAATATATGAGTGCGAGCCATGGACATAGCACTATGGGTGGAATAGAATATGATGATTGATGTTGTGTGAGAAGACACAAAAGGGAGAAAGTCTCAAATTGACGCGGATAATCAATGGGCTATGGAGATACCCACCGATTGATGTTAATGTAAGGAGTATGGATTGCCATGCAACAGATGCACTAAAGCTATAAATATATGAAAGCGCATCAATGAAACTAAGTGGGTGTGCATCCAACTCGCTTGCTCACGAAGACCTATGGCATTTGAGGAAGTCCATCATTGGAATATACAAGCCAAGTTCTATAATGAAAAATTCCCACTAGTATATGAAAGTAGCAAAATAAGAGACTCTCTATCATGAAGATCATGGTGCAACTTTGAAACACAAGTGTGGAAAAAGGATAGTAATATTGTCCCTTCTCTCTTTTTCTCTCTCTCATATATATATATATATATATATATATATATATATATATATATATATATTATTTGGGCCTTCTTTTTTTGGCCTCTTTTCTTTCTCTTTTTTTTCGTCCGGACTTTCATCCCGACTTGTGAGGGAATCATAGTCTCCATCATCCTTTCCTCACATGGGACAATGCTCTAATGATGATCATCACACTTTTATTTTCTTACTAATCAAGAATTACAACTCGATACTTGATGACCCACAAATATAGGGGATCTATCGTAGTCCTTTCAATAAGTAAGAGTGTCGAACCCAACGAGGAGCAGAAGGAAATGATAAGCGGTTTCCAGCAAGGTATTCTCTGCAAGTACTGAAATAAGTGGTAACAGATAGTTTTGTGATAGAATAATTTGTAACGAGCAACAAGTAAGTAAATAAAGTGCAGCAAGGTGGCCCAATCCTTTTATAGCAAAGGACAAGACTGGACAAACTCTTATATGATGTAAAGCGCTCTGGATGACACATGGGAATATCGTCAAGCTAGTTTTCATCACGTTCATATGATTCGCGTTCGGTACTTTGATAATTTGGTATGTGGGTGGACCGATGCTTGGGTGCTGCCCTTACTTGGACAAGCATCCCACTTATGATTAACCTCTATTGCAAGCATCTGCAACTAGAACAAAAGTATTAAGATAAACCTAACCATAGCATGAAACATATGGACCCAAATCTGCCCCTTACGAAGCAACGCATAAACTATGGTTTAAGCTTATGTCACTCTAGCAACCCATCATCTACTTATTACTCCCCAATGCCTCCCTCTAGGCCCAAATAATGATGAAGTGCCATGTAGTCGACGTTCATATAACACCACTAGAGGAGAGACAACATACATCTCATCAAAATATCGAACGAATACCAAATTCACATGACTACTAGTAGCAAGACTTCTCCCATGTCCTCAAAAACAAAAGTAACTACTCATAAAGCATAAACATGTTCATAATCAGAGGGGTATTAATATGCATATAGAATCTGAACATATGATCTTCCACCAATTAAACCAACTAGCATCAACTACAAGGAGTAATTAACACTACTAGCAACCTACTAGCACCAATCCCGGACTCGGAGACAAGAATTGGATACAAGAGATGAACTAGGGTTTTGAGATGAGATGGTGCTGATGAAGATGTTCATGGAGATTGCCCTCTCCCGATGAGAGGAGCGTTGGTGATGACGATGGCGATAATTTCCCCCTCCGGGAGGGAAGTTTCCCCGGCAGAACAGCTCCGCCAGAGCCCTAGATTGGTTCCGCCAAGGTTCCGCCTCGTGGCAGCAGAGTTTCGTCCAAGAAGATGGCTTATGATTTTTTTTCCATCTAAAGACTTCATATAGTAGAAGATGGCCACCGGAGGGCCACCAGGGGGCCCACGAGGTAGGGGGCGTGCCCAGGGGTAGGGCGAGCCCCCACCCTCGTGGGCAGGGTGTGGCCCCCTGGTGAAGTTCTTGCTCTCAGTATTTTTTATATATTTGGAAAACATCTTCCGTGAAGTTTCAGGACTTTTGGAGCTGTGCAGAATAGGTCTATAATATTTGCTCCTTTTCCAGCCCAGAATCCCAGCTATCGGCATTCTCCCTCTTTATGTAAACCTTGTAAAATAAGAGAGATTAGGCATAAGTATTGTGACATAATGTGTAATAACAGCCCATAATGCAATAAATATTGATATAAAAGCATGATGCAAAATGGACGTTTCAACTCCCTCATGCTTAGACCTCGCTTGTCCTCAAGCGAAAAGCCGAAATCGAAAAATATGTCCACATGTTTAGAGATAGAGGTGTCGATAAAAATAAAATACGGACATGAGGGCATCATGATCATTCTTAGAACAGCAACTCCTATAATTCTTTGTCATATAATCTCTAATGCTAGAGTAATAATTCAATCACGATATCAAGTATGAATCGTAAACTTCATTGAAAACTAACAAACTACAATCTCAGTCACTGAGGCAATTGCAATTTATCATAACATAGGAAAGAGTCAATGTATAAGAGTTTTTCAGCAAGTCCACATACTCAACTATCATATAATCTTTCACAATTGCTGTCACTCATGCAATACTTATGGGTATGGAGTTTTAATCGGACACAGAGAAAGATAGGGGCTTATAGTTTTGCCTCCCAATGTTTTACCTCAAGGGTAGTGTCAACAGTAATAGCTCATGAAAACTCGCATCCAATTAGCCATGTATACCAGGATCTTTCCAACATATTGTGCTTGCCAAAGGATAAAATGTAAAAAGGATGGGTGAAAATCACCATGACTCTTATGCACTATAGGAGATAAAAGTAAAAGATAGGCCCTTCGCAGAGGGAAGCAGATGTTGTCATGCGCTTTTATGGTTGGATGCACAAAAAATCTTAATGCGAAACAACGTCACTTTATATTGCCCCTTGTGATATGAACCTTTATTATGCAGTCTGTCGCTTTTATTACTTCCATATCACACGATCGTATAAAGCTTATTTCCTCCACACCAATCAATCATACATATTTAGAGAGCAATTTTTATTGCTTGCACCGATGACAACTTACTTGATGGATCTTACTCAATCCATAGGTAGATATGGTGGGCTCTTATGGCAAGACTGGTTTGAGGGTGTTTGGAAGCACACGTAGTATCTCTATTTGGTGCAATGAATTTGGCTAGCATGAGGGGGAAAGGCAAGCTCATCATGTTGGAAGATCCAAGACAATATAATTCATCTTAGATGTAAGAAAACATAACCCATTATGTTGTCTTTCTTGTCCAATGTCAACTCTTCAGCATGTCATATTTTAATGAGTGCTCACAATCATAAAAGATGTCCAAGATAGTATATTTATATGTGAAGACCTCTCTTTCTTTATTACTTCCTATTAATTGCAACGGTGACCAAAACGGTGTTTGTCAACCCTCAACAACTTTTATTCATCATACTCTTTCTATGTGAGCTCATTACTCTCCATAATACTCACATGATCTCTTTGTTTCTTTTTATTTCTTTCTCTTTTCTTTTATTCCCTTAGGATCATGGCAAAATAATCAAACCCTTGACTCAACACTAATCTTTATTATATAGCTCACGGACTCGATTACATAGGAGGATAATAAAGCAAAACCCACAACGAGATCATACTAAGAACTTTTATTCTACTAGATCAAGATATTACCAAAGGGATCGAACTAAGAAAAACGATAAAGATAAAAGTGATGGTGATACGATACCGGGGCACTACCCCAAGCTTGGCAGTTGCCAAGTGGAGTGCCCATACCCATGTGATTATGTCTCTCTTTTCGGGGATGGTGATGTGATGTTCTTGGCGATGATGCCCCTCAAGATACGATTCTCCTCCTCAAGCTTGTTGACTTGATGCTTGAGGTCCATTATTTTCTTTCGGAGTTTTCCTGTAACAGCCAAAGCTCCCTGCATCCAAGGGTGCTGCATAGCTGCAGGAGAAACAATGACACTCTTTTTCATATTCTCATAAGAAAGAAATCTAACATTGGAAGGGATAACCGAGTTTGGAATGGCTGAGCTCTGCAGTTCTCCCATTGTGAGTCCAGCTCGGAAGCGGGAAGTGACTTCTTGATCCTGTTCCATGGCATCTATCCTCTTCAATTCGGCCTCCATCTCTTCCTCCATCGCTGGCCCGAAGAGGTCAATATTGTTGTTTGTCATTGATCTTGGTGCCGGGTGAGACACCCGGCTCTCCCCGACTGACTCTTGCGAAGACATCTTGCTCTAATCTGCTCAGCAGCAATAGCTCGAAACACAAAACAGAGGCTAATTGCGTGATACGGGAGTCAAAACCCCCGGGAGATTATATAATGAATTTTTACCAACCAAAATATGTGTCATGTACGAAAACGGAGTTCGGAGGCACACGAGGCACCCATGAGGTAGGGGGCGTGCCCAGTAGGGTAGGGCGCGCCCTCCACCCTCGTGGAGCCCTCGTGTCCTTCCCGGACTGCTGCTTATTTTTCTATTTTTCTAAATATTCCAAAACGGAGAAATATTGTCTTAAAAACTGTTTTGGAGTCGGTTTACTTACCGTACCATATACCTATTCCTTTTCGGAGTCTGAAACGTTTCGGAAAGTGTCCCTTATGTATTCCTCCGGGGTTACGGTTTCAATAATATTGGTTTCAACATTTATGGGATTACCTTAGATATAGTGTTTGATTCTTTGACCGTTCACCACCTTCGGATTTGTGCCTTCGAAGTTGTTGATTTTTATGGCACCAGAACGGTAGACCTCCTCGATAACGTAAGGGCCTTCCCATTTAGGCCTTGTTCGGTTACGCCCAGCCCAGCGAGGTTTTGGGTCCAATCCACGCGGGTCCGTAGGGATTACCCCCGTCGGGGAATAAACCCGGCCCATCTAGTTTTTCTCGTTCGGTTAAGCCCCGCATTGTATTTCCCCGGCCCAAACCTCTCCAAACCCACGCGGAAAAAAACATCCACTAGCACCCCGTGGAAGGAATCCCCGAGCGAGGCGCTCATCTCATCTCTCCCGAGCGGCAGAAGTGGCGGCAAGGAGGCGGCGGGGACGAGTGGACGGCGGCGGTGCAACCTACCCGGAGGAGGAGGGTGCCCTCCTGCTTCGACGGCCTGCCACGAAGCCCGCCGGAACCCTAGCCTCTGATTGTCCCATCTCCCCCGCCGCCCCCTTGCCACGGGCCCGCGGTCGGAACCCTAGCTCCGGAGAAGTGGTTGCTGCAGGCGAGGAGATCTCTGGTTACTTCTCTCTCTCCCTCCTCCCCCCTACCTCCCACCGCCTTTCTCTCTAGCAGCACTGATTTGCCCCCTCCATGAAAACCTAGACAAATATTGATCTGTCTTCCCGAATGTGGTCGTCAAGGTCGAGACTTTTCTTGGGGTTTCTTAGGAACTAGCATCAATTGTTATTTCATGATTTGTCTTCCCGAATGTGGTCGTCAAGATCTGTCTTCCCATTGTTAGTAATTTGTACTGGAGTCAGCAGTACAATTTTGTGTTAGTAAATGGAGTCAGTAGTATGATTTGGTGTTAGTAATTTGGATTTGTTTTATTTTTCTCGACATAATTATTGTAGTAGTAGTATAATTGTTAGTCTATCTCTTGGTATAAAGAAGGACTATCTAATCTGGAGGAACAACAATGCGTGTTGTTTTTGTTGCTGGCTGCTGATAGTACAGTATGATGTTCATCCCAAAATGTAGTATGTGAACCTAATCTCTGTTAGCAGCAGAGCACATACTTCGAAAGATTTTTTATGTCCGAACAAAAGATACTTCGGGTATGATCATTGGTAGATTATATAATTGTTCTCTTCATGGTGTGTGATCATCATCTGTTCTTCATTGGTACACATTGCAGTTGTCCTTTTTTCTAGTGTTGTCCTTTTTGTTAGATGATGTTCCAATGCCAGATATTTTGATGATGCCAGATATAAGCTAGCTTCGCCGCCTCACAGCTGCAGCAAGACCCTGAATTGGGCAGCATCGTGAAGGACAAGGTAGATTAATCCTCTTGTTTTAATCTTCTCCTTATTCATGTATTGTTGGTTATTATTGCTTGGTCGATAGATCTGTGTTTCAAAGTGTTTTTTTGGTAAGCTGAGAGCTATGTTAATATCTTACATTACTAGACATTGTAGTTGTTGAAGAATTTTAGCTCTTACTGCAGTTGTTTTTTTGGTAAACTGTTTGTTTGTACAACTTGCACTCTTACTGTTTTGGTGTAGTAGTAATAACTAGCCACATTTTTCTTCTTTAGACTTGGAATGGATCCTGAAATGAGGGATCGTGTTAGGAAGAGGGAGGAGGAGGATGACGAAATGATGTTATTTGTTTTCCCTGCACTACATTTGATAGAGACCGGTGGAGTTGCTCTTAGGGAGCGGAGGATTCCGCGTCATACATCATCGCTAACAGGCGAGATGTTTGTTAAGGAGTTACTCGAAGGGCACGTCAAAAACTGTCGGGTAGCATTTAGGATGGAGCTGCGTATCTTCAAATCTTTGGCTAATTATCTTCGAAGGGAGAAGTTGGTGAAAGATACCAGAATTAAAGTCAAAGAGAAACTAGCATCATTTCTGTGGATGTTATCCCATAATTCTTCATTTGAAGACCTTCAAGTTCGGTTTGGTCACAGCGGGGATACTTTCCATTGGCAAATGAAGAATTTCTTTGACATCATCCCTATTCTCTCCAAGCATTTTTTGAAGCCTCCAAATCCCAGTCAAGTGCATCCGAAGATTCAGTCGGACACGAGATTCTTTCCTTATTTTCAGGTTTTTGCTTCGCCAACTTTGATCCACATCGATAACTTACTCTTTATGTTATAGGTGCTAAGTTATAGTATTTCGTTGCAGAACTGCATTGGGGCAATTGATGGGACACATGTTCCCATAACAATTTCAGGAGAAAAAGCCGCACCATTCAGAAATAGGAAAGGGACCCTAAGCCATAATGTTATGGTCGTGTGCGACTTCGACCTGAACTTCACCTTCATTTCTTGTGGCTGGGAGGGATCTGCTACCGATGCTAAAGTTCTCCGGTCAGCACTTAATAGTGGGTTTCATGTACCTTCGGGCAAGTTTTATCTGGTTTATGGTGGTTATGCCGACACACCTTACTTCTTGGCACCGTATCGTGGTGTTCGGTACCATCTGAAGGAGTTTGCACGTGGTCGCCGTCGACCCAAAAATCACAGGGAGCTATTCAATCTCTGGCATGCCATGTTACGAAATCACGTCGAATGGGGATTAGGAATCTTGAAGAAGCGGTTCCCAATCCTAAAAGTGGGCACGCATCATCGAATAGAGAACCAAGTCAAGCTACCAGCAGCGGCGGCAATCTTACATAACATCATCCGTTCTGAAAAAGGAGATGAGCGTTGGTTAGATAACCAACCAAACAATATACCTGTCATGAATTTTGTTGATCTTCCTGACGGTGATATTCCTCAAAATCATCAAATCAACCATGAAGGCGACAACCTTAGAGATGCCATTGCTCATCAAATGTGGGATGATTATCGACATGCATAACTTGTCATTTGTAGTGTAGTAGTAATAAGTATAGTGTAGAAGTTTATGTTTTTTTTCTGTTGTTCATGTCATGAATATTGTTCAGAAGTCACTATGATGACTGCTCGAGGGTCACCAAGGTTGAGCCTCCTCAAAAAAGCTGTCGAAAGGGATAGAGCATCACCTCCTACAAGCAGTGTGACAAAGAGGAGGAGAGGGTCTCCCAAAGGTAATAAACTAGCCGTGACTTTATTTCTCTTGTCGGGACTTTATTTGCTTAAAACCAAAATAGTTAAGATAGAAAAAGGTACATTAACATACAATGTGGAAATGCAGAAGATAGAGCACAGTGGAATGCAAGCCTTGAGAAAGATCTTGTGGACTTGCTTTGTGAGCATGATACACCTGAACATAAGGGTCAAAATGGATGGAGCTCAGAAGCATGGAATACGATAGTGAAGAAATTCCACCAAAAGAATCCTTATGCTAGGTACGAGAAGAAGAAAATCCAAGAAAAGGAAAAAGAGTTGAAAAGAGAATACAAGATGATCAAAGAGATAAGGAAGCAAAGCGGCGTTTCATGGGACGACCGGCAGTGCAGGATTCTAGCGGATCCACCACTTTGGAAAAACATCATCATAGTAAGAATGTCATTGTTATTCCCTAAAAGTTTCATTACTTGTTGCATGCTCTAATATCATTTTCTATTCAACTATGTAGTCACACCCTAAAGCTGGAAAGTTCAAGACAAAAGGCTTCCCTCTTTTTGAAGCTTTGGGAGAATTGCATGATGGTTAGTTATCAACTTCATTCATATACTCATGTCATTGTTTTATGTTTGTTTACTCTTCTAGTTTGAAATCTTATATTTGATTGTCACTTTAACTTGTAGGCCAAACTGCAGAAGGGACATATAACTTCACCTCTATCGAGTCATCACATTGCTCAACCCAATCAGATCTCGAGAATCTTGGAGGAGCTGGCAAGAATCAAGGAGAAACATCAGCTGATGGTGAGAATCTTGGAGGAGAAAGGGTGCAGATCGATGAAGATGTTAAGGAGGTTTACGTGCAAGAAAACATTGATGTGGAGCCCGACCAAACTCAACCAAATTTGGCTACTGCACCCTCAAGAAATGGTGAAGAGAAAGAACCAAAGAGAAGGAGGGGGGCGAATGGTGATGTGGCTGCAATGATGGAGAAGTACTTGGAAATAAGGACGAAGCAGGTGGAGGATGAGAGGAATAAGCCAAGGGTCGTGGATGAGTACTCTATCAAAACTGCATTGATCTGCTGAAAACAATGGAGATCTGAAGAAGAAGTCAAGGCTTTCCGAGTCTTCAAGATCCCCGAGAACCGAGAGATTTTCATGAGTGCTAGACCGGAGACTGCTCTTATGTGGCTGAGAGATGAAATGTAATAACTCAGGTACTCCTCTTTTCAATTAGTGCATGTTACTAAACTCCTTGCTAGCCATTTAGTCCATGTTGTTGTTGCTGCTGCTGCTGTAAAGACATTATTTTCTTCTGAAATGGATAGTTGTTTTAAATATATTTATGAAGTTCTTTTGCAAACTATTAGACTGACTGGTTATAGGAATACTTTGCTTGAATAATACAACCTTTTTTCAAATGATTGCTTGATGTATCGACACAGGTTGACAAGTGCTTGTGTTGTAGCTAGGCTAGGCTGACTTTCTTATGGTTGTAGTAATTGTCTATTTCTAAACTGCTATGATGCCTTGTCCCTAGAAAATAAAAAGGGATGCTTTTAACATAGATCAGAGGATAGAGATTGATTTGCCTACTGTTTATGTATGTTTTTCTCATTGTTTCCATTCCTGGAAATAAAACTGCCAAGTATTTCACTCTCAAACTAATTTTGGGTTTGAATGGTTTCAAAAAGCAGGAGTTCTACATAAGAATGCTCCAGAAGAAGAGCGAAGGTGCCGCGACTTGGATCTATTTGTGTGTGCTTTTCATTGGAAGGCTTCATATCTATTCGCTGGGTTTTGTCCATGTGATATTTGTAGAGAAACTAAACACTATTTCTGAAACGACTGACTGTAGGGTGGAAGAATTTGGGAGGAACTGATAATTAAGCTCTTGTGGTCTATTCAACATATTATATATTATGTATGCTCCAAATTGCTATTATTTTTGTTAGTATTTGTGCCCTGTTCAAATCTTAGAATTGTTGTTATTGTTGGGATAATAAGTGTTTTAAACTGTCAGTGTTATTGTCACTTCAGTCTGCATCTGTGTCATTACTGCATGAGAATTGTTGTTATCTATATGTACCACTTCATCTATGTCAATACTGTTGTCCCTGTGGTCCAGTGCCCTTGGGGACTAACCAAATGCATGAGAGTGGCATGGATTGCATACTAGCAAGGATTTGGTCCCCAAGTGGTTTTGGTGTCAAGCGGGGATCACCCAATCCTCTAGAGGATTAAATCCACTAGAGGATTAATTCTGCTACAACCGAACAAGGCCTTAGAGAGAAGTTTTCCTGCAAAAAATCTTAAACGAGAGTTGTATAGCAATACATAATTACCTACATTAAACTCACGCTTTTGTATCCTTTTGTCATGCCATCTTTTAACTTTTTTTAAACAACTTGGCATTTTCGTAGGCTTGGGTTCTCCATTCATCAAGTGAGCTAATATCTAATAACCTCTTCTCACCGGCAAGTTTAAAATCATAATTAAGTTCTTTAATAGCCCAATAAGCCTTGTGTTCTAGTTCGAGAGGTAAGTGACATGCTTTTCCATAGACCATTTTATACAGAGACATACCCATAGGATTTTTATATGCAATTCTATAGGCCCATAATGCATCATCAAGTTTCTTGGACCAATTCTTTCTAGACCTATTAACAGTCTTTTGCAAAATTAATTTGAGTTCTCTATTACTCAATTCTACTTGACCACTAGACTAAGGGTGATAAGGAGATGCAATTCTGTGATTAACATCATATTTAGCAAGCATTTTACGGAAATCACCATGAATAGAATGTGAAACACCATCAGTCATTAAATATCTAGGGACTCCAAATCTTGGAAAAATAACTTCTTTAAGCATTTTAATAGAAGTGTTATGATCAGCACTACTAGTTGGAATAGCTTCTACCCACTTAGTAACGTAATCAACAACAACTAAAATATGTGTATATCCATTAGAGGAAGGGAAGGATCCCATATAGTCAAAGCCCCAAACATCAAATGGTTCAATAACAAGTGAATAATTCATAGGTATTTCTTGACGTCTACTAATATTACTGTTGGGGAACGTAGCAGAAATTCAAAATTTTCTACGCATCACCAAGATCAATCTATGGAGAAGTCTACCAACGAGGGAAGGAGAGTGCATCTACATACCCTTGTAGATCGCTACGTGGAAGCATTCAAGAGAACGGGGTTGATGGAGTCGTACTCGTCATGATCCAAATCACTGATGATCCTAGTGCCGAACGGACGGCACCTTCATGTTCAACACACGTACAGCCCGGTGACGTCTCCTACGCCTTGATCCAGCAAGGGAGAAGGAGAGGTTGGGGAAGACTCCATCCAGTAGCGGCACGATGGCGTGGTAGTGGTGGAGGAGCGTGGTACTCCAGCAGGGCTTCGCCAAGCACCGCAAGAGACGAGGAGGGAGAGGGGTAGGGCGGCACCAAGAAGGAGAGGAACTCATCTGTTGGCAGCCCCAAGTCCTCAAGTATATATAGGGGAGAGGGAGGGGTGCGCCCCATCTAGGGTTCCACCCTAGGGGCGGCGGCCAGCCCCAATCCCATCTAGGGTGGCGGCCAAGTGGAGGGGGAGAGGGAGGCGCACCAGGCATGGGCCTTAAGGCCCATCTGCCCTTAGGGTTTGCCCCCTTTTCCCCTTAGGCGCATGGGCCTTGGTGGGGAGGCGCCCCAGCCCACTTAGGGGCTGGCCCCTTCCCACTATCGGCCCATGTAGGCCTCCGGGGCTGGTGGCCCCACTTGGTGGACCCCGGACCCCTCCGGTGGTCCCGGTACACTACCGGTGATGCCCGGAACACTTCCGGTGGCCAAAACCATACTTCCTATATATTAATCTTTACCTCCGGACCATTCCGAAACTCCTCGTGATGTCCGGGATCTCATCCGGGACTCCGAACAACATTCAGTAACCACATATATCTATTCCCTATAACCCTAGCGTCATTGAACCTTAAGTGTGTAGACCCTACGGGTTCGGGAGTCATGCAGACATGGCCGAGATAACTCTCCGGCCAATAACCAACAGCGGGATCTGGATACCCATGTTGGCTCCCACATGTTCCACGATGATCTCTTCGGATGAACCATGATGTTGAGGATTCAATCAATCCCGTATACAATTCCCTTTGTCTAGTGGTACGATACTTGCCCGAGATTCGATCGTCGGTATCCCAATACCTTGTTCAATCTCGTTACCGGCAAGTCTCTTTACTCGTTCCCTAACACATCATCTTGTGATCAACTCCTTGGTCACATTGTGCACATTATGATGATGTCCTACCGAGTGGGCCCAGAGATACCTCTCCGTTTACACAGTGACAAATCCCAGTCTCGATTCGTGCCAACCCAACAGACACTTTCGGAGATACCTGTAGTGTGCCTTTATAGCCAACCAGTTACGTTGTGACGTTTGGCACACCCAAAGTATTCCTACGGTATCCGGGAGTTGCACAATCTCATGGTCTAAGGAAATGATACTTGACATTAGAAAAGCTTTAGCATACGAACTACACGATCTTTGTGCTAGGCTTAGAATTGGGTCTTGTCCATCACATCATTCTCCTAATGATGTGATCCCGTTATCAACGACATCCAATGTCCATGGTCAGGAAACCGTAACCATCTATTGATCAACGAGCTAGTCAACTAGAGGCTTACTAGGGACATGGTGTTGTCTATGTATCCACACATGTATCTGAGTTTCCTATTAATACAATTCTAGCATGGATAATAAACAATTATCATGAACAAGGAAATATAATAATAACCAATTTATTATTGCCTCTAGGGCATATTTCCAACAGTCTCCCACTTGCACTAGAGTCAATAATCCAATTCACATCGATATGTGATTAACACTCAAGGTCACATCCCCATGTGACTAACACCCAAAGAGTTCTGGGTTTGATCATGTTATGCTTGTGAGAGAGGTTTCAGTCAACGGGTCTGCAACATTCAGATCCGTATGTACTTCGCAAATTTCTATGTCATCTTGTAGATGCAACTACTACGCTACATTTGGAGCCATTTCAAATAACTGTTCTACTTGGAGCTATTCTAAATTGTTGCTCCATTAGACGTATCCGGTATCTCTACTCAGAGCTATCCGGATAGGTGTTAAACTTGCATCGACGTAACTCTTTACGTCAAACTCTTTATCACCTCCATAACCGAGAAACATATCCTTATTCCTCTAAGGATAATTTAGACCGCTATCTGGTGATCTACTCCTAGATCACCTTTGTACCCTCTTGCCAAATATGTGGCAAGGGACACATCAAGTGTGGTACTCAACATGGCATACTGTATGGAGCCTATGACAAGAGCATAGGGGACGACCTTCGTCCTTCCTATTTCTTCTGCCGTGGTCGAGCTTTAAGTCTTAACTTCATACCTTACAACTCAGGCAAGAACTCCTTCTTTGACTGATCCATCTTGAACACCTTCAAGATCATGTCAAGGTATGTGCTCATTTGAAAGTACCATTAAGCGTTTTGATCTATCCATATAGATCTTGATGCTCAATGTTCAAGTAGCTTAATCCAGGCTTTCCATTGAAAAACACTTTCCAAATAACCCTATATGCTTTCCATAAATTCTACGTCATTTCTGATCAACATATACTCATCAGAAATTCTATAGTGCTCCCACTCACTTCTTTGGAAATACAAGTTTCTCATAAACTTTGTATACACCCAAAAACTTTGATCATCTCATCAAAGCATACATTCCAACTCCGAGATGCTTACTCCAGTCCTTAGAAGGATTGCTGGAGCTTTGCATACTTGTTAGCATCTTTCAGGATTGACAAAACCTTCCGGTTGTATCACATACAACCTTTCCTCAAGAAAATCATTGAGGAAACAATGTTTTGGCATCCTGTCTGCAAGATTTCGTAAATAATGCAGTAATCGCTAATATAATTCCAACAGACTCTTAGCATCGCTACGAGTGAGAAAGTCTCATCGTAGTCAACTCCTTGAACTTGTCAGAAAACATCTTAACGACAAGTCGAGCTTTCTTAATGGTGATACTTACCATCATTGTCCGTCTTCCTTTTAAAATCCATATGTACCTAACAACCTTACGACCATCAAGTAGTTCTTCCAAAGTCTACACTTTGTTTTCATATATGGATCCTCTCTCGGATTATATGGCCTCGAGCCATTTTGGAATCCAGGCCCACCATCGCTTCTCCATAGCTCGTAGGTTCATTGTTGTCTAGCAACATGACTTCCAAGACAGGATTACGTACCACTCTGAATTAGTACGCATCCTTGTCATCCCACGAGGTTTGGTAGTGACTTGATCTGAAGTTTCATGATCACTATCATAAGATTCCACTTCAATTGGTGTAGGTGCCATAGGAACAACTCCCTGTGCCCTGCCACACACTAGTTGAAGAGACGGTTCAATAACCTCATCAAGTCTCCACCATCCTCCCACTCAATTCTTTCGAGAGAAACTTTTCCTCGAGAAAGGACCCGATTCTAGAAACAATCCCTTATTGCTTTCGGATCTAAGACAGGAGGTATACCCAACTGTTTTGGGTGTCCTATGAAGATGCATTTATCCGCTTTGGGTTCTAGCTTATCAGCCTGAAACTTTTTCACATAAGCGTTGCAGCCCCAAACTTTTAAGAAATGACAGCTTAGGTTTCTCTAAACCATAGTTCATACGGTGTCATCTCATCGGAATTACGTGGTGTCCTATTTAAAGTGAATGTGGTTGTCTCTAATGCCTAACTCATAAACTATCGTGGTAATTCGATAAGAGACATCATGGTATGCATCATATCCAATAGGGTGCAGTTATGATGTTCGGACACACCATCACACTATGGTGTTCCAGGCTGTATTAGTTGTGAAACAATTTCCACAATGTCTTAATTCTGTGCCAAACTCGTAATTCAGATATTCATCTCTATGATCATATCATAGATATTTTATCCTCTTGTCACGACGATCTTCAACTTCACCCTAAAATTACTTGAACCTTTCAATAATTCAGACTCGTGTTTCATCAAGTAAATATACTCAGTATCTACTCAAATCATCTGTGAAGTAAGAACATAACGATATCCACTACATGCCTCAGCACTCATTGGACTGCGCACATCAAGATGTATTACTTCCAACAAGTTGCTTTCTTGTTCCATTTTACTGAAAACGAGGCTTTCAGTCATCTTGCCCATGTGGTATGATTTGCATGTCTCAAGTGATTCAAAATCAAGTGAGTCCAAACGATCCATCTGTATAGAGTTTCTTGATGCATATCTACCAACAAACATGGTTCACATGTATCAATCCTTTTAAAATGAGTGAGTCCAAAGATCCATCAACATGGAGCTTCTTCATGCGTTTTATACCAATATGACTCAAATTGCAGTGCCACATTTGTGTGGTACTATCATTACTATCTTATACCTTTGGCATGAAAATGTGTATCACTACGATCGGGATGGTATTATTCAAATAAACAGAGTAACCATTATTCTCCTTAAATGAATAACCGTATCACGATAGACATAATCCAATCATGTCTATGCTCAACGCAAACACCAAATAACAATTATTTAGGTTTTAATACCAATCTCGATGGTAGAGGGAGCGTACGATATTTGATCAACCTTGGAAATACTTCCAACACATATCGTCATCTCACCTTTTAGCTAGTCTCCGTTTATTCCGTAGCCTTTTGTTTCGAGTTACTAACACTTAGCAACCGAACCGGTATCTAATACCCTGGTGCTACTAGGAGTACTAGTAAAGTACACATTATAATGCATATCCAATATACTTCTGTCGACCTTGCCAGCCTTCTCATCTACCAAGTATCTAGGGTGGTTCTGCTTCAGTGACTGTTCCCCTTATTACAGAAGCACTTAGTCTCGGGCTTGGGTTCAACTTTGGGTTTCTTCACTAGAACAGCATCTGATTTGTTGTTCCATGAAGTATCCCTTTCTTGCCCTTGCCCTTCTTGAAACTAGTGGTTTTACTAACCATCAACGATTGATGCTCCCTTTTGATTTCTACTTTCGCAGTGTCGCGAATAGCTCAAGGATCATATCTATCCCTGATATGTTATAGTTCATCATGAAGCTCTAGTAGCTTGGTGGCAGTGACTTTGGAGAACCATCACTATCTCATATGGATGATCAACTCCCACTCGATTCAAGCGATTGTTGTACTCAGACAATCTGAGCACAAGCTCAAGATTGAGCTTTTCTCCCTTATTATGCAGGCTAAGAAAATCGTCGGAGGTCTTATACCTCTTGACGTGGGCACGAGCCTGAAATCCCAATTTCAGTCCTTGGAACATCTCATATGTTCTACGATGTTTCAAAAACGTCTTTGGTGCCTCAATTCCAAACCATTTAGCATTACGCACTGAACTATCATGTAGTCATCAAAACGTGTATGTCAGATGTTCGCAACATCCACAGACGACGTTCGAGGTTCAGCACACTGAGCGGTGCATTAAGGACATAAGCCTTCTACTGTCTGCATAAATGCTACTATCAACTTTCAACTAATTTTTCTCTAGGAACATATCTAAACAGTAGAACTAAAGCGCGAGCTACGACATAATTTGCGAAGACCTTTTGACTATGTTCAGGATAATATTATGAACTCCCACTCAGATAGACATCCCTCTAGTCATCTAAGTGATACATGATCCGAATCAACTAGGCCGTGTCCGATCATCACATGAGACGGACTAGTCATCATCGGTGAACATCTCATGTTGATCGCATCTTCTATACGACTCATGTTCGACCTTTCGGTCCTCCGTCTTCCGAGGCCATGTCTGTACATGCTAGGCTCGTCAAGTTAACCTAAATGTTTCGCATGTGTTCCGAGGCCATGTCTGTACATGCTAGGCTCGTCAACATCCGTTGTATTCGAACGTAAGAATCTATCACACCCGATCATCACGTGGTGCTTCGAAACGACGAACTTTCGCAACGGTGCACAGTTAGGGAGAACACTTCTCTTGAAATTTTAGTGAGGGATCATCTTATTTAAGCTACCGTCGTTCTAAGCAAATAAGATGTATAAACATGATAAACATCACATGCAATCAAATAGTGACATGATATGGCCAATATCATATTGCTCCTTTTGATCTCCATCTTCGGGGCTCCATGATCATCATCGTCACCGGCATGACACCATGATCTCCATCATCATGATCTCCATCATTGTGTCTCCATGAAGTTGTCTCGCCAACTTATTACTTCTACTACTGTGGCTACCGGTTAGCAATAAAGTAAAGTAATTACATGGCGTTGTTCAATGACACGCAGGTCATACAATAAATAAAGACAACTCCTATGGCTCCTGCCGGTTGTCATACTCATCGACATGCAAGTCGTGATTCCTATTACAAGAACGTGATCAATCTCATACATCACATATCATTCATCACATTCTTCTTGGCCATATCACATCACATAGCATACCCTGCAAAAACAAGTTAGACGTCCTCTAATTGTTGTTTGCATGTTTTACGTGGCTGCTATGGGTTTCTAGTAAGAACGTTTCTTACCTACGCAAAAACCACAATGTGATATGCCAATTGCTATTTACCCTTCATAAGGACCCTTTTCATCGAATCCGATCCGACTAAAGTGGGAGAGACACACACCCGCTAGCCACCTTATGCAACTAGTGCATGTCAGTCGGTGGAACCAGTCTCACGTAAGAGTACGTGTAAGGTCGGTCCGGGCCGCTTCATCCCACAATGCCGCCGAATCAAGATTGGACTAGTAACGGTAAGCATATTGAACAAAATCAACGCCCACAACTACTTTGTGTTCTACTCGTGCATAGAAACTACGCATAGACCTAGCTCATGATGCCACTGTTGGGGAACGTAGCAGAAATTCAAAATTTTCTACGCATCACCAAGATCAATCTATGGAGAAGTCTACCAACGAGGGAAGGAGAGTGCATCTACATACCCTTGTAGATCGCTACGCGGAAGCATTCAAGAGAACGGGGTTGATGGAGTCGTACTCGTCGTGATCCAAATCACCGATGATCCTAGAGCCGAATGGACGGCACCTCCGTGTTCAACACATGTACAGCCCGGTGACGTCTCCTACGCCTTGATCTAGCAAGGGGAGAAGGAGAGGTTGGGGAAGACTCCATCCAGCAGCAGCAGGACGGCGTGGTGGTGGTGGAGGAGCGTGGTACTCCAGCAGGGCTTCACCAAGCACCGCAAGAGACGAGGAGGGAGAGGGGTAGGGCTGCGCCAAGAAGGAGAGGAACTCATCTGTTGGCAGCCCCAAGTCCTCAAGTATATATATGGGAGAGGGAGGCGCACCAGGCATGAGCCTTAAGGCCCATCTGCCCTTAGGGTTTGCCCCCCTTTTCCCCTTAGGCGCATGGGCCTTGGTGGGGAGGCGCCCCAGCCCACTTAGGGGCTGGTCCCTTCCCACTATTGGCCCGTGTAGGCCTCCGGGGCTGGTGGCCCCACTTGGTGGACCCCGGACCCCTCCGGTGGTCCCGGTACACTACCGGTGATGCCCGGAACACTTCCGGTGGCCAAAACCATACTTCCTATATATTAATCTTTACCTCCGGACCATTCCGAAACTCCTCGTGATGTCCGGGATCTCATCCGGGACTCCGAACAACATTCGGTAACCACATATATCTATTCCCTATAACCCTAGCGTCATCGAACCTTAAGTGTGTAGACCCTACAGGTTCGGGAGTCATGCAGACATGGCCGAGATAACTCTACGGCCAATAACCAACAGCGGGATCTGGATACCCATGTTGGCTCCCACATGTTCCACGATGATCTCATCGGATGAACCACGATGTCGAGGATTCAATCAATCCCGTATACAATTCCCTTTGTCTAGTGGTACGATACTTGCCCGAGATTCGATCGTCGGTATCCCGATACCTTGTTCAATCTCGTTAGCGGCAAGTCTCTTTACTCATTCCGTAACACATCATCCTGTGATCAACTCCTTGGTCACATTGTGCACATTATGATGATGTCCTACCGAGTGGGCCCTGAGATACCTCTCCGTTTACACGGAGTGACAAATCCCAGTCTCGATTCGTGCCAACCCAACAGACACTTTCGGAGATACCTGTAGTGTGCCTTTATAGCCACCCAGTTACGTTGTGACGTTTGGCACACCCAAAGTATTCCTACGGTATCCGGGAGTTGCACAATCTCATGGTCTAAGGAAATGATACTTGACATTAGAAAAGCTTTAGCATACGAACTACACGATCTTTGTGCTAGGTTTAGGATTGGGTCTTGTCCATCACATCATTCTCCTAATGATGTGATCCCGTTATCAACAACATCCAATGTCCATGGTCAAAAAACCATAACCATCTATTGATCAACGAGCCAGTCAACTAGAGGCTTACTAGGGACATGGTGTTGTCTATGTATCCACACATGTATCTGAGTTTCCTATTAATACAATTCTAGCATGGATAATAAACGATTATCGTGAACAAGGAAATATAATAATAACCAATTTATTATTGCCTCTAGGGCATATTTCCAACAATTACCAATTCTTTGACATTCATCACAAGATAAGACAAACTTACGGACATCCTTGAAGGGAGTAGGCCAATAAAAAACCAGATTGCAGTACCTTGTGTGCAGTTCTATCTCCAGCATGGTGTCCTCCATAAGCTTCGGAGTGACACTTGCGTTGGATCTGTTCCTGTTCATGCTCAGGTACACAACGTCTAATAACACCATCCACTCCTTCTTTATAAAGATGTGGGTCATCCCAAAAGTAATGCCTCAAATCATAGAAGAACTTTTTCTTTTGTTGGTATGTGAAACTAGGTGGTATAAACTTAGCAACAATGTAATTAGCATAATCAGCATACCATGAAGCAGTATGAGAAGCATTTATGACATTTAGTTGCTCATCTGGAAAGCTATCATCAATAGGAAGTGGGTCATCAAGCACATTTTCTAACCTAGACAAGTTGTCTGCAACGGGGTTCTCAGCTCCCTTTCTATCAACAATATGTAAGTCAAATTCTTGTACTAAGAGAACCCATCTAATAAGTCTAGGTTTAGCATCTTTCTTTTCCATGAGATATTTAATATGAGCATGATCAGTGTGAATAGTTACTTTAGAATCAACAATATAAGGTCTAAACTTATCACAAGCAAATACAACTGCTTAGAATTCTTTTTCAGTGGTAGCATAATTTCTTTGAGCATTGCCAAGGGTTTTACTAGCATATTGAATAACATTTAGTTTATTATCAACTCTTTGTCCTAGAATAGCACCTACAACATAATCACTAGCATCACACATAATTTCAAAGGGTAAATTCCAATCAGGTGGCTGAACAATAGGTGCAGAAATCAATGCTTTCTTAAGTATTTCAAATGCTTCTACACAATCATCATCAAAAACAAATGGTATATCTTTTTGTAATAAATTAGTCAGATTTTTGAGAAGTCCTTAATGAAGCTCCTATAAAAACTGGCATGACCAAGGAAACTTCTTATACCTTTGATGTCCTTGGGACAAGGCATCTTTTCAATAGCATCAACCTTGGCTTTATCAAATTCAATGCCTCTTTCAGAAACTTTATGACCCAAGACAATATCTTCATTAACCATAAAGTGGCACTTTTCCCAATTCAAGACAAGATTAGTTTCTTCACATCTCTGCAAAACTCGATCAAGGTTTCTCAAGCAATCATCAAAAGAAGATCCATAGACGGAAAAGTCGTCCATGAAAACCTCACAAATCTTTTCATAGAAGTTAGAGAATATAGCCATCATGCATCTTTGAAAGGTAGCAGGTGCATTACATAAACCAAAAGGCATAGGTCTATAAGCAAAAGTACCAAAAGGGCATGTAAAAGTAGTCTTTGATTTATCTTTGGCTGACACAGGTATTTGAGAGAAACCAGAATAACCATCTAGAAAGCAAAAATGTGTATGTTTCTACAATCTTTCTAGCATTTCATCGATAAAAGGTAAGGGGTAATGATCTTTTTTAGTAGCCTTATTTAATTTGCAGAAATCAATTATCATCCTATAACCTGTAATAATTCTTTGAGGAATCAATTCATCTTTATCATTAGGAACAACAGTAATACCTCCCTTCTTAGGGACACAATGGACAGGGCTTACCAACTGAATATCAGCAACGGGATAAATTATACCTGCCTCAAGGAGCTTTAGTATCTCCTTTCTTACCACTTCTTTCATTTTAGGATTCAGCCGGCATTGATGATCACGAACTGGTTTAGCATCTTCTTCCAAATTAATTTTATGTTGACATAGAGTGGGACTAATGCCCTTAAGATCATCAAGAGTATACCCAATAGCAGTATGGTGCTTCTTCAGAGTTTTCAATAATCTCTCTTCTTCATGTTCTGAAAGGTTAGCACTAATAATAACATGATATATCTTTTTCTCATCAAGATAAGCATATTTAAGAGTATCAGGTAACAGTTTAAGCTCAAACACGGGATCACCCTTGGATGGAGGAGGATCCCCTAGGATTTCAACAGGTAAATTATTTTTCAGAATAGGTTCCTGTTTAAAGAATACTTCATCTAATTCCCTTCTTTCATTCGTAAACACGTCATTTTCATGGTCTAGCAAATATTGTTCTAAAGGATCACTAGGAGGTACGACAATAGAAGCAAGACCAATAATTTCATCCTTACTAGGTAATTCTTCTTCACGGTGTTGTCTACTGAATTTAGAGAAATTAAATTCATGAGTCATATCATCTAAACCGACAGTAACAACATATCTTTTGCAATCTATGGTAGCATTACCAGTGTTTAAGAAGGGTCTACCAAATATAATGGGGCAAAAGCTATCTTGTGGGGAATCAAGAACAAGAAAATCAGCAGGATATTTAGCTTTCCCACACATGACTTCAACATCTCTAACAATTCCCATTGGTGAAATACTATCTCTATTGGCAAGTTTAATTGTGGCATCAATATCTTCCATCTCAGCAGGTGCAATATCATGCATAACTTCTTGGTATAAGGAATAAGGTATTGCACTAGCACTAGCACCCATATCACATAAGCCATGATAACAATGATCTCCTATTTTAACAGAAATAACAGGCATGCCTACCATAGGTCCAGGTTTATCTTTATCACGGGGTTTAGCAATTCTAGCAATTTCATCACAAAAATAAATAACATGCCCATCAATATTATCAGACAAGAGATCTTTAACAATAGCAATATTAGGTTCCACTTTAACTTGCTCAGGAGGTGTATATGTTTTAATATTGCTTTTACGAACTACAGTTGAAGCTTTAGCATGATCCTTTATCCTAACAGGGAAAGGTGGTTTCTCAACATAAGAAGTAGGAACAATAGAATCATTATAAGTGACAATATTTTCTTCAACTTTAATAGGTGCAGCTACTTTTACTTCTATGTGAGGATGATATTTAAACCACTTCTCCTTGGGGAGATCAACATAGGCAGCAAAAGATTCACAGAAAGAAGCTACTATCTCAGAGTCAAGTCCATATTTGGTGCTAAATTTACGAAAAATATCGGTATCCATAAAAGATTTAACACAATCAAAACTAGGTGTCATACCTGACTCCTTACCATTGTCGAGGTCCCAATCTTCAGAGTTGCGTTTAATTCTTTCCAATAAATCCCATTTGAATTCAATAGGCTTCATCATAAAAGAGCCAACACAAGAAGTATCAAGCATGGTGCGATTGTTACCAGAAACCCGAGCATAAAATTTTGGAATAATCATTTCTCTTGAGAGCTCATGATTGGGGCATGAATATAACATTGATTTAAGCCTCCCCCAAGCTTGAGCGATGCTTTCTCCTTCGCGAGGCCAAAAATTATATATGCAATTGCGATCACAATGAACAAGATGCATAGGGTAAAACTTCTGATGAAATTCCAATTTCAATAGTTCGTAATTTGAAGACCTCATATCATCACATAGCCTATACCATGTCGATGCATCTCCCCTCAAAGATAAAGGGAAGACCTTCTTCTTAACAACATCTCCGGGTACACCAAATTCCACCTACCAAAGGCGCTTCACTCCCCGGCAACGGCGCCAGAAAAGAGTCTTGATGACCCACAAGTATAGTGGATCTATCGTAGTCCTTTCGATAAGTAAGAGTGTCGAACCCAACGAGGAGCAGAAGAAAATGATAAGCGGTTTCCAGCATGGTATTCTCTGCAAGTACTGAAATAAGTGGTAACAGATAGTTTTGTGATAGGATAATTTGTAACGAGCAACAAGTAACAAAAGTAAATAAAGTGCAGCAAGGTGGCCCAATCCTTTTGTAGCAAAGGACAAGCCTGGACAAACTCTTATATGATGTAAAGCGCTCCCGAGGACACATGGGAATATCGTCAAGCTAGTTTTCATCACGTTCATATGATTCGCGTTCGGTACTTTGATAATTTGGTATGTGGGTTGACCGGTGCTTGGGTGCTGCCCTTACTTGGAAAAGCATCCCACTTATGATTAACCTCTATTGCAAGCATCTGCAACTACAACAAAAGTATTAAGATAAACCTAACCATAGCATGAAACATATGGATCCAAATCAGCCCCTTCCGAAGCAACGCATAAACTAGGGTTTAAGCTTCTATCACTCTAGCAACCCATCATCTACTTATTACTCCCCAATGCCTTCCTCTAGGCCCAAACTATGGTGAAGTGTCATGTAGTCGACGTTCACATAACACCACTAGAGGAGAGACAACATACATCTCATCAAAATATCAAACGAATACCAAATTCACATGACTACTAATAGCAAGACTTCTCCCATGTCCTCAGGAACAAAAGTAACTACTCACAAAGCATAAGCATGTTCATAATCAGAGGGGTATTAATATGCATATAGGATCTGAACATATGATCTTCCACCAATTAAACCAACTAGCATCAACTACGAGGAGTAATTAACACTACTAGCAACCTACTAGCACCAATCCCGGACTTGGAGACAAGAATTGGATACAAGAGATGAACTAGGGTTTTGAGATGAGATGGTGCTGATGAAGATGTTGATGGAGATTGCCCTCTCCCGATGAGAGGAGCGTTGGTGATGACGATGGCGATGATTTCCCCCTCCGAGAGGGAAGTTTCCCGGCAGAACAGCTCCGCCAGAGCCCTAGATTGGTTCCGCCAAGGTTCCGCTTCGTGGCGGCGGAGTTTCGCCCGAGAAGATGGCTTATGATTTTTTTCCCATCGAAAAACTCCATACAACAGAAGATGGCCACCGGAGGGCCACCAGGGGGGGCCCACGAGGTAGGGGGCGCGCCCAGGGGGTAGGGCGCGCCCCCCACCCTCGTGGGCAGGGTGTGCCCCCCTGGTGAAGTTCTTGCTCTGAGTATTTTTTATATATTTGGAAAACATCTTCCGTGAAGTTTCAGGACTTTTGGAGCTGTGCAGAATAGGTCTCTAATATTTGCTCCTTTTCTAGCCCAGAATCCCTGCTACCGGCATTCTCCCTCTCTATGTAAACCTTGTAAAATAAGAGAGAATAGGCATAAGTATTGTGACATAATGTGTAATAACAGCCCATAATGCAATAAATATTGATATAAAAGCATGATGCAAAATGGACGTATCAATACTTAGAACAAAATATGACTCTATGTGGATGCCTCCTGCGATGTACCGGGATTGCGATGAATCAAGAGTGACATGTATGAAAAAATTATGAATGATGACTTTGCCACAAATATGATGTCAACTACACGATCATGCAAAGCAATATGACAATGATGATGTGTGTCATAATAAATGGAACGGTGGAAAGTTGCATGACAATATATCTCGGAATGGCTATGAAAATGCCATAATAGGTAGGTATGGTGGCTGTTTTGAGGAAGATATAAGGAGGCTTATGTGTGATAGAGCGTATCATATCACGGGGTTTGGATGCACCGGCGAAGTTTGCACCAACTCTAAAGGTGAGAAAGGGCAATGCACAATACCGAAAAGGCTAGCAATGGTGGAAGGGTGAGAGTGTGTATAATCCATGGACTCAACATTAGTCATAAAGAACTCACATACTTATTGCAAAAATCTACAAGTCATCAAAACCAAGCACTACACGCATGCTCCTAGGGGATAGATTGGTAGGAAAAGACCATCGCTCGTTCCCGACCGCCACTCATAAGGAAAGCAATCAAAGAACACCTCGTGCTTCAAATTTGTCACATAGCGTTCACCATACGTCCATGCTACGGGACTTGCCAACTTCAACACAAGTATTCATCAATTTCACATTTACTCAACTAGCACACTTCTAATATTACCACCTTTATATCTCAAAACCATATATCAAGCATCCAACTTCTCTTTTATAGCCAAAATGATAGACCATGCTGTTATAAAGGACTCTCAAAATGATATCAGTGAAGCATAAGAGATCAATTATTTCTATAAAATAAAACCATCTCCGTGCTCTAAAAGATATAAGCGAAGCACTAGAGCAAAAACTATATAGCTCAAAAGATATAAGTGAAGCACATAGAGTATTCTAACAAATTCCAATTCATGTGTGTCTCTCCCAAAAGGTGTGTGCGGCAAGGATGATTGTGGAAAACTAAAAAGCAAAGACTCAAATCATACAAGACGCTCCAAGCAAAACACATATCATGTGGCGAATAAAAATATAGCTCCAAGTAAAGTTACCGATGAACGAAGACGAAAGAGGGGATGCCTTTCGGGGCATACCCAAGCTTAGGCTTTTTGGTGTCCTTGTATTTTACCTTGGGGTGCCTTGGTAATCCCCAAGCTTAGGTTCTTGCCACTCCTTGTTTCATAATCCATCAAATCCTTACCCAAAACTTGAAAACTTCACAACACAAAACTTAAAAGAAAATCTTCGTGAGCTCCGTTAGTAAAAGAAAACAAACCACCACTTCGAGGTACTGTAATGAACTCATTCTTGATTTATATTGGTGTTAAACCTACTGTACTCCAACTTCCCTATGGTTTATAAACTCTTTTACTAGCCATAGATTCATCAAAATAAACAAACAACACACGAAAAACAGAATCTATCAAAAACAGAATAGTCTGTAGTAATCTGTAGGTTTCAAATACTTATGGAACCCCAAAAGTTCTAAAATAAATTACTGGACACGAGGAATTTATCTATTAATCATCTGCAAAAATAATTAACTAAATAGCACTCTCCAATAAAAAATGGCAGCAATTCTCGTGAGCACTAAAGTTTCTGTTTTTTACAACAAGATCAAAAAGACTTTCCCCAAGTCTTCCCAACGGTTCTACTTGGCACAAACACTAATTAAACACAAAAAACACAACCAAAACAGAGACTAGATAAATTATTTATTACTAAACAGGAACAAAAAGCAAGGAATAAAAATAAAATTGGGTTGCCTCCCAACAAGCGCTATCGTTTAACGCCCCTAGCTAGGCATTGATAATTTCAATGATGCTCACATGAAAGACAAGAATTGAAGCACAAAATAGGGCATCATAAAACACGTGACAAACACATCTAAGTCTAACATACTTCCTATGCATAGGCATCTTATAGGCAAACAAATTATCATAGCAAGCAAAAACTAGCATATGCAAGGAAGCAGAAAGAAACAATAGCAATCTTAACATAACGAGAGGTAATTTAGTAACATGGAAATTTCTACAATCATATTTTCCTCTCTCATAATAATTACATGTGGGATCATAAGCAAATTCAACAAAATAGCTACACATAAAATATTTTCAACACGATCCACATGCATGCAAAGTTGACACTCTTCAAAATAGTGGGATTAATATTAACTAAAGTCATGACCTCTCGAAACCCACTTCTATCAAAAAATTCATAAGATCGAACATTCTCCAAATATGTGGGATCTAAAGTTGACACTCTTCCAAACCCACTTTCAATAGTATTGCAAACACTATTATCAATCTCATATTCATCATGGGGCTTGAATAAATTTTTAAGATCATAAGAAGAATCACCACAATCATGATCATTGCAACAAGTAGATGACATAGCAAAACTAGCATCCCCAAGCTTGGGGTTTTGCATATTATTAGCACAATTGACATTAATAGAATTTATAATAACATCATTGCATGCTTTTCATCGAAGGAACTATCAAGTATGGGTGCAATAGCAACAATCTCATGTTTAACATAAGGAACTATAGCAAATTCATCTTCATAAATATTGGCATCATGGCCACAAGAATAGCAAGCATCATGTTCATCAAGAGATATTTCAATCAAATCATTGGAATCATAATTATCTATAGATTCATGCATATCATTATTTTCTTCCAAAGCAACAGTCATTCTTTCAATAAATTCTTTGACATAGACATTATGAGCATAGTTTTCATAGCAATATTTAAGTATGTCAATATTTTCAGATTCGTAGAGAGTAATATCATACTTTTCAATCAAAGAAACAACTTCATAAGCACCCTTAAAAGCAACAAATTCTTCAATTTGTTCGATATTGTAGTAACTATAAACACCCTTTGCATAAAAAGATAAGATTTCATTTTCATTAAACTCACATAGGTAGGGAAGGTGTTTTTTAGGGTTCTTAGAGCAACAAGTAAAATCACAAATTTCACAAAGATTCCAAGCATAACACAACAATCTGTTTATTTGATCCCATAAGAGTCTCCCTTTTTTAGACAAACGGTGACACACAAAATGAACATGCTCATCTAAAGATTTCCCATCAACTAGGCTAGTTAGGGTTTCAGCACGAGCGCATAAAGATCGAAGATGATCCAAGTAGAACACTTTAAGTGGAGCCATATCAATAGATTCTTAGAAAGCAAAGATGCAAGCAAATAGAAGGCACATGGAAACACAAACAAAGATACATATGTGAAGAAGGCGAACGGAAAAAGGGCGAATAAAGCGGCAAAGGTGAAGTGGGGGAGAGGAAAAGGAGAGGCAAATGGCAAATAATGTATTGCGAGGGATAAGAGTTTGTGATGGGTACTTGGTATGTCTTGACTTGGTGTAGATCTCCCCGGCCACTTGCATACACAAACAAATAAATAAGAACCTCGCAACCAACATGATAAAGGGGTTGTCAATCCCTTCACGGCCACTTGCAAGAGTGAGATCTGATAGAGATGATAATAATAAGATAAATATTTTTGGTATTTTTATGATATAGATCGAAAGTAAAAGATAGCAAAATAAAGTAGATTGAAAACTTATATGATGGAGAATAGACCCGGGGACCATAGGTTTCACTAGTGGCTTCTCTCAAGATAGCATAAGTATTACGGTGGGTGAACAAATTACTGTCGAGCAATTGATAGAAAAGCGAATAATTATGAGAATATCTAGGCATGATCATGTATATAGGCATCACGTCCAAGACAAGTAGACCAAAACGATTTTGCATCTACTACTATTACTCGACACATCAACCGCTATCCAGCATGCATCTAGAGTATTAAGTTCATAAGAACAGAGTAACACCTTAAGCATGATGACATGATGTAGAGGGATAAACTCATGCAATATGATATAAACCCCATATTGTTATCCTTGATGGGAACAATACAATACATGTCATTTCCCTTTCTGTCACTGGGATCGAGCACCGCAAGATTGAACCCAAAGCTAAGCACTTCTCCCATTGTAAGAAAGATCAATCTAGTAAGCCAAACCAAACTGATAATTCGAAGAGACTTGCAAAGATAAACCAATCATGCATAAAAGAATTCAGAGAAGATTCAAATATTGTTCATAGATAGACTTGATCATAAACCCACAATTCATGGGATCTCGACAAATACACCACAAAGAGTTACATCGAATAGATCTCCAAGAGAATCGAGGAGAACTTTGTATTGAGATCCAAAGAGAGAGAAGAAGTCATCTAGCTACTAGCTATGGACCCGTAGGTCTGAGGTAAACTACTCACACATCACCGGAGAGGCCATGGAGTTGATGTAGAGGCCCTTCGTGATCAATGCCCCCTCCGGCGAAGCTCCGTAAAAGGCCCCAAGATGGGATCTCTTGGGTACAGAAGGTTGCAGCGGTGGAAATAGGGTTTCGTGGTGCTCCTGGATGTTTGCGGGGTATGTGAACATATATAGGAGGAAGAAGTAGGTCGGTGGAGCAACGAGGGGCCCATGAGGGAGGAGGGCGCGCCCCCTGCCTCGTGGTTGCCTCGTTGATTGCTTGACTTTCACTCCAAATCCTCTGGATCACGTTTGTTCCAAAAATCACGTTCCCGAAGATTTCATTCCGTTTGGACTCCATTTGATATAACTTTTCTACGAAGACTGAAATAGACAAAAAACAGCAATTTGGGCTGGGCCTCCGGTTAATAGGTTTGTCCCAAAAATAATATAGAAGTGTAAAATAATGCCCATTAACATCCAAAATAGATAATATAATAGTATGGAACAATCAAAAATTATAGATATGTTGGACACGTATCACCAGCACACAAGTCGGCATACAAATAGGAAGGCGCTCGCCGCCACGAGATCACTCGTCGGTGAACTTGAGCATGTCGACCTGCATCTTCTGGAACCATGGCCTCTTCCTCGGCGATACGGTGTTGAGATCCACATTCATGATCTCCACCCCAGTCATCATGCTCACGAGAGCCACTTCTTTCGCCTTGGTCTTGGCGTTGGCGACCTCGATCTCTAGCATCTTGGCTTG
This sequence comes from Triticum dicoccoides, assembly GCF_002162155.2. NCBI lineage: Eukaryota > Viridiplantae > Streptophyta > Magnoliopsida > Poales > Poaceae > Triticum > Triticum dicoccoides. The sequence continues at coordinate 169,503,949 of NC_041382.1, forward strand.
CTTCTCTGCCTCCATCTCAAGCATCTTGGCTTGCTTCTCCGCGTCCATCTCAAGCCTCCTCCTTTGGATCTCCATGAAGGCATTCATTTGCTCTTCTTTGAAACGCGGGCGCTCCTCCTCCCTTGAGTCCTTCTTGTTCATCATGCCCTCCACGCTTGCGATCAAGGCGTTCGATGCCGCATCCCGCTTGTCCTCCTTCTTGGAGTTGTTCATCATACCCTTCATCGCTTCGAAATGGACACCCACCCGCGCGTGCTCACTATTTGGTAAGGCAGAAACTTCTTGCATTCATGAAACTCCTGGTGGACAGAAATTTAAAAAGTTGAATGCTTTTGTTCGGCGCCCGTCTTGGGGTCTTGTCCAATGTCTCGCGAACACTCGCAAAGAAGCTTGTTCTCGGCCGCCGTGTATGCCTTCGTCCGCTTGCTCTTGCGCTTTAGCTTCGGCCCGACAGCTTGGTTGGCGAGCTCGTCCTCGAACAAAGGCTCCACTTCGATGTTGCACTCGTCCTCTTCCTCTTGACCGTAGTCATCCGAAAACTCGTGGTCAAGTGGGAAACCGTCCAGATCCATGCCGACCTAATCACGCATGAAGGCCGCCTGATTGGGATCATAGCCAGCGGCCAATGTGAACGCCCCGCAGCCGTCCTGGCTTTGTGTCTCGTCGGGAACGTAGCCAGCGGCCAGCGCACCGCCCTCGAAGATGAGGTTCTGCATGTAGCCCTTGTCGTCGGCGGCCGACATTCCATCGAACAGGTTGCGGGCGTCCGACAACATGTCGGCCGACATTTGCCACGCGCGTTTCCTCACGCCTCCGGATGACGAGCCACCGGCCACCGGTGTGGTGTTGAGGTCGATGGGCGCGGGCGCGGGCGTGGACGGTGCCACCACGCTCACGTCGGGCAAGCACTCCCCGGAGAGGCGGGAGGCTTACGGGTACACGTGGAAGCCGGGCATCGGGGTGCAAGTCGACGCACGAGGCGAGTCGGGCAGCACCATCCGAGGGAACACGGATGAGCCGGTGCTGGCCGCGGCCACGGCGACATTGACGTGGCTGTGTTGGCTAGGGTTTAACCCTAGCATATAGAGCGCCTCCCTCGTTGCCATGCGATGCGGGCGTTGGTGACATCCTCCTGCGCGGCGGCGGCGACGGCGGCAGCCGCGACGGCTTCATCCCTCGCGTCCGTGGTGTGCCTCCTGCCCTTCCTCTTGACCGACTTCCTTGCCCGTTGTTCGGGCGTCAGCACCTTCTTTGGCTTGGGCGTGGTAGCGGTCTTGCGCGGGACACGAGGCTTGCCTTTGCCGGAGGGGGGGTCGTTATGCCGGACGAGGCGAGGGAGGCAAGGCCGGCGGTGGCGTCGAGGTCGTTGTCCATGGCGGGGGTGGGCGGGAGCGCGCGCGGGCGGGAGGGTTTTAGAGAAAATGGCAGGAAATGATGAAGGCTGTCACCGACCATCGGGCTTGGGGGAAGTAGTGAGCACGCGCGCGGCGCGTCCGTCTCGTATCCGCATCGATGCAAATCCGGCTCAAAAATTAGCCGGAAATGGATCGGTATGCGGACCCATGCGAATGCGCGTTCGTTCATTTGGGTTGATGCGTTGGGTCACCTTTTGTGTCTGTTGTGGTAATGACTCCGACAATAAAAGAGGGGTAGGATAAAGAAGCATGATCTATCGAGATGCATATGGGTGACACGGTGGTTTTAGCGAGTTCGGGCCTCTCACGGTGGAGATAACAACCCTACGTCTCGTGCTCCGGAGAGGCTTTGCTTTATCTTAGTATGTATCCGGAGATTACAATGAGAGGGGAACAAATCCCCGTAGTCCTGAGACTAATGGTGAAAAAGAGAGAGAGAGATGGAAGAAAAGAGCCCCCTAGTCTAGTGGTGGGGGTGGCTTATATAGAGTGCGCCACCCCCTCACCCCTTATGTTACACGGTGGAGCATCAATGCCATAATGCCTGCCCACTAGCTACAAACCGTCATGCTGACTATTGATCTTTGCATATCCGAGTGAGTTACACGGTCGAGTGGAATGAGCTCGTCGAGTGAAGTGTCGTGCTCTGAGTGGTTGTCACCGTCCGAGTGATTTTCAAGTTGTGGTACATCTGGACAGCGATCTGGCCCAGGGGCCCAGTATAGAGTATACGGTGTCCATGGGTAGGGCCTTTAGGTTAGGCCTGTTACCCTACCTAAATCGGTCGAGGTTGAGCGGGTCGAGTCGAGGTGAATTCCCATATGAGTCGAGTGCTACGGAGGCACTTATGAACTCCCTCTGGTCACCCGGCGATCTTATCTCTGCATGTTGCCTTAACGGATTCAAGACTGTATGGTGTCCGAGTGAAATGAGCTCAAACGGGTCCGCGGAGGAGCGTTAAACTCACCTTATAGCAATTTTTTTGGAGTGATTTGGAGCTGGTCCTGCATTGAGTAACTGATTACTCAGAATTTCTTCACGCCTGGAACATGTATTTTTTTGTTGTTTGGCCGTCACTCGGACCGGGCGGACCGTTCCGAGTGGATACCATTCCAGTGGGGGCACGCTGAGTGCACCCACTAGGTGTAGTCCCCGAGACTGCCGTCGACTGCGGGCAGTCGGCGGGAGTCTTAGAGCCTGTCCTTTTTGTTGTTGTTCATCACTCGGACTAGTCAGGCCGTACCGAGTGGAGATTACTCCAGTGGGGGCACGCTGAGTGCACCCACTGGGTGTAGTCCCTGAGACCGCCGTCGACTGCGGGCAGTCGGCGGGGGTCTGAGAGAACTAAAAATCTTCTTAGCTGGTACTGATCGAACTTGTTCTTCTCTGACTCAGAGGTCGAGTAATTCTGCAGCTGGTTTTGCATCGAGCAAAGTGTTTCTTTCCGAGTTCTCTTCCAGTGGGGGCACGCTGAGTGCACCCACTGGGTGTAGTCTCCGAGCCTCTGTCGGACTAGATGAGTCTGGCAGAGGGTTTAAGTGTCCTGGTAAACCTCCACGCAGTCGACACGGTGAATATCTTTTTAGTCTGAAATTGTGTCAATCGGATGCATCTTCAGGCGCTTGACATGGTAAGTAAGCTCAGCCTGGAGCTGAGTCAGTCAGACTGATCTTCGTGCACTCGGTATGGAATAAATTCAGCTTGGAACTCGGTCAAGCAGCTGAATCTTCGTGCTCTCAACACGGTGAATGAAATCGACTTTGAAACTAACGACTGTAGAAAAAAGCTGGACACTCCAGGGAGTAATCATTCCAGTAGTACTTCTTATATTGACCGTTAAATTTTGCGTGAAAGGGGTATTTGTCCGAGTGGACGTGCTTCCCAACTGATCGGGGTATGTTGACTGCAAGGAAAAACTTGGTGGCACTCGTATGTCTCCCGGAGGAGATAGACTAGTGGTCTGACATGGACGTGCCATGAAACCCGAGTGGCAAGGCTAGTGTGTGGGCTGACTCTCCGGAGAGATGCCACTCATTATCCCGGGGGAACACCAGCACATGCCATCTCTGAGTCCAAGTTTGTGAAACTGACGCCTTGGGGCCTAGGATAAGGGCCAAGTGTATCCGTAGAGGAGCGTCGTTTTCACCCTTTTGCAGTCTGAAGATGACTTCAAGAAATGATTTGGGCGATCGTCCGAGTGGATAGTACTACCATTATAGATTTTCGGCGGAACAAGCATGTATGGTTAGAAAGATATTCCTGATGCGATCAATGGGTTGATCGAATGGGCATAACCCCTGAGGGCAACATGGCCAACGGCTGTGCATAGCCCCGAGTGATGCTCGAAAGAGGTAAGCTTGCTATAGAGTGTGATATGAAGTTGATCATATGAGTAACTTAGTCATTCCTGTGCTGGGGGTGTAAATGACTTAGCTATAAAACAACTTAGCTGTCTGAAGGCGCGCGAGTGGCTGAGTGGTGAAGATGTGTTCAACCGAGTGGTGACGCACGGGGCAGCCGAGTGGCGAGGATGTGACCAACCAATAGGCGACGTGCGAGACAGCCGAGTCGTGATGAGGTGACCAACCGAGAGGCGACGCGCGGAGCGGCCGAGTGGTGATGAGGTGATCAACCGAGAGGTGATGCGCGAAGCGGCCGAGTGGTGATGAGGTGACCAACCGATGGCGACGCGTGGGGCGGTCGAGTG
>NC_041382.1:169508614-169510964 GCF_002162155.2 Triticum dicoccoides
ATGAAGACGTGCACAACCGAGTGACGACGCGCGGAGCGGTCGAGTCATGATGTGTGAGGTGGTCGAATGATGAAGACGTGCACAACTGAGTGGCGACGCGTGGAGCGGCCGAGTCATGATGTGCGAGGTGGTCGAATGATGAAGACGTGCACAACTGAGTGGCAACGCGCGGGGCGGCCGAGTGGTGAAGACGTGCACAACTGAGTGGCGACGTGCGGGGCGGTCGAGTGAGGATGCGCGAGGTGGCAGAGTGAAGGACTAAGTGTCCAGCCAAGTGGCTGAAATGGTCTTCGAAGGACTTGGCCGGATGCTTTTGAAGCTAATGTAGCGATGAGGTCGGCGTAGTGCAGTTGCGACACAACAAGACTAGCGTGACAACTGAGTCTGAGTAGGAATGAAGATGGCGTGCAGAGTGTCTGGGTGGTTATAAAACTTGTCAAAGTGGCGGATCAAATGTACTTGTTGAAGTGAAGGATCTGACTGGTGATGAAGTACTCGACTACTCAGGAGAGTGTCATTCCAAATGAGATGCAGCCCCCGAGTGCAGCGTAGCCCCTGAGCGTACTACAGGCTTCGACAAACGGACATGTCGGAATACGAGAAATATAGTTTTGAATGGATGATTTGCAATTCATCGAGTCGGACTCGGGTAAAGATGAGGAGAAGCTTCCGAGTGATGCTCGAAAGAGGCAAACTCGCAAAAGAGTGAAGTGTGTGAAGTTTAATTATAAAAGGGACTTATCTGTCTCATGCCTGACGAGGTCTATATCATTGATACGATGAAGAGGATTCCACTGAGGGGTTGGCTGGATGTGTTTGAAGTCAGTAGAGCGACAAGGTCGGTGTTGTGGTGCGCTAGGATCGGTACGGTGACCGAGTCCGAGCAGCATGAAGTTGGCGCATAAGGCCGTCGAGTGATCGTGTAACTTGTGTAAAAAAATGGCGCAAGCCAACGGAATAATTTCTCGAAGAAATTTGATGTGTGCTGAAATGATTTGTGTTTATAACACCCATAGACACCCGAGGTCAGAATGTTGAAATGATTTGTGTTTATAACACCCATAGACACCCGCTGGGAGTGCAAGGGGCTTGCTGGTTAACCAGCAAGAGTCTGAAAGAGCGAAGTATCCGTTCGAACTTGTCGAAGCGATGGATCCGACGGAACTCATTGGAATACTGGCTCAAATAAAGTGGAAGTGTAGTGTTTCGACTGAGTTGCAGCCCTGGAGGACCGATGCAAATTCGAAATGAAGAACGACACATGGTGTTCGTGAATGATGTATGCGAAAAAATGGAAGATGAACTCGTGAGTCTCATAACCAGTACTAAGCAAGTATGTGAAAATAAGCAGCCGAGCGTAGAGGTACACTCGGTGGCGTGGCCTCCAAGTGAACGTGATGTGTGAATTATGGGACACTCGGAAAGACGAAAATAACAGAATGTAAAATGACTTAGCTGTTTGAAGGCAAGCGAGTGGCCGAGTGGTGAGACGAGGCGATGGTGACAGTCGACCTTCGTCTCGGTGTCCTTACGGATAGGGATGGAGCGCACATTATACTTGTGATGCAGCTCCTTGAATTAGAGGTTTGCTCTTGTCTCAGTCGGATTTTGGCTACTTAGGCGAGTCCTTGGACTGCAGCTAAGCCTCTGAGTGGGAGGCTTGCTCTCCACTTGATAGGATTTCAAACACTTAGGCGAGTACTGGACTGCAGCTAAGCCCCCGAGTGGGAGGTTTGCTCTCCATTCGGTAGGATTTTTTTTCAAACTTAGGCGAGTACTGGACTGCAGCTAAGTCCCCGAGTGGGGGGTTTGCTCTCCACTCGGTAGGATTTTTTTTCAAACTTAGGCGAGTACTGGACTGCAGCTAAGCCCCCGAGTGGGAGGTTTGCTCTCCACTTGGTAGGATTTTTTTCAAACTTAGGCGAGCACTGGACTGCAGCTAAGCCCCCGAGTGGGAGGTTTGCTCTCCACTTGGTAGGATTTTTTCAAAATTAGGCGAGTCCTTGGACTGCAGCAAAGCCCCCAAGTGGGAGGTTTGCTCTCCACTCGGTAGGATTTCTTGAACTTAGGCGAAACAGATTCGCAGCTAAGTCACCCACAGGGGGATTTTGGCGATGGCGACGCGCAGGGCGGCCGAGTGGTGATGAGGTGACCAACCGATGGCGACGCGCAGGGCGGCCGAGTGGTTATGGGGTGACCAATCGAGGGCGACGCGCGGGGCGGCTGAGTGGTTATGAGGTGACCAACCGAGGACGACGCTCGGGGCGGCCGAGTGGTTATGAGGTGACCAACCGATTGGCGACGCGCGGAGCGGCCGAGTGGTGATGAGGTGACCAACCGATTGACGACG